>NW_020271125.1:491127-975424 GCF_002803265.2 Melanaphis sacchari | reverse complement strand
TACAATTTTAATTAAAATAATTCAATGCTTATGATGATAATTTATCACACATAATGAATTTTAGTGATTATTCATTACATGCACTACCAACTGATGTATTGTTATTTTGATTTTGATTAATTATTATTATTTTTTTTTTTAATTGTCAGGACTATTTTAAAATTAAATTTTTCTAAGAAAAATAATGCTTATGATGATAAAATATCATATTTAATGAATTTTAGTGATTGTTAATTACATGCACTACCAACTGATGCATTATTTTTATTAATTACTGTTCTTCAATTTTGATTTAATTAATAATAAGGTATTAACACTATTAACTATGCGTTTTTTTATTGTTCAAATGTCACTTAAGAAGTAACCAATGATAAAGTACTAGATTATCTATGTTATATTTTTACTCTGACTACACATTTTCAACTAGTTCATTGATCAAATTTTAATGTTAAATTTTTTTTATACTTAATTTAATATTTAGCTTTTCTTTTAAATATAACAAAATATTCTAGTTCAGTGACCTCTAATTGATATGAAGTTTTAGGAAGAAAATGGGGAATACAAGTATACACATTTTTTAATGTTTTTAAAATTTTAAGTTTTTTTAGTCTGCGCTTGAGCAATATACAACTTATGATTTTTTTTAAATAGTAACAGGTGTTTTCAATATTAAATTCAGATAGACAGAACATACATTTTTAGGTCAAAATATCTCCCAACCATGGCTCAAAAATCAAATTTAACTGAATGATGAGTTAACGTTGTAATTTAAATCATTAAAGTTTTTAATAATTATGTTATGATTTATACAAATTTCTATGTGATCCTACAATTTTTTTTCATTGAATGATTTAAATTACAATTTCTTAACCTATGGTTGATAGAAAAAAATATCTATCTATCAAAATTTGTATTTTATACATTTATTGCCATTAAAAAAAAATATATATATACAAATATATTGCGCGTGTGCACATAAAAAATTCACGAAATAGTATTTATGTATTCTCTATCTCCACCTGCTAACCTCATATCAATCTGAAGTCACTGGACTAAATTATATTGTGTTATCTCTAAAAGGAAACACGCTGTATATTGCTAAGTTTGTTTTTTTTTCAATCTATATTTAAAATAAAAAAATTGTGAAGAAATAATTAATATTAAATAATCTTTGTGTTTTTGTTAGAGTTAAATTACTCTATTTTCAGTGCTTCTATAGTTTTTTATGCCAATTTTACAATTTAACAATTTATTATTTTTAGTTTATTTTAAATACACATAAATTTGATTTTAATTTATTGTAGTTTATAGTTATACATTTTTTGACTGGTATATTTACATTATCTCATAAAGTATTATTTTGAATATGTGTTCTATGATCATGCATTTTTAATTTCTGGATTTAAATTTGAAATAAAGAATGAAGGTAATTTAATTTTTCATGACAATAATTTATCATGTATTATCAATTAAGTGATTATTATATGCATTCTTAAATGAAGCTTAAATATTGTATTATAGTATGTATATTTTAATATGTTTTATATCATAAGTGTATTGATGATTACTGATAGTTACTACTGTTGTTATTCTCTTTAGGTATTTATAGTTGGTACTTATTCAATAAAAAATATGGGAAAAGTATACATTTTAAAATGTTATGATTAAATTATGATTTTGAACATACATAATTCATTTTCATATTTATTACTTTAGGGTCGACCAATTATGGCACGTATCAAAGCAAAGCCAATGAATCGCATGGCTGCACCAATATCACCTGGTGCTGTGGCTGGAATTCCAGGTATGAAAACGGTAAATGGTTTTAGAACCCCGCCAATGCAAGCTCAACCTATCAACCCATATATAGATCAAGGTCCAGGTGTTACACAATCTGGACCTCCAGCACCACCTCCCCAACATCCTCAAGCTGCCAGATTGTTTTATACAAATGGAGGACCAGCTCAATATGCTCCAGTCAATTATGCTGCTGCTAATTTGCAAGTATATGTAAGTTAATTAAATTATTTTTCTATAAGTTTATTTATATTTTTGAATAACTTTTGATAAGAACAATTTTATTGTATATGATTAATAAGTTACAGCAGCAACAGCAGTCACCTTATTATCCTACAAATATGATTCAACATTGGGCTCATCCTGCAACAGGTGCCTATTATACTACAGATCTTAGTGGCATATTTTCTGTGAATGGATTGGCTCCCCAAGGAGCTTTTTCTAAACCTCAGAATTCAAGATATAATGTTTCACGTGCACCGTAAGTAGTATAATACTATAATAATACATTTTTTTTTTTTTTGTTCTAATTTTCATAAATTTTAATTGATTTTAAATAGTGGCCGTACCAATGGAAAAATGCGTCATAATTCTGTTAGTGGTAGTGAATATTACCGAAGTTCAGCTTCGGATAGTGGTTTACCATCTCGTCCTGGTAGTTACACGTCAAATGGAAGTCTAACTAAGTCATCTAGTAGTAGTGGATCGTTGCATATTTCCAACGCAACCAGAAACTGTGTTGACAATCAAGATTCTACTGTAGTTGATAGACAGTCAAGTGGAACAATCAACATCCCAAAAGATCCTACAACATTGCCACCAAGGTATTTATATTTTTTTAATATTCTTTTAGCATTTCATTTTGATTATCGAAGTAGAAAATAATAATAATTAGATTTATGATCTGATTTTCAGTTAATTTTCAATTATTATTTAATTTTGTGTCATATAGATATAGGCGAAGGAAGAAAGATGATGAAATAGGACCAGAAGTAGTAACCATAGGAGCTATGCCACAGCCACCAACTGGTAGTTTTGATTTGGCTGCTGATGCGTTCCCTCCATTACCACCTCAAGTTGTGTCTATACCACACCAGTCACCAACTTCATTGCCCCATGACCAGTTGTCACCTCGTAATCACATTGATTCTAGGTAATTTTTAAAACTTTTAGTGAAGATCTTAATAATTTTGATATTAAATAAGACTACTGCTAAAGTAATTTTTTTTAACTTGGAATATTTTGCTGCTTAAAATAGATTTTATTTATTTTTGCCAAGTTCAAAAAATTATAAAATAAGATAAGAACCTGTATTTTAGTTGTACATGTATTTATTGTTTTAAGTTATTATGTGAATAATTTCTTTTCTAAACCATTAATATTACTTTATGTTGAACTAAGAATTTCAAACATTTTTATAGTGAAATAATTCTTATGTATGTTCATTTAGTTTTCTCTATTTGGCAGTAATAATTTTCAAGAATAAAGAACAAAAAGTTTTATTATAAATTTGCAATGATAAATTATTGGGCTAAAAATAATTTAATATATTAAGTTGAAATTTTGTATTTATTTGGTTACCATGTTTTTTATAATATATACTTCTGGTTATTCATTAGTACATTAATAATTATTTATAATATACTCTTATCATTTTATTATTACTGACTTAATTTATAGGATTACTGTTTTTTCATCTTCTAGTATGTCAGCAGTTCTGCCTGAACCCTCTGTATCTAAGACTGATGATATGGACCTAACTGTGAATTCAGAGAGTCTACCAAATGGTTTACAATCAGTGCCTTCTATTGGGTCTGTACCTGTGACTGCAATTATTGATGATGTATCAAATATGTCTATGAGCTCTATTAATTTGCACCCAAAGGTATTTGTTAAGCACACATTTGTGTTAATTAATGAAGAATAAACTAAAATGTTTTATTTTATTATTAGGTTCAGGATATTGTTACGACTTCGAATTCTATAATAAATCCTACAGATAAGACTGTAATGCCAGCGAAATCTGACATACCACCTACTATGCCTAAAGCCAATGGTACATCTCTTATTACTAAACCAACTGTATCAAATCATAAGGCTGCTTCGCCATCACAATGTGCTTGTGTCATACCACAACCACCTGCTACATTTTCTGCAGATATGGCTAACAACAATCCCATTCTTAATGGGAATGGTTCTCCAAATGTTGGTCATAAACTAAGTTATGCACAAGTAGCACAACATCACAAAGAAAGGAATGAGAGTCATATTCCTACCATTATTACATTTGGGCAATCTCCTATTGTAGAAGAAGAAAAAAAAGAAGATACTTCCATACCTGCTGTGATACCCCAATCTAAACAATCAAACATTACAACAGGTATATTGGCAGTTTTATTTATATTATTTTATTTTAAATTAAAATATTATCACTGTATATTTCTAAGCTAGAGATGACAATGTTATGATGCATGTGTCACAGAGTTATTCGTTTTTTTTAGTGACACACACAATTGTCCAATAAAATTTTATTAATTAGGAAAAATAGATTATAAAATAAATTATTATAGGTAGAAAATTAAATGTATTTTATTTGATATGCACAATGCAGATACAAAAGTTTACCAATCTGTTTTCCCAAGTTATACTAAATATAATTATTCTTTTTTTTATTTTAATATCACTTTTTTTGGCTTTTATATTAAATTTCATATAATTGTTTAGTTGTATTTTAAAATTACTTTCAATACAGATTTTATAATAAATCATAAAATTGGAATTGTTATAATTCTTTTATTAAATAACTAATATAGTGTGTAGAAATTGTTATTTTGTGTATATTGATTTAATTATGCATATTTCAGATGGTCTTCTAACTAATCGGTCTGGTAAAGGACACAAAACAGCAAATAATGAACGAGGAACGATTCCCCGGAAAGAAAGATCATCAAAATTCAATCGTACCAAGTCTCCTAAATAAAATGTATATAAGGCCTGTGTATTAGTTGTAACTCAACTAATAAATTACGGTTCTGTAAGTATTAAAATTAATTTAACAATCGCAATATTAAGTTTAAAAATAAAGTATTTTAACATTTAAATTGAAATTTATGTACAATTAGTAAATGATTTCTTTTCTTTAAGTAAATATCCAGAACATCATAAATTCTTCAGCACTTGCATTTATTGTAAAAATGATGTGTGATAAAACATTAATAAATTTAATTAATTTTGTTACATATTTTTATTCCCATAATATCAATACATTTTATTTTATTATTTTAGTAACAACCTAATTTTTATGCTATGTAAAATTATTATGGTTAACTTAAGCTTAAAAGCACAAGGTTATTGTTGGTTAATTTTTCAGTATAAAAACAATTCACTACAAGTATGGCAAATAAGTGGAAGGAACTGGACAGTATCGACACACAAATTGTAACATTGTTTTATGCTTAAATTGATAGGCTGAAAACAGTGATAGATAAATATTTCCCCGTCCTACTGTCATTATATTCTATTCAATTTGTCCAAATTATTATGTTTATTGTTAGTTTTTTTTTTTTTTTACATAAGTTTAATATCTTATGATTGTTTCCTTTTATGAAAAAAAAAAAAATGCATAAAACAAAACAACCTTGAAACAAAACTCTCCTATTTAGATATATTCATATATACTTATGTTTATGTATATATTAAAAGATTTAAATAACATAACTGTGATAAAAAATTATATATTAACATGCATTAGTTTATATTTGTATGTCATATATTTATATATGTATTATATATATACACATATATTATATATATATAAATATTAATTTGAATTATTTGTAATCATAATTTGCATTAACATAGCATAATTATGAATTACTTTGAATATTAACAAGTAACTTCTATGTTTCAACTTAATTTATCAATAACATCTAATTTTGTTATTACATTTTAGTAAGCTTGCAATATCCTCAAGTTTTCAGTTTCATTGATATTTATTTTTTGACATTATTTGATAATTGTTATTGTAAGTACTTATACATTTTTTTTTTTCAATGTATAAAAAAAATTTTGTGAGTATTGACTGAATGGATTTGAACAAAATTTAAAAGCTTGAAGTAATTTATAAAGAGGTGTTTGATTTTTTTTTTTATGTTTGTTTATCACAGTGTTGTTATATATTTCATTAATTATTTAGTTCAGATGATTTTTAAATTACAGAATGCTTATAAACAGGTATATTTCTTTTATTTATACTTATAAGCAATGTTGTTTTGTTTTGTCTTTTATTTTAACAGTATCATGCAAGTAATTTTATAAACATTAAAATGAATGCAATATTATTTGTATTTTACACTAAATTATATTAATTTTTATTGATTGTATTATTTTAGATGAAAGTGTTAAATTATCCCATGAAACGATATGATACATTTGTCATCCACATCTGTTATTCGACCAATTTTATTTATTTATTTTGTTTTTTTTTTTTACATTCTTATTTAACTTTTTTTTAGTTTAATTTTTACTGATATTCATATACAAAATATATATTATATATATAAAATCGGAGTAGAAGTGTTCTAGTTATATCTTATGGTAGAACAATGCTACAATATTTTATGGTTAAACATAATAAGTAGACATCAGGTTTTTTTTTTGTTTTTTTTTAGAAGAAAAATTTTATTTATAATTTATTCTGATTAAAATGTCTTCTAAAAATGTTTCCAAATTTAAATGAAAAATGAAATAATAGAAATATATATATATTAAAAATTAAGTTTAGTTAGTAGACTAGATTTTTTTTTTAATTTTTATTGCGGCCATGATTGCAAATGGTCAACAATACATTTAATAAATTGATTTCAAATGTATAAAATATAGTTAATCTTATATAATATGATATAGTTAAATGTAAATTATTTGATGAGAGTTTTCTGTTTGGGGTTTTCTGTCTTATTTTTATCCTATAACTTATCATTAAAACTTAACACATTTCATTTTACATACTATCAAGCTAAAAGTTATAAATTAACATCAGAACAAAACATTGTTTAATGCTAGATGAATAATTCGAAAATAGCTAAATTCATTTGGTCGGTTTTGCTCAATTTACATAAATACTTTTTGCAAATGTACTAATTTAAATTTAACATTGATCTTTATTTATGATCCTTACAAAAACTTTCTTTCTATATTTGTTTTAAAGTTATATGTTAAATGAGTTCATACCTACTTAATTTGTTTGATTTCTTTTTGCTATCAACTTTTTTTTTGGATATTCATCAAGTCATAAATTTTTGTTTTGGGATAATTTAAAAAACTGTTAACTGGTTTTATGATAAAAGATTTTTATATAACACTATATTATCTAAGAAAAATACCTTCAAATCAAAAATATTTTGCATAATTTGCCTTTTTAGTTACCATAATATTTGTCATTTAAATTTGCTAACATTTAAATATAAAAACACTATTAATACATTCAATATAAAATCATCTGGTGTAAATATTATATATATGCTTTTAATTTAATTGCCACTGATTTGTCTATTAATTTTCATTGTTTGATGAAAAAATTAAAAACAAAAATTTATTATTATTATTATTATTATTATTATCATTATCATTATTATTATTATTATTATTATTATTATTATTAATTTATTATTATTTTGTTTATTGTTACATTGTGGTTGATACATTCGCCAATGTATAGTAATGGCCATATATGTGTTATGTTTGTTGTTTATTGTTTTAAAATAGAGTAGGTATATGGCTTAAATAAAATATATAATATAACAAAATATGAAAATAAGAAAAAAAAAGCTCATAATGGAAGCCCCATTAAGTATTGTTTGTTTGTTTTATCTTTTTTGTTTTTAGTTGTTTAATTATTTTGGGTTATATTGTGTTATTTGTAATCTTTATTTTGAATGTCTCGATATTGGATATTATTTAAATTTTACATTTCAAGAACATTTAAAAATGTAATTAGTTGGAAGGATACTGGGATGACATTTTTTCTTTTGACAAAATGTATATTTTTTTATTAATCATGTACATACTTTGTTATTTTTTTTTTAAATACCTAAATAGCTAAATAATTAACATATACATATTTAAGTGGAATTAGGAAATAATTTCCCTTAGTACTAGTCATGGGAGGCTAATATTGATAAATATATATATATATATTCATACATGTCTATACAATGTGTGTTAGCTTATGGTTTAATTTATTAACTGATTTTCCAATCATTTATTATCTGATTTTTATTTACTTAAATAAAAAAAAAAACGTGTAAGATATTATTGAATATGATTGCAAACCTGCTTTTTGAACATAATTAACCATGTACCTACTACCTAGTAATATATAATTAATACAAAATGTATATATTTTATTAAATATAAATAACTGCCTTGGTAAATAAATGTATCTTTTATATAGTCATGTGACTGAAAAATATTACATTTGAATCTTTATCATTACCATTAATAAATATTAATACAAGCGCATAGTGTTTTAAAATTACACTATTTTAAATATATTTTGAAAATAATTGTGGTGAAGGGTTTGCTTGATTGGAAAATTAGAAATTTGGCTGTCATTTAATATATTTTCTTCTTTTTTTTTGACCATGCCCTGACACAATTTGTATATGCAAATATGTATTGATGTATATTCCTTCCTAGTTGAAGGAAACTGAAAAAAAAATATTTCAAATAAAAATATAAAAATATAAAAACAAAAAAAAATCAATTAATTTCTTTATAATACATTTTAATTAAATAACAGGTTACAAAAGTTTGATAATATAATTTTTTTGGTTTGTTGAATTTTTATTTTCTTTAGATGTCAAATGTATATTCTTTTGTAGTCATTGAATTATTTGCAAAAATAAATGAATATCGAAGCTCAATAGTATTAAATTATTATTTCTTTTACTTGCCTTGATGACTTGTTTTGAAATCATTTAGTTCCATTATTTGTTGTAAATGTTTTGTTTTATAATTTAAGTCAAATTTACTAATATATATTCAATTTATATATAAATAAATAATATTTTTAAAAGTATACTCTTTGTTATCATTATATTATGGTAATCAAAAATATTAATTCCCAAGGTAGACTACTTCATTGATAATATTTAAGCCTATGGTGCATGCATCATAAACCTAATATCTATTTCATAAAATTGTTTTCTAATTGATCATTTTAGTTTTAGCATATTATTATAAATGACTTTTGACATTACCTATTTAGTATTTATGTAGGCCTTCCGGGTTTTATATTATATAGAGTTTACAGCCAGCCCTAGTATTTTATATTGTGTTAGATATAATATTATTCATGATTTTATTATTACATCCCCTTTGCCAGATTTCCATTAACCTGTACTGTTGTGCCTAATTCCACTGTTTTTGTTACAATATTATATAATAATAATTATCTTATAAAAACTGAGTGTTTATTGATCATAATATATATTATTAATAAATTGTTACATGTGAAATTCAAACGGTAACACGATGTACAGTTATAATAATTATAATTTCAAATCGCATTAACGTTTGAAACCAGTTGACTGATCCATTTATTTCTGTTTTAATCGAAAACTATTTTAACTTATTTATATTTATATTTTTTAAAATTCGTAAAAACTATTATTATACTGATAATTATAATAATATGAATATTTAAAAAAGAATAAACGTGGTTATGTAATTGTTAAGGTGTAAATAATAATGTTCTTTCAAACTGGATTTCATGACCATCTAGTAAGAAAAAAAATATATATACTAATAATTAAAGCTTTATTTAGTTGTGTTTTTCTCTTTTTTAAATTTGTGTACGGTTTATCCTAATGGATGGCGTACAAATTTATGTGTTTAATGTTCATGGAGTCTTGTTTGATTTGGAATTTTTGTGATATTTGATTATTAATCTTATAAATACATACATTATATTTAATGAAAAACAAATAGCAGACCTTGTTTTATTGTATTTTATCATAGATATGTTAACAATTATATGGTAATTGTACAATAATATGTTTTTATATTTTTTTTCACCCAAACAGGTTATCCTATTTCCTGAGTAATCCTTACCTACTACCTGAAAATCTCAAACTTCACCTGAGCAGTGTGTACTATAAGTAATGCTAGTTAATTGTTTAATTACAGTTTTTACACCATAGTCGAAATAATTAGAACATTTTATGGTCAATATTAAACGATGGCATTGGTTTAACGTGTGATGTACATGAACAAAATGTGAAGTACTTGATAGTGGACAGTTTTTGAAGTTTTTAAAAATCAACATGAAGTTAGTACTTTGCGTAATTGATTAATATTCGATTAAAAATAAATAATGTTTATTTAGATTTTTCTTTTTCTAAATTTCTTAATGCTTCAATAGCAGCATTATCGTATCCGTGTTTTAAAAAGCGTTAGTGAACATGTGTAATAGCAGAAAATCATGATAGGCTCGTTGCTCGTTCATATTTTCAAAAGAACAGCAGACAAAATGATTCGTGCATAATACACATCGCCACATAAGACTTTCAGTCAAATTACCTATAAATCAAACAATGAACGACTTTATGACTTCGGATCTTTTTGATCGGCTTCAACTGGTATAACAATATCAAAAAATTAGAAATTCTACATTTCTTTTTCAATGAAGAAAAGGATCTCAATAATCTCCACAAGTAGGTATCTTATTAATTATTAAACAATTTTTAAGTCAATACAATGTACTCCACTTCCGTCGTCGATACCTGTGGAAAAACTTTTATTTGTAACTATGTTAAATTAACTAAGAAGTTATATGAACTATCAGATAAACTATTTGAAAAACGTGTTGTATAAAAGTAAATATATTATACAAATATTACGGTTTTTTATATTATTTATTATTATGTCAATATCGTCATTATTAAATTATTATTATTGTAGTTAGATACCTATCCATATGGATTGAATTTATTATAATTACCTTAAAAACATTTAGTTAATCATTAAAAAATAATTATAAATAAAAATTACGTACCTATATCATTGTTAAAGTTATTTCTTATTTCTTTTGTTTTTTATTTTACATCCTACTAACCAATAAGTGTAATACACTTATAATTACATTATACCTACCCTGATCAATAAACTATATAGGTATTTTTAAAAATTATATTTAAAAATATAGCTGTTGTTCAGCCCAAAATTGTTATTGAAATATCATTAATCATAAAACATTGAAATTAGTCATGATTACAAATTAACATATTTTTAATGGTAATCATTAATCAGATTACGATTTATGCAACACTGCATTCAATATGTACTTTTTATTTCTAACGTTTTTTCATTACCTACCTTTATAATATTATGCTGTAAATCATTTTTTATTTTATTCCATTAAATTGTATACAATTATTAATCAATATAAACAGGAACGAAATGATGAATACTTCCTCTTTTAAGCTTGGTTTGTGGCGGAGGCATTTATAGTTACGAAGTAATTATTAATAACAGATAATAGTTAATATGTAGTTTTTATAAATGATAAAAAAATTGAACATTCAGCAGACTTAAAAGTTAAGATTACAAAGCACGTAGGTAAATATACCTAAATGAAATATAAACCGTGTTCACCAATTTAAGGAACACTGAACTTCTAGGGCGGACTATAGGACTAAATCGAATTTTTTTATTAGTGGTTAGTAGTATATAAATACAAATTTACAGGTACATTTCAAAATTTTTATCATTCGGCAGGCGCATGCGTTATCAAATATATTTTTTTTAAATAGTAATACTTAGGTATTTTGGACACCATATTCGGATTCGGATAGATTTAATTTTTTGAGATAAGTTGATAGTCATCTACCTACCTATCACCTATGGTTCCAAATTAAAAATTAAATCAATAATAAATGGTTTTATGCACTATAATAAATCGTAGAAATATATTTTATATTAAAATTGAAATGGCTTATTCAATCAAATTTAATTTAAAACCATAATTGATACACAAACATTATCTTAAAAAATTAGACTTATTCAAATACGATGTTCAAAATGAGTATTACTATTTAAAAAAAAATATATTTTTATTGCGCATGCGCATACCGAAACGATAAAATTTTTTAAATGTATCAGCTATAATGTGTATTTATATACCACTAGCTTGTAAAAAAAATCGATTTATTTCAATACGAATTGGCAGAAAAATTCAGTGTTCCTTAAATTTGTGAAAACACAGTATGTACTTATATATGTATATATATAGTATACACATTACACGTAGATTATATTACGTAATATTACAGATAGGGGCTTATACGAACAATAATAGGAAGTGTATTTGTTGTATTTTGTAGATCACACGTTAAATCAATGCCATAACGATAATATAAACATTTGGATATTTGGTGAATATTTCAACTTTCAAGTATCTACGATAATTAATTTACGAGTTGCATCACAAAAAAACAAAATTGATTTCGTCGAAAATTGGTTTTACATAAAAATATTCGTTTTTGTTTCTACAGATTATAAAATTAAAAAAGATTTTTTTTTTTTTTAAGCGTTCAAGTACCAACTATATTTAATTTGTTACTAAAAACCATCCCCTTTTTTGGAAAATGAAGCACTTTTCTTTCTCCAAAGTGTATAATAATGAATAAAAAACACACGTCATCATCACTGTAAAATCTATACCTATGTTCATCGCTCTGCTCTAAATCTAAAAAATAGAGAAATGTATGATATTTTTTTTAGAACGTTTTTGACTAATTATTATATCTATTAATTATTTAAATTAGGGAAGTAAAAAAAATATTTTCAAAAACGATAAATGTTTTTTCACTTGATATAATGTTTATTTCTATTCCATGATATTTTTAAATAAATAAAACAGTATTTTCTATAGTAAAATTTCATCGTCTGGTGCTCTGTCTTGTGTACTAACTGTACTGTGGTCTTAAGTGTGGCATAGCATAATATTGTATTATTATCACTTTACCCGTGTTGTCACTATAATTGCTCAAAATGCATTTAGCAATCTGTCGTGGTATAGTAAGTTGTATTGTTTGCCAATAATTCTTTCGTCGGTGATAGTAACTGTTATTATCGTAGTGCGTCGCACTCGCAGGTCACAGTTGACGACACAAACTTTTCTTTTGTTTTGTTTTTGTTTTTCGTGAATAATATTTCACAATAAATTGTCAATTATAATATATTTGTTCCGCATCAATTAATATTATCATTGTTGTACCATAACCCACACAGTCTTGTACTCTTGTATAAGACTGATCAGAGGCCGTTCAAAAGCCAATGACACAGATTACTGGGTAAGTTTTCCTTTAAAACTTGTTAATAACATTTTATTACGATAATAATATTATAACTTTAAGTATCTGATCGCCTACGATACAAGTCGAGGTGAAATAAATCGTGCTCTAAAAGCGAATTTTGTTTTAATCGGATAACTCGCTCGTTCATCTACCACATTGATACTTAACCTGTGTATGCGTGGCGTTCAGTAAATGATTTCTCTCAACGTACCACATTAATATCTTTAGACTCTTTAACAAAATAATTATATACTTTTAAGTGTTTTGAACTTCTTCCACTGTTATAGTTCACTTCTAGCTTCATTGCGTTGCAGTGGTGTCATAAATAATTCTTGTTCCAGAAACAGTAAAATTGTTTCAACTTATTTACCTCTAAAATACTAATACTGACAGTTCCTCTATGCAAAAAATCATTCAGTGACAACAGAGAGCTACCCATTGACTAGTAATAAGGCAGTACCCACCCATCCATTAATTTTGTGTTTAGGATACTTGTTCTAAAATTTCTTGGTTGTGTCACCACTATTGTGTTGTTTTGACATAACTTTCCTCTCAAATAATAGAAATTGGTTCAACTAAGTTCCATTGTTTTTTTCTCAGTACTAAAGTATTTTAAACATAATATCAAAAATATTTACTTTATAGCATTTTATTATATATGTATACTTAAAATAATATTATAAATTTGATTAAATTCATTAAATTTTAGGGTGAATAATACATCTATCATGGGACGTCGTTTAACTGGACCTTCTGCCAGAACTCGTGATGCACAACCCCTTCCATTATCAACACAACATAATTCATCTGCGACAAATGATCGAAATAATTTGTCACAACATGATGAACTTATTCATTTTGTTGGTGGTTGTAAGTATTATATTGTGTATAAAATAATATATTATAGGTATATGTATAGTAAAAAGTTATTTGTCCTAACTTCAGTACTAATCAATGACTGAAACATCTTATAATGATATATTTTTTTATCTAAATCTTAAGTAATATATTATGTTAAACTTAACTTAAACTTTTACTATAACTTTAAGTTAAACTAAAACTTACTTAACATTGATATATTCAAATTATATCTGCAGTAGTATCTTTCAATTTTAAAAATGTAGTTGATAATATTTTTTAATATAGTACTGTACATTTTTAAATTAGAGTTAAGTAATTTATAGATATTTTAGAGTACTTTTAGAATTACTTTTTAATACATTGACCTCTGAATATCCTCTTTTTAATTTTTTTTTTTAAAAATATTAAAATTAACACATATAACTTAAAAATATAAAACTTATATTGTAAACTAAAAAAAAATTTTAAATTAATAATATTTGTCTTATGTATATGAAAAGTAAAAGAATGTTATCTCTATTACAATTATTCTACAAAAAAATCTCGCCTACACCTTTAGTTAATGGTAATTCATAATTTGTAATTTTTATTATTAATGTTTTAGCATGGAATGTTATTTTTCAAGAATATCAAAATGGAAACCAAGGATCTAATGGTGAGTTCTTTATCCTTAAAAATTATTAAAATTCTTTAACTATGGCGTTACTCAATAAAATATAAGGTTTAATCATACGTACAATTAAAGTTGAGTTGTATTAACAAGTAACAAAACATCATTATATATTAAATTTGTTGTTTTTTTAAATCATTTTTATTTTTTAATTAATGTCATTTATAATCAACTATAACTGAATTATTTGAAATGCATAACATTTCAATTTATCACTAACAGTATTATTGAAAATGGTGCTTAGTTGTTAATGCTTACTCTATTGCATAGTCATGCTTATTTATAAATTATTGTTCACTCATACTTAGTAAAATCAAATAATATGAATCATCAACAAAGAGCAGCTGAATTAGCATATACTAGATAATAGTTATTATCACTGTAGAACCTATTACAATTGCTTGTAAAATAGTTCTTAATACAACTTATATTTTTCCGCTGTAAAAAGTGCAATATACTTGTATACCTAGGGCACATGTTTTTGCATCCTCTGTTAGTAAAAAAGTTAATACAATTATTCTAAAAAAAAATAAAGTGAACAGGAAAAATATGGTTTTTCTTCTATATTAAATTTTAATATAGTTATTTAAGTTTAAGGAGTATTAAAATTAATAATAATACATTGTTTATTTTATAATTTTTTAGGCCGTTTTCATATACAGTTCTACGAAGAAGGAAATAGTGATACATTAAAAGGTATTATGCATACATTTTATTAAATCATATTTGTTTTCTTTATTATTTATAAAATTAAGTTTACAGTTTTAAAATACTTATAATTTTCTTCAAAATTAAAATATAGTAAAAAGCCCATAAGATCGTTTAAATAATATTTTTACTTTTAAATTTTATCAGAAGCTAATTCACTCTAATTTTTAAACTAACGAAGCAAAACGTGATCTGCTAAGCGTAAAATTTACTATGTTATGCATTTGTAAGACGGAGACAACAAATGCGGGTATCACATCCTCTTAAAATTTTATTTTACATATTTAACATTATAGGTAATATTAATATTTTATTAATATAATGAATGCAGTTATTTGAACTACTTACCTTTTATTTAGATTATAATAATATTTGAATCATCTAATTGTTAAATAAAAATTGTAATTTGGTCAATTTGTTATTGAATTTGCTTTACCTTAATAATTAGTAGGTAAATATACCAGAGAATAATACTTGCTGTGCTATTGGCGTTGTGACACGTTAAACATTTTAAAACTGATTTCCTTAAATGGATTTGGCTTATTTCCTAAAATAATTAAAACATTTTTTATTGCTGTTGTTTATAGCATATATAAAAGTAATACCTAAATTTAGAATATTCCACCCATTCTTTGGACATTTCCCCGTCCTTCAAACTGAACTATTTCCCTCCGGACAAAAAATTAAAAGTAATAATTTTAAACAATATCATTAATAAATGTATTATTTTCAAGAATTATTGTTAAATAATTTAAAAATTGTTAAATTTATATATAAATATATTTCAATACGTCATAATAGCATTATTGTCAATACAATATTCACTAATATACATATTTCATCTCTATTTATTATTTCTATTACAAAATACACAAAAAAAAAAAACAATTATAAACATTCACAAAATATTGTGAAGTGTACCAAGAAACCTATGAGCTATATGCTTTTAATAGTATAGATAATTTGAGTTTGATTTATTAATCTTTATTGATTAAATTGAGTGATAAGTCTATAATGTGAATGATGATAGTTAATAAATGTAGATATTATGATATTTTATTTTGGGTAAAATCAAATAACCTATTTTCTAGCTAATTTTTAGTGTAAAATAATATATATTGATTCAGGGGGGAATAATTTTAGAGAGTTATTATAATATTTTATGTACCAAGTAATATGTTTTATACTTATTTATTTCAGGATTTAAACCCTTTGATCTAGAAGCTTGGTGGGGAAAACAAACTATTCAACGATACCAACAACGTTCCTAATATTATTACACTAATATATTGTATTGTATTTTTCAGTTAATTTTTTTTTCCAATTATTTAATATACAAAATGGCATATGCCTAATGTCTTGATACTGACAATTAAATTATATTTTATTATCTGCTATTATTTATTAATCATCAGCCTCATGCAGGTATGTTCTAATATTTATTTATGACATGCCATAATATTTTTATAATTAAAAATTTGATCATGATGGCAAAAAAAAAAAAAAATAAACAAGTATTATTTAATTTAAATTACTCTTTCAAAACTAAAATATATAATTTATATATTTAGATTTAGAGAGTAGGGATTAAATACATTTATTCCCATAAATAAATTTGACATTCCAAGTAATTGGATATTTTAGAGTAGCATGTGTATTCGTTATTATATATTTTATTTTTATTATAGTTATGACTTATGATGTAACTCTTCTACAATTTATTTTATTTTAAATTATAATTTGTTTTTCAATAAAATACTTCTAATTTAATGATTATTGTCAATTTATCAATTATTTTTATTTAAAAACTCAGAATTGTTAAAGATTCTTGTTATAAAAACTATTATTGCAATATATTTATGATATTTCACATTATTTTTGAGTATTTAACCAAACCAATGTAGATAATTTAACATTGTAATTTTTAATGATTTATTAAGTAAATCAGTAAATTTATTTTTAGTATTATAAATAGCTATATATTTTATATATAATTAAGCATTAAAATAGTTAATGTATACCGCTACATTCTTAAAAAAAAAAAAAATGTGTTTTATTTAAAGTTATCATTTATTTTTTTTTTTTAATAAATTATTTTATACTCAAAGTGATTGTTTTTTTTTTTTTGAATTTATGACAAAATATTATTACTATACACATATATTTTTTTAAAATAACAAAAAATTGTTTTCTTTTTTTTTTTTTTTGGTTCTTAAAACTATTAACAAAGTATTGAGATTCATGTAATCTTGTATAAAAGTTTTAAAAAGTGATTATCTGTGCCACATAAGATATTAAAAATAAAACTCAGTTTATACTCGCTTATATATATTTTCTTTACTTTGATTACTTAACGAGTTAAAATTCTATTTCTCTTGATTCATTTAATTATTAATGCATTTTAAACTTAAACTATTTTATTAACTATTATACTAAGTACTAATGTCTGAAATTCCAAATTTAATGTATTTTAATTTTATTAAAAATTATTTGTCAAAAAAAAATAAATTATATCTAAAAGTCTATAACTATTAAAACAATTTTAATTGATAATTGATTTTACTAATATTTAAAAACACAAGTAAACTGAAAGTATATTTATGAATAAGACTTATATTACTATAATAATTATAGTCAATAGTATTAGTCAGTTAACTATTGCTTATATTTTTAATATTGACTTACCTGTTTTCTTATTCAAACATATATATTTTACATTTCTAATTATTTTGTATGATATAAACGTAATAAACACTTCATAGTTATTTGTTTAGTACCTACTTATGTTTATGTAATAATGCTTTGATTAATATAATCTATAAGTTTGTATTAATCTTGGTGGTCATATCGATAACCGCTCATTTACCCATAATATTATGAGTATACACCTACTTCTTGGCTACTAAGGCCAATGTCATGAAATAAACCATTGAAAATGGTACGGTGGGTAATTTTAACTCAAAACGCATGATTATCTTTTTATTTTAGACTTCGACAAGTTTATGTCCTCAGATCGATACATGAATTTCATATTTGTCGTAGCAAAGGTAACATTCAACATTTATATAGATGGGAGGGGGGGTACTCACACCTATAATGATGTATTTCCCATATAAAAGTGTTGACTACAACAATTTATTTCTTAAATTTTATTTGAGAGATGACAGGTATTGCCATTGATTAAAATATTTACACATTTTATCGATAGTGTTGCTCTGCGCTTTGGTACCTATCAGAAATAGAACAACATGTTTTGTATAGATGGACAATCTCGGTTTTTTTTTTTTTTTTTTATAGGTAAATACCTCTATAAATAATTATAACGATTGGACCGAGATAATCGTTAAATTCGCAGTTGTATGTTTTCGCGTTTAATTTTAATAACTTGACTACGCAGTACACAAGACTATTGTGATTAGGTAATGTGTGGACTATGCAGTATGCCCCGTGTGGCGGTAATATTACCGTCATCGCTCGTCGAGGTTTGTGAGATCATTGTTGAAAAGGCGTTAATTATGTCTCGGGTCGTGTACTATAACTACTAGTCACTGTACAGTACGCGGACTGAGACAGAGCAAAACGCTACACGGTAACTGGTGTAGTACCTAGTGTGCAATGGCTGCGAGCAGTTTATCAGATAATTTTTTTTCGCGGCCCCAGGATCACGATGATCGGATTTATTATTACGTCGTTATGTAACTCCGATCACGAACCCTATGCAAAGGAATCCGGTAGAGTATTGAGTTTTTAGACCATAAAGTAACATTAGCTAGTCACTATGCTACTACTGCTAATAATAATAATAATAATAATAATAATAATAATAATAATCACTCTATGTATGGTTTAGGTTTAGTAAAGCCAACAGAAATCGCCGGCACACGATCTCTCACGTAAGGTAGGTAATATATTATGTATATTAATTTTTCGAATAAAAAATAAATGTACATCGGTCGCTTCTGCTGAAATCTCAATACAGCTCGTGAATTACTGTAATCTATTGGAAGGGGATTCCGGACTTCCGTTGTATCTAGCATATCATATTATACCATTTATACCTATCTATCTATCTATCCATAGCTGTTTTCCATTGTTATTATAATAATATGGTCGTGTAACGTGTAACTACTTATATATACCTACCTAATAATAATTAATACTATGTACACCTGCGTAGTAGTATACAGAACAATTAAGTAAAATTTATTACTTTATTAGTACGCGAGTACGCCTAATACTAATACTACCTACTAGGAGTAGAAGTGGTATACGTAGGAACGTACAAACATTTTGTCGATAGAACGTGGAGGTTACGTTTAGGTTAGATCGCCGTTAGGTACCTATACGATCGTAATTCGTACTATACAATAAAAGTTATCTATACCGATTTAGTTATACAGATTCAGTCGACGATTTATTTTATTACGCACAAATTAATATAACAATACGTAATCCAGTATTAATCGCAGAAAAAAGTTTCTAAAAGTAGGTATTCGGAATGGTTGAAAATTGACCCTCGAGACGTGATCATAAAATATTGATCGACAGTTTTTTTCAAATCATATTTTCTTACCTACACTTAAGTGTTGAAAAAATAAAAGTACCTACGTAGGTACCTCCTCTATTTGTCTCATTGTCATACCCACCCGGCAATATCAATTCATATAAGTACCTGTCTGTCTAAGTACGTCTTGCGCTAACATTATGCCGCGAACAATGCTGTAAGGACGCACTACACCTTACTCCATACCCATACGCCGTATGTATAGATGCCGTTGGAACGGGAGATAGAATTTCGCGTTAATTTTACAACTTGTAATTTACGTTATCAATAGGTTGTACGTCTAAGCGTGTAGAATTGTAATCTGCGACAAATTACATAACAACGCGTAATTCGCGCCACGTTTCAATACGCATTTAGGTAATCTGTGGTACGACGGAAAACGTAATGGCTGCAAATAGCTTATATACCTATAATGGTATGTACATGGCCTGACGCTTATGTCGCACGCTGTCAACCGTTGGAATTAAGATGATAAATTTATCTAGTCCACATGTCCACGTCAGTTGTAGCGATCGTGCACAAGACGCAAATAAATCACATTAGAACAATAAATTCCTGATTTTTACACAAGTAGAGGTCTTTTATGAGGTATTAACACATTGAACTCTGAAATATTAGTTATTACTTATTTATACAAAAAGTTTATTAGATACCTAAACCACTACTATTTACTGTCTAAAACGGCCATATGCACGATTATACTACATTAGCTTACATTTTTTTTTTAATTGTACTTTGTGTGCGTCTTAATGATGAATATTACTTAATATACACATCGATGAGTTAAAAACAATTATCATCTGTAAATTATTTTGAAGTGGCGCAAATCGCAATTTGTGTATGGTTACCTATAGGTACCTACAAGATTGGGCAGACTACTCGTGCATAGGTAATACATTATTTTATTTAGTTTTATACGGCAAAAACGACCAAAATTGATTCGCCTTTTTTCGTTGTTTTTGGTGCAAATTACATAAACATATATGTTCGTTGAAATTTCGGGCACTCGCGGCTGGCGGCTGGCGGCTATTGATAATCGGATCGCAATGACTGTTCGTCGGAAATCTCGAAATGTTTCATTACCAGCTACGTACTCTTCGACCTTTGTGCATAGGTACGCATTAGGGCAATAGGACGTTATGGACAAATTATTTAGATCAATATTTATAATATAATAACAACTGCGGACACGAGTTTCGCTATCATAATGCCTTTCACCACTTTTTCAGGACTTGGGCAACATTTTTTTAGAAACAGCCTGTATCAATGATACTCTACTGTTTTCACCACTTGAATACTGCATCATTTTTTTGCAGAAAAATACTTCCTTTTTGACAGATTTTTGTTCGTTTAAAATTTTGTACAGCAGTAGGTGCAATTCATTTTCGTATATTAATCTGTACTTCATTTAAGGCGTCGATAAATTGGTATATAATAGGGTTACTGCGATAAAACATTCCATTAAGGGTAGCATGAACACTTTCACAAGCATTTGCGGTTCGTGAAATAGAAAAAATTAAGTTTTTCACTATACATTTTTATACACAAAATATATGATCAGAAAGATGACAAATGTTAAGTAAGCACTAGAAAGGTTGTAGTTAAACTGATCAAACATGTTTTTTGAAAACTGCCTCAATATCGTCAATATCAAACATTAATTTCCCAGTGTCCACGATCGTTATAATATCAAAAATAATAATTGGAAATTTGTTCGCAATTAGTATCTTATACTTGTGTCCTAAATTCGTATGTTACCTTTTAAGATTTTGACCACAACTCGCACGGTTTTTGTAACTTTGTCCGCAATTCGGAAACACCGGACGTTTAGGTACCCACATGGCCACGCGTGTTGTCTTCGTCTTATTATAGGTAACGCATAAACGTGATAACTGTCAATTTAACGTTCGAAAGATTAGTTTTACTGTTATTTTGAATGTTGCAGATGATCGTCTTATTATTCACTTTAAAATATGTAAGAATATTGTCTGGGGCAGCACCTCGTAGATAGTTTTGTTAGCTTTTTATCATTGAAGCTTTTAATTGCCAAGTCTCATAAGCCTATTTTAATGTTGTAAATATTTTGTAAATTTTAAGATTAAAATACCTAACTTACGGGGTTGTATAGAGAATATTCTTATCTGTAAATTTGGTAATAGGTCAATTGACTTAAATATTGAAAATAACAGAGTAAAATAGATGCTTCTTAACGTTGAATTTGGCAAATGTCGTGCGTTAGTCAAGACGGAGACGACTTACAACATGCGGGCGGGCAATAATGTGTCCTATAAAATGGACTATGGTTTTGATGTTATACACCGCGATTTGTAGAGACGGCTGATAGTTTAATCAGATGATTCAATCGGCCAACGGATTAATTTAAGAACGCGCGATAGCCGTCGGCGGCGCGTGATTGACGTAAAATTAAATAAAGACAAAGAGTAATTCCTGCGAGTTTCTACACAGTATCAACGGAAACGTACGGTGATCATTTTGGGTTTATCCGGCATTTCATCGCCGAGTCTGCCAAATCATGTTAATTTTTTACGAGTTGAATAATTTACATCGTCCACGATAAGTAAATATACCTACGTGGTTTTCTTTGTTCGATTAGTGGTGGACTTTCAGTTTGCAATACGCCGTCGACCAAAGGTAAGAGCCAATAAGTAACATTATTGTATCATCAACGATTTAATGTAACGACTAACAGTAGTAAAATAGTTTAAATATAGTCTACCGCAAAGTGCGCAATAATAATTAATTGCGTTGGTACCTATAAGGCTATGTATATTATACATTGTAAATTGTAATACCTACAAACATAACGACGAACTCGATCGCCAGAATCGTATTTAAAGGCAATAATGAGTAAATGTTCATCCTTTTACACCTCTCACGATCCATTCCTTTAATTTACAGTTAATATTGTCTATATTCTTATATTTTATAGTTCGTTATAATAGTTTGTAAATAATATTATATTATCATCAGCATAAATGTCGGAGTTGTATTAAAAAAAAAAAAAAAAATAATAACAATAATAATCATCGAAAGTGATTTAACATTTATTATCAATATTATGCAGTAATTAAAGAAATTTCCGAGTTACAATCATTAAAAATGCATAATTGTAATTTTTATTTTAACATTTAAGTTCTTTTGTTAAAATAAATTATTTGTGTAGGTAATTGGCTGGTATTTTGTTGTCTCTCTAGTCAAATACAGATATAATAACACTCTGTGAATTCAATAAGACGTAATACTCTGTTTATAAGTGTGATAAGTTGCATACAATGCGCGTCATGTATTTGTAACTTGTAACATATTATATAATAAAGTACCTATCTTTTATGTATAATTGCATGCACAGAGAACACGACATTAAAACTTTCTGGAATCGCAATCTTCTCAAAAATTTTTTAAATATTGAAATTTGAGGAATTGTGTAGGCTGTGCGCGCATATACGTACAACTTATGGGCTCCGTACAGTGTACGCACCTTCATATTTGTGATCATTATTGGAATACTGCCAAAATCAAGTCGTTGATCGTTACAGACCGTGTCATCGTGACCCCTCAGGGTGTTAGCACTACCAACTGTATACAATTAATTCACGCTGGGAGCATTCCATGAATGAAAGGGACTGTTGCAGTATAGGTCCGTATGTCTAATAATATCATATTACTTATATTATTATGGATTAATTACCTACGTAAAAAATTAATAGAACATCTTTATTCCAATGCAGTAAAAATAATTTGAGCAAAAAAACTTGTACCTATATAGACATATGGATTGGAAAAAAATACATATTTGAAGGGGCTATGTTTTCGACTTCAGCCTGTAGGTATGAATAGTCTAGACGATTTCTATTTCACTTTATTAACGTCACGCACGGATTTGCTATTTATGCAAGTTATTATGGAAAATAATTAATAATTACTGCACGGAAGGGTTCAAGGGTAGGTGTAGCTGGATAACTATTACATAGGTACCTATATACACTTGTTGCATTTTTATTTAAAATTAGACGATTTTCAATCTGTAAAATATTATGATAGGTACACCTAATAATTACATTTGATAAACTAGTAGATAATTTAGTAGTGACACAAACAAAACGATGAGAAATCAATAATTGGTAACACCTTAATTAATTAATATAGCCATGTGCGTAGGATAAAGAACATTCTAAACTATTTGCGTTTAAGTGTGCGTTTTGTGACTTTTTTTGGGAGTGAGATGATAGAATTAAGATAAATAAGTGGATTATACTGTGTTTTTAAGTTTTGGTGAAAACGTTAATAAATTATATTTAGACTATACATAATACATAATATCGATGTAGTTGTTTTTACTTATAAGTCATGTAAGGCAAGGTTTGATATATACTAAGGCGATGGATGTGTTAGTACCTATCTCTCAATAGATATTAAAATTTAAATAATTTATAGGGCTTGGTAGGACCCTAGATTTAAATTCTATAGAACTAGACTGGGCTTATAGGTTGTCTTATAATAATTTGTATATGTGAAATGTGTGATGTAGTGATATTTTAGAATTTATAATAGGACGGAGGAGAGGTTGTCCTAATAACGCACGTTCCTTGACTTTATGTTTCCTTAAGAACTCTTAAACATTTATAGCTTCACCAATAATAAAACTATACTTAAGTATTAAATTTCAATACGAACAGGAAAAGAAGTGTTGTTCATAATTATTTGAAGACATTTTTGGATAGATATTTTCAAATAGAAAGTCACTTGGGTAGATTTGTCAATATTAATTTACATTTACCATTATTTTACCTATATATGTTAGTTTTTTTTTTGTGTAATCTTAAAGTATATAATTGATTAAATTGGATTGAATTTAACCTAACTAGTGGCTATGTCATCGGTGCGTATGTATAGCATGAAGACTTTGAGAGAGCGTTAGTGCGGTTTAGAAGATTTATCGGCAGTATACATCATAATGTTGTTAAAGTCAGGAGATAATTGACTGCTTATAAATATTTTTTCATAAATTATTCTGAACGCCGATTTTTAATTTTATTTAAAATACTAGATTGGCAAGTAAAAATATTGTAGGGTCAATGATCATTATTCTTGAATAGTATATAGTTAGTATATATAATTAATAAAATTAGTATAGTTTATAATACTGTAGTACTTGATAGATATACTATTAGTCATTAGACAGACGTCTTAATGAATAATAAGAATAATGACTAATAATTATAAAGTATCGAATTTTGATTAGATAAATTATTTTTTTTTTTATTTAAAAAGATCAATTGTAGGTACTAATATTACATTTTTATACTGCTTACTATACCTATTATTATTTATTTGTTTACATAACTAACAATTTTGTTATTAAATAAATAGATGTGTAAATTAGATTTTTAAAAAACTGATATTTATATATAGTTATTGCACCTATCGGATCTATAAATCGAAATTGGTTCGCTTCTCTGTACACTGTATGGTGATAACTAACTATGCTCACCTTTTTCAATTTATTCAAATTCTGATTTTTGGACTTTTTAAATATCTAGTTTATTCAAAAACCATATTTTAAAATTCTTGAATGTATTTGTACTACCTAAAGAAGGGCGTCGTTCAAAACCAAACAATTTTGACCGTTTAATATCACGTACATTTTTTTTTATTGTTAAAAAGAAAATTTGTACGATCGATAGTTTAAAACTTATTTGATCGAAATTAACAATTAAACATTTATTGTTATTACCTACACGTCGTACAAATAATTTAATGTATGCGCAATTTTATAAATTTAATATTAATTAATAAACAGTCAAATTCTCTTTTAACGATCTTCAAGGGACCTAGAGAATCTAATCGTTATAACTGAACTACGTTATATCCGAATTTTAAAAAGTAACTACACATAAGAAATAAAACCAAACAAATACATTGCTTGGAATTGTTTTACCTGGAATATCGTTACATACGGCATCGTAATAAGCGAATTCGATCGTAATTGGAAAAAATTCAGTATTTATAGCAGATAATACTTAGATTGGAATAAATGAGACATTTTCTAATATTTTCTAATATTCAATTAAATTAATTTCATTACTTATGATTTTATATGTTATTGATACATACCAGTGTGTACGGTATTGAACGGTTTGATTTTTGGAAAATTGTGAGGAATCAATGTAACACGTGTGCGGTTAAGGTGTGTTCGGTAATCAAAATTCAGTTTTTAAATGAAAATTATTTTTTTCTGTTAATTATCTAGTGGATAATTTTTTTAAAGTTGTTGATATACCTAATTCGAAATACTGACGATTGACGAGTAGTTTCTCAGTTATTAAAATTTACGTATATATACTGAAGATAATATAAAAATTAAAAAAAATGAATAATATTGGATTTATCATACTTATCCATTTTTACAAATTATTAATGTTGATAGATTAATACTAATCATTACCATATTTAAGTCACCATAGCTCCCATATTTTCTAAACCCATTATCATATAGATATCATTATCTTTAGTACCTACTACAACTAAATTAAATAAATCAAAAACTAATCGTTCAAATTTTGATTTGGGTACGAACAATTTTGTATCAACACGGGAAAATTTTTAAACAGTAGAAAAAAAATCAAAGAAAATAATATAGTTTTTAAGTATATTTTAAAATTCTGCAAATCAGATTTTGAATAACTGTATTAATGAAAAAAAAATGTGTAACTATGTGAGCATGCCGAATTACTTTGTATATTATACGCATTACTTTTATAGGATGTTATTCAAATTTAAAATATTATCATAAGGATATAAAGGATACTATAGATGTTTATTTACTGAATATTTTATGTGAATTGTAGTTAACATAATATGCGTATAATTTTAGGATTATAGCTAAACCTTATACATTTTACATTGTAATTTAAACTTTAAACGATTACAAACAAAATGCCATTAATTTTACACTATTTACTTATTGGTTAGTATATTTTGTATACAACACACATATTTAATTTAATGGCGCCATATTTTACAGTTTACATTGTGAAAAAAACATTTAGAAGCCTTAATTGCTACAATGAGTGCCTCCTATACATGGCTCCTCAACTGTTTATCCAAAGTGGTCTTACCTTCATTCTGTATTTGTTCTACGTATAGTCAAAAATATTTGCGATTAATTTATAATCGTTTTTGTCATAGGTAATTTATAAATCATATTTTTATTGTTAAAAACATGTTTAAACAATTATATTACCTATAGAGCCCGTGATTACCTTAATCCGACCGACTGACTCTGATTATAATAAAAGTCTGTAATGCATACAACTGTAAAAGTGTTAAGATAACATCTTATATTACTAATAAATAAAATACATCAGTTATTAGTCAAATATAAAAAATTATTAAGCCCACATAGTTGCTATCATTGTTAAACGAACGTCGGACTACGCAAGAACCGATTTTTCAAGACCACGTGTAGATGTAATTTTATATTGTATGTTATAATTAATACTACCTGCACGTTGCTCACAACGGTAACAACAACGGTAACATCAGTAATAACTAGTGACAAAAACAACAGTAAAGTTTCAATTAAGTTGAACAAAATACAGCTTGTTGAACCTTATATTTACTTAATTGGCATTTTACGTAAGTTAGTAATTTATTTATTTTTCATGTAAAACACTTTATGGAACTTATTAAATTCATTTAAAAGAAGCATTGTAAAAAAAAAAACTGGATTAGACCTTATGTGTATATCCGAATCTACAATAATATATCGATATGTCTTATTCATAAGTATAATTATTAATATTATTACTGTTTCGATAATAAATTGAAAAAATATAACATATAATTTTAGTATAGGTACGTAAAATTTATATGAAATACTATTTATTACTGGCTTATATATAGAATATAAATAATAAAATTTAAAATTTAAAATAAATTATTAATTAACTTTTGGGTTTAGGGACGTTTCTATTTTTCACATTCACATATACATGTAAATATTTTTTAAGAATCGTAACTTATAAATAATACTATTGATATTGAATTAATAATATTGTAAAAAATAAAATACTGTAACCATTTATTATATTTTAAATGGAAACTTCATACCTATAAATAGGTACATTCATATTAGGTTTAAAATATAGGTTTAGAACAAGAACACCTTAAAACCCGTTGTGGTCGCCCATCTGTTTGTCAGTTATCATTACACAGCTATGATTGTTGATTTTAATATTTGAATAAAAAATTAATTTTATAATGGTTCTATTCAAAGTAATTAATACTATCCAATATGAAATAAATAAGTACTAAAATATGAAGGAAATATAGAAATCGGGAATTTAGCACATTCGAGGAGTGAGTTTTCCTAACTTTATAATAATAAAAAATTATTTTTATGAAATATTTGTAAAATTTTAACCCATCTTTTTAAAATGCAATAAAAAGTAGACAAATACCTACTATCCTAACCTACTACGAATTTTCATTTGTTATTATGAAAATGTTATTTAAAACGGATAACAGTTATTAAAGTAGATACATTAATATATTATAATAAGCAATAACACTATAGACTATTAAACATTTCCACGGACTATGATCACATGCAGAATTTGGTACGGCAATAATTCAGTTAATTCGGGAACAAATTAAAGATAATTATTATTTATTTCATTTTTAATTATATTCAAATATATAATTGATGTACATGATATAATATTATACAATACAAACTATATTGCGTGTTATATTGTTGTTTTATAGTATATATTTTAAAATGCCTAGTTTTAGTAGTTTAATATAACACGTATTTGTTTTTACTGCAGTTTTATTTGTGTAGTCGATCCATCAATACCACGACAAATTAGTCTTTACAATAGTTAGTGTATAGCTTATTTATCCGGAATATTTTTACATCTAAATTTTTAAGTATGAAATATCTGTTGTAGTCTGTTACGTTGCGGCTAAGTATTTACAATAATATGAAGGTGATCTTACATATATTTTTTATTTAATATGATACACTATTAAAGTTAACGTATATTAAAAGAATAATAGAATTATACATTTACGTGATATCTATAAATTTGTCAATTTTTAAAATTTTTTAATGAGTTTTGCAAATTATTACTGTACTGGATGACTATATTTATTTTTATTTTATTTTTTTACGTAGGTTTTTAAATAATAAAAATAACCGGGAAATTTGCATTTAAATGATATTGTAGGTTTTGAATACATACCTCATTAGTTATTAGTCTTAATACCGTCACTTAAACGGTCGACGGGAGTGTTAAAATTTCAATTGTTTTATATGTAAAACGATTCTAAGCAAAGAACACGGTAATCACCATAGACATATTTATAACTTACAAGTTATAAATCAATACTAAGGTAGGTACCATAGAATTGCATTTTTATAGTAATAAAAATGATAAATTTATAAATTTATAAACACTATAAAATACTCGTAATACTAAATAGTTTATATATTTCACTTAGAAAACGATATTACATCAAATTTTGGAAAGTTTCTATGGCTAAATATTTGTTGACTTTCAATTAAAATCGTATTTATTGTTTAAATATTACTTGTCTTATTGTTAAAATTTAAATTTTCCAATGCTTATAAAAAAAAATATGTATACATATTATTATGTATTTTTGATAATTTTAAATTGGTGTCAATTAACTTATAGTAAATTAATTTTGTCAAGTTTTTTTACTGGAGATCGAAGAACAGCATTTTTATCAACATAAATCGAAAATAAGTTCAAAATTTAACATATCTGCATAGAAAAGCTCAAAAACTGCCAAACTTTTCGAACATTTTATCATATTTAAAAATGCTTATTGAAATATTTAGCGAAGATTTCAAATTTTTAGTACAATTATTCCTTTCCAAATTACCACGAAAAAACAAAAACAATTTTGTCAAAACTTTTGTTGCATAAATATTACCATTTATCTGTTACTCTTTGTTAGTTTTTCTTAATTATTAAATTATCAAAACAAAGTTTTACATACAGTATTGTTCAAGATTAATAAAGGTTTGCACACGGATGTTTATTGTTGAGTAATTTAAAAGTTTCAGTTGTGTCTTTAAATGGAAATGTTATTGGTAGGTGGTTTTTCTCTAATAATAATATGCTTGGTATTATTTCCTTTTAATTACAAACAAATAATTTTTGTTGTAAAAATAAAATTCTTGATTAATATTAATTGACATTCTGCAGTAGTTTAACTAATTGTAATATTTTGATAAATATAGACACTAGGTATATGCACTTATACTTCGTGTGATTTACATAAATATAAATTAATTAATTCATAATATTGTGCAACAGAGTGAAATTTTAATTTTAAATTTTAAATTAAAACTTATTACTTATGTTTCCGTGTTAACTTGTCTTTTTATAATAGAAATAGTAGTTAATTGCCATAATTCAACCTTTTTGTGGAGTAAATTGGAAAAATACCAACTTTATTTTTTGCTTAGCATTTAACTATAAGTAATATGTAGGTATGGCGTAATAATAATAAGTAGGTATTTATTTGAAATCAACACAACAAACAGATAATATTATACTGTTATGATTTATAGATATTATTTATTCATTCAAGTTTATTGTCCATCGATTAATCCCACACAATAGTTTATCTTTATTGGCTAATGATAATGAAAACCTATGTAATTAGTTACAATTAGAGCTCTGAGCAAATCCTTTTACCTAATCCTAAGTAGAGTTATTTATTTATTTAATTTTTTTGCGAGTTGGGTCTTATTTTACTTAGATATGTACGATTTGAAATTACACCAATTTAAGTACGAACACGCTCAGTGTTAACAATTGATAAACCTGTTGCAATAAATATCGTAGTAATGTAGTACTAAGTGATTTAAGCTGTTGTAATTATAACTTAAAGAAAAAAAGCAAAACAATATTACATTATATTTTAACTGTAAAATAATATTAAACACACCTATATAATCAGGTGTTTTATAAAACCCCCTAAATTTAATATTAAACCTAAAATCAACTATCACGAGATAAACTTATTATACTTATAAAATATAAATTAAACAGGATGAGCCAATAATAATTATTTAACTGATTCTATTATTCGCCAATAAAAAAAAATGTGTACCCATTTGATTGAGTAAGTAAAATTCATCCTTCGCAATAATAATAAAAAATAAAATCGTCTGGATTTTTTTACAGTAGTAGGTACACTCATGTGGGTCATTTTATTATAACATGTGTATCTTTTCGTGGTTTGTAATTTGAAGTAATGTGTATCGTCGGTTTTATCAATGTTTTGTTATTCAATTTTAGTTCCCTATAAACGTATATTGATGTATACTATTATGTTGCCAAACATTTTGTTCAAATATTTAATTGACATTGTATAGTCCGTAATAATAATTTATGTATACCTAATTGTGTTTATATATTGTACTAATATTTTAATAAACTAATAAAAACATTAACTTTATGCATCACATAAATGTTTACTTCATTAAAAAAAAAATAATACTTTTAAATGATAATTTTGACTGATTAAAATGTAATTTGTGAAGGTAAAATGTTTACAGTGTCACTTTATGCATTATTCTACTTATTTATATGATTGATTATTGATTAAAAATTGAACTAAAACTATCAGTATTTAAAACTTAAATTATTAATTATCAAAAATAAAAAAAATACATAAAAAGGAAAATAAAACTATTCATAAAATTCCGTGGTTCAAGATTTAATTTGTTTATCATGTATAATTTAGACATTTATTTATCTTTAAATAAATAAATACGTAAATTTAATAAGTATTTTAAAATATATTTTCATTTAAAACTAATTTTGAGTGCATTATTTACAGTTATATAGTTAACTTGTTAACTGTTTTATTACAACTTGATAACTGAATATTTAAAGTTACTTAATTGAATAGTAAATCTATACCACCAATATAGTTACTAAGATAGATTTTAGGTTCCTATTTTGCCTCATAATTAATCTGTGAAATTGGATGTATTAAAATAAAATTTAAATAAAAATAAAAAAAATAATTGATTTTCAGTAATTTATGATTTGGCACGAAAGACTTAAAATAAACAATTTGATTTGTCACATTGTCGTAATATTTTTTTATAACTGTTTAAAGTTAGAATTTTAATGAAATCTGTTAAAATCGTGAATATTATTTTGTAGTTAAAAGTTCTTTAATTTTTTTATGTTAAACCTAAGATTGGAAAGTATAACACAAGGTTCTTCGTAACTAGTTCATACTGAAACCTAAATAATATTTAAAACATGTTTAAGCTTATTTTGTTTTATTGACATTTGAAGCTTAAGTTTAGACGAAATTAAATATTTAAATAAAGAATAATGAATTTAGTTATTGTTGCAATTCAAAAATATTTTTCATGAGAATTTGAAATGTTCACGTAAATTATTATGTTTAATATACATGAAACATTTAGAATAATTGTGTAAAATTGCCTATATATTTATGATTTATACCGCGTTACCAATAGTAAAATAAATTACTTTAATAATTAATAGCGATAGATAGTAATTTATATGATAATAGACTGGCAGACTGTCTCCACTTAGAATTATTTTTCGTATGTAGTAATTTATCATTGATTTTAAATTTAACACATTCATACAGCTAACATTAACCTACCTATTCAACGATAATGTTCCTACACTCGACTCCTACTGTGTACAGCAGAGCGGTTGTCCACTTTCCCACCTTTTTAAATTTAAAATTTTTCGCTAATGCACAATTCATTATGAACCTTATCATAATGTTAAATAATATGTCACTCTATTTCACGTAAATCAGTTCTGTTTTAAAAGATCCTCGCACACTACTATTAGCTCTGTTGTAAGAAAAAAATCGCACGTAATTTGACCTGAATAATAATTTCACAAGTAATTCGGAAACATCGGTTTATTATATAAGTTATGGTTGAGGGGTATGGCAGTATAAGAATATTAAATAAATCTTTATATCACTACATAATATATATTATAGAAATTTATTTTTCTATTAATAGTAAGAAATGTTGAACACTTAAATTTATTTTTCCAAAAATGTAAGATTATTATATTATTATAATTATATTAATATTTGATGAATCATATAATTCTTATTTATCAACTTATATGTCAATATTATTTAAGGTAAGAAATAATAGTGTTCATGAATTTTTGGTATGTATGGAAACAAATAATGTTAATAAGAAAGAAAGAAAGAAAGAAAAGAAGATTAGTAGAATGTGTTAATGGGTTAAGTTTATATGATTAGTATTTATTGAATAAGAGGAAGTAATAAAGTTCGTTTTGTACCCAACGGTACGCGTTAGAGTATATCATGTTGTCAAAATTTCAACTTTAATTGATTGTAAAAATTTTAAGTTCAAAAAAAAAAATTATTAGAAACCTTATATTAAATTTCCAAGCCAAAATATTAAAAATTATAGCTGTACTTGTATTTATTTTAATTACAAAATGTTCACGATTTTGACTATCTTAAATCTTCAAAATGTAAACTTTAAACGGTTCGAACACTTAATAAATTGTGGCTATATATTTTTTAATTGTTGTAAAGAAACTTATGAGGGATATTCTATTAAATTTTTAAGCTTCTTTAATTTAAAAACAAATATTTCAGGTTAGTGTATTCTTTAATTTTTTTATTGCTCTGTTTAAAATCATAAATGGTTTTAGTGTGATAATATTATTTATTTGACCATTTAGAACTATATTACAATAAAAATTAATAGTTATTTGCATTAAATGTCTGTACAACTAATGAATAAGCAATTATCGATAGTCTTAAAAATACTATGAACTTTGTTTACTTAAGATAAGATGTAATTGAATTTAAAAATATTGATTATTTATTATTGTAAACATTATTTCTATTCATGATAGAAACGGAAAATATAATTGTTAATAGTATATAGGTGTAAAAGTCAATAATGTGGTAAAATATCAGTGACAAATTTTTATAATAATATTGCAGGTGTCTACCTAATACCTATATTTCACCAACATTGTATTTCTATGGTACCTAATTAATACCGATGTTTTACATATCATAATATTGACTATAGTTTATACATAAATAATACAAGGTATATCTGAATACTTGTATTTAGTTATGTTTTCAATATTAATTAGTAAATATCAGTTATAATATATTTCCATCATTAAATTTAGAAAAAATAGCATAAAGAATAATATAAATTTTTAAAAAATTAACCTTGGGTCTGCTTTTGTGGTCTAGCCTTTGCACCTTTCATAAAAATAAAATAAACGTATAGATAATTTTGCGTGGAACAACATTTATGTATAGACAATTTCATTTGTAATTATAATATTTTTTAAGAATTTTGAAAAAATAAATTTTGGGGTTTTTCATTACTTCTTAAAAGTGGAGGGTTGGATTTTTAACATGATTTATTAGGGAATCATTCTAATAATTTTCCAAAAAGTCAGTCTTGCTTATAACCTTAATTTTCTTAGTTAACACCGTTTTTGGTTTATCACACTTATATTATTAATTATATAATTAAAAAATAAAATAAAATATCGCTATAAAATAAAATGTATAGTTATTTTTGGTCTTTCAATTTTAAAAGTTAGTATACATTTGTAAAGTAAGGTATTAATGATTTAATATAATATAGTTATTGTAATGAATGTATGTGACTACATCGGTTGAACTGTTACTATTTACAAGTTACATTTTATAACAAAATGTTTAAGGCCTAAATGTATCCAATAGAATTTTTATTACTTTTTTAAATTGTTTAAAAATACAATTTGTTTTTTCTATTAGATGTAATTGAAAAAAAAACCAATAAACTGCAGTTGTTTATTGAGAATTGCTCAATTGTATATAAATAAAATTCAAATTTAATACAATAAAAATCATTTGGCTGAGATTTTTTTTTTTAATTCTGATAATTTATCTAACTTTTTTTAAGTGATACAATGATAACATTTATTTTGATTAAACTTATACTATTTTATGTTTATACCTATTATTTATGCTATGAATAAACTTTTTTATGAATTCATATCAAATACATAGGGCCTAGTACTTACTGCATAATAGTAGTTAAAACACTAATTTATACAGCTAAATTTTACTAAAACAAACTGGTATTCATTATACTTATGAGTTATGAGTTATCTATAAACCTTGTACATTTTCAAGTAGCTCTTTATAAAAATAATTGGTTTTTCAATTAGATTGTACGAAAAATTAAAGAGGTAGGTTTTATCAAGGTAATACGAGGAGCGATATTGTTCGTTAACATTAATTTTACCTACTATTTCTGCATAGTCGATTGTTTGCTTTAAATCTAAATGGAGGGTCACGTTAGTTCATGTTTAGACGTTATTTGATTCGGTAGTTCGGTGAAGTTTGGTTTCCTAGAAGATTTTTTTTACCACACGGGATATTTTATTTGGAATAATCATGTTACCCACAGAAGAGATTACTTCATCAATAAACGGGAATGACATTTTAAAATTAGTGGCTTCTGTCGATCTTAAAGCAGTAAGGATTTAAACTTCAATTTTGAACAAACATTAAACTTTATTAAAAAAAATCAAAGTTTAAATTAGCTTATAATTGTATTTCTTATTTATTTTGTTTAAAAGTTATGCTTGTCTATGGTTTATAAATAGACAAATTAAAAACTATTGAATATCATTCTGTAAAATTTTGTCAGAGACTGGTATTTACTAATATTTATTTAGGAAATACAATTATTAGCTTAAGTGTTTAGCTTGGCTTATGCATGTATTAAAAATTTAGGGCTCAGGAATATGTGCATTAAAAACATATGAATATGCATGCATCTGTGTACTTATAATTATCGAAATATGTTTTAAAAATAAGAAAAAAAAATAAAAAAAGTAATAATTTTTGAAACTAGTCAAATTTAAAAAAATTTATAATTTATTAAATAATTGAAAATTATTAAAAATAGAAGCTATAATTAAATTAACTATATTGGATAGCACAGTTTGTTATCAGTTGTTTACTCATCCAAAAATAATGTATGAAAAAAATATCAATTAATTAAATATTTAGTAAATAGTAGAATTTTTTTATGGGTAACCTGAAGAATTATATTTTATAAGTAAAAACTTGGATACATTTTCAAAATAAAATACAGAACGGTTTACATTAAATATGTTTTTGAATGAGAAAAACTTTGTTTTAACACGAAGAAGATAATGGAGTGATTATACCTAAAGTATATCAAGTCACTGTTCGATAAGTCTTCTAGTATTTTGTTTGTCGTAGTCTCTTCTTCAGATATAATGTTAAATATATTTGATATGTAATTGCCAAAATCCATAATTTTTTCAATGATTTGTTTAAATTTATTGTATACCTTAACATCTTTTGCACAAGTTAAATTTATACATTTATTTTTAATAATTTTGATTGAATGAGTTAATAGAAGTCCTTAGTCATTATATTTCTAAGCTCATTGTGGTTGACATTAAAATTACATATTTTGAATAAATAAATACAAATTTGTCTTTTAAAATGTTTTGATAAATTTTTCTTAATGGTTCAATGTGAGTAAAAATAAATTATTTTTATATTTTTGGTTTGATAATAATATTAACTTTATACTATTTTTGTCCAATATAAGCATTATAATCATGTCAACATATCTGTAATAATTATAAATGTATTAAATATACAAAAATATGCAAAATCAAATTTCACTCACTAACTTATTAGGTTTAGATTTGAATTTGTGTCTTATCTAGCTATTTATTCTTCACTAATCAATAGAAATATGCAAATAAATACCAGGCCCTAAATATAACATATTAGTAAATATTATTTACCTGATCAAAGCTAATTATATAATGCGTGTATGTAATTCAAAAATGAACATTTATATTATAAAAGCGTTAAGCATACATACAATTATTTGAGTATTACGTAATTATCTAGGTACATACTATACATTCCATAGATATTTAATAGATACATTTACAAATCAAATACATAGGTTAATAATATTATAGCTTTCGAATATTTGGGTTCTTCACATAAATAGTAAAAAAACTTATTTTTACAATGTTGAATAAATTATGATCTCAATCATGATGTATTCAATCTTTTAAAATTATAACTGTTGTATTTCAATTACAATTAAATTAAACTTATCATCAGGTATACTATATATACAAATATATTTATTATCAATAACCAATTCATATTAACTAAAAGTAATTATACATGGTATGATAACGGAATTGTATAGTAGGTACTGTAATTATTAACTATAATTAGACACATTGAATGCTTATCGCTATTTTATTATATGCCTTTTTTGGTCTCAGAAGTCAAAATTTATAGTCGATAGTTGAATATAGAGAAAAATTTTTTTTTGTTAGTTCATGTAGGTCCAATAAAAATGCATCTTATGCCTTAAAATTTGTGCTTGAAACACATGCCTTGCTATTATCTAGCAATTTGATAAGACAATGACTTATTATTTTATATACTTATTGGTATTTTTTAAAAAACACACTTACACACTATACATGCACAATAAGAATTTATTTGTATTATCTATGTAATCCACTTAGTAATATAGATGTAGATTTATATACTTAAAATATTTTGATTTAATACCATAATTTTCACGGTAGATATTAATAACAAGTGTTAATACAAATTTAGATAAGAATTTCTTTAAGATTTGAAGTTAAAAATTATATATTGGTAGACGATAAAAATTTATTTTAAGTTATACAAATATAAAAATTCATAAATTTTTTTGCATACTGTTTATATTTTATTATAATTATGTACCTCCATTAGAATATTTTATAAGTTGTATATATTTATGTTTTTATACAAATACCTAATAATTTACCACTGATTATATTATGTGTATTTAATTACCTATATCTAGTATATTAAAGTATACACTTTTGGAATCATTATACCTACATAGCTTATTTTAATTTATAACTAAAAATGTATTATATTATAGGAATTTAACAACGTTATTTTTAAATTCATTTATCTATTTATCTTCTTCTTCTACCTTTTCAAATGTTTCTATAAAGCCAATTATCAGTGTTATAGATTATATAATAGTTTAACCATTAGAAATAAAATCCATTTTTAAGATTATTCGTGATCCATCTATAAAATAGCGTTATCGATGAATATTGATATATTTAATTTTTACTGTTCATTAAGTATTGTATTTATTTTAATCTGAACTTAATCCATGCATATTAATAAATTATATAGTATGAAACTAATGTGGTTGTTGTATAATATAACTACGATTATATTTAATTATAATTTTATTGTAGGTTTATAAATACCTATAGGTGTTTAACCTATAAGCTTTAACTGTTAATACAATAATTATTTTAATGTTTTTTAAACTAAAAATGTATAGTAATTGAATAATTGTATGCAGTGTAAATATGCGATTGCATTATAATCAAATGTATAGAATTTAAATAGCTAATTATTATCTGCTTATTTGTTTAATTTTATAGAGTGATCTTTCTGAGAAAAGTGACAAAGTATCCGTACAACCGAGATCAGCTGAATCTGCAGACGACGAGACTTTGTCGCTTTTAATGATTGAGAGCGGTAATATGGCTAAAGAGAAATGGACGTCGGATTGTGTTAATATTCAGTCAAATGGTAAAAACGAACAGATAAAAAGAAATGCCGAACATAGACTTAGCATATTGTCTATAGTATATAATCCAACTGCACATCCGACATCGTAAGTGCTATTAACTTTACTATAAAACGTTTCTTGATAAAATTATAATTAATTTAAATAAACATTGAAAAATTTTGTAGTTATTTAGATACGCTGATAAATATGTTGAAAGGAAACGTTGGATGTGGAATTTTAGCTATGGGAGATGCATTTAAAAATGGAGGATTACTTTTGTCACCGGTTTTAACATGTTTTATTGGAATTATTTGTGTTTACAATCAACATGTATTAGTAAGAAACTATTATAAAATTATTTCATTCAACATAAGTATTTCAGTAGTAACTACTGTAGCAAATATTAGCGACTTAAATATAAGACAAATTTTTTTTTAGTCTACTAGCGAGAGATACTCTTTTGAATAATTTTTAAGATATATTGCAGATGATAATGATTTATATTTCTACCAATATAGCTATAATTTATGAGCCACCAATTTGAATAAAATTTTAAAATAAATAATCAAGTACTATTATTAAAACTAAATAAAGATTAGATAAACAAAGGAGAGCTGTTTTTAGTAATCTTTTTTATATAAGTTAATTTTTTAAGCTAATAACAAATTAGATTACAAAATTAAAAATAATAAATAAAAAAATTAAACAATTATAGTTATATTAAAGTAAATAATACGCAACTGTAACGTAAACTTATTATTTTAAAATAATTATTATATAATATTATAAGTGCATAATTACATTATTTACTTTTTTTTTTTTTGAAAATCCGGCGATCTAAATCATTTTTAAAATTTATTCGTAAAATATAATGTATTTTAAATCTTTAATGAGTACGTAATTATTCATGGTATTTATTAATTAATATATTACATAATAGTATTGTTCATATAATACTTAAACTTGTAGTTAATCCATTTAACAAAAACATTTATTACCTACTTCAAAAATTATGAAGTTTTAGAAAATATATTTTACATTTTAAACCATTAAATTTAAAAAGCTTAAAAAATTATAACGGTAAAAATAACAATTTAAAATTATCTAAAATAAATATTTTCAAAATATTAAGTGTTATTTGATAATAATAAGTGCTACGTTAAAAAATGGATCACCTGTACATAAATTAAATATTATAAATAAAAGTTTTTTAAAAATGTTTAGACAATCTACCTATAACATAAAAAATTAATGTGATCATTGTTTTGTTCTTTGTAAAAATCTTAACTAGTTGGAATTGTTTTCTCCCAAAATTAATCTTTTGATTTTCATCTTAATGTTCTTTTTATCTAAACTTCAAAAAGAGGGATTTGGTTTACGCTCATAGAAATATTATTTATTATTAATGAAAAAAATATTTTTTGTTATTGGAAATATTATTTAAATTTTTAGTTGATGAATATTAATGTCAATATTTAAGTGTAAAACATAGAAGAGTGATAGTTTAAGTATAATATAAATTTAAATATAAAGATAGATTTTGGGTGAAAACAAATACCTATGTCCTTAAAAATTACTGTTTTACATTATACTCGAAGGCATTTTTTTTTTTTTTTTTTGAGATATGAAGTAAAACTAATAATAATTGATTTGATATAATATAATTTTATAAATAACTGGCCACTAAAATATTAATGAAAATTAGTATAATTTAATTTTTAAAATCCTATTTGATAAAATTAATAATTTATTAAAATTTCTCATTTTTACTTGTGTTACCTATGTCAAATTATTAATGTTTATTTAGTTTATTATAAATAAGACTATTTTATAACGCAAGAGGTAATGGGTTATCGGTTCGATAAAATAATACACTCCTTAATAATTCGCAACCTTATAGAACTTCCTGGTTTCTTTTTAAATTTCAAAGAACTAACAAATGTTGTAAAATATTTTAAAATGTAATTTTTAAATATAATATATTGTATGTGTATAGTAGGTATAACGTAGTTGTATTGATGGTATGTTTTATAATTTATAGTTCATAAATACTAAACACTTCCTTTAATTTAATATAGTAAATACTCGTATAATAAATGTATATACAATGATATGAACAAAGTATTTTTCTTACAAAGAAAAAATGGTTCAGGAAGATGTCATTGGTATGTCAAAATAAATATTAAATTGGGAAACAATTAATGTTAAATTAACATTAATTAAAATGATTCTAAATAAAACTTAAGGTCATTTGAATATTTATACGTTTATGTAATATTAGGTGCTTATTAAATTAACTTTTTACTACATTTTTTTAATCTTAGATTATTTTATTATTAGGTACCCTGTTTCCTAATTAGTGATGAATACGAATGTTTTCTTTGATTTTGGTTTAGTTGCCAATCAGTTTGGTTATTTATTGTTTATAAATTACACAATAAATATAATAATATGAATCTCTAATAACGTTCTGGTAGGTTCTTTATAGTTACTATTTAAATTTCTTCTAAATAATAATTGAAAAAAAAAATTATCAATGACAAATTTATAACGTAGTGTTCATAGTTTTTTCAAAAACATATTTTGAATATATAGATTTTGCGCTATTTACGACATTTTAGGACAATATTTTAATATTTCAATATATATAATTGTTTTTACTTGTTTAAACTTGAAAGAAAATATTTATCATTTATAGATTGATAAGTTGATTTAGCAAACATGTTCGACCACCTTATTATTAATTAATAATTCATTTATTCATACCTATTTTAATTTACGGAATTATAAAGTATATTTAAAAACCATGCTTTCTTATACATTAATTTTTTAATAATATTTATCTGTGACGATATAAACTTTTTTTTTAAATAAGAACCATATTTTTTATTGTAAATTTTCAAGAAAACGCTATGTGTTGTCTTCTCTTATAAACGTATAAAATAGTAAATTTGAGTTCAGCAGAACCAGTTTTGCGCTGTCAGCTTTCATATTAAAATGAATTGACCTGTTATTAAAATTAAAAGATGCCTAATATTATTTGTGTTATCAGAATAGTTTTTTACGATATTTCAATTTATAAGCAAGTTATGAGTAAAATTACTAATTAAAGTATAAAAATGTTAATAACTCACTTAAAAATTGAAATGATGAAAAAATTAAATTAAAATAAAAAGATAGAAAAGATAGATAATGTACCTAGGGTACTATAGTAAGTTATTAATAATTGATAAATTCATTCTAGTGTTAAAAATAACAACACACACAATTGCTGTTATACATTTACATTGTTAGCGATGACAATCATGTGTGTGTATAACGTTTTTAAGTTATTAAACTTATGCACTGAGGTAAACAGTCTTTACTGATATATTTGTATTAATTAATAATTAAGTATTATAATTTTGAAACTATCATAGCTTCCATATGGGCATACGACATATCTTTTAAACTTTTATGAGTTAATGTTCTTAAATATTATTACATTAAGAAACACAGAAACAATTTATTCGATTTATTTACATATTTAAAAAAAAAAAAAAAAAACAATTTCCAGTAAAAAAGAACGGTTTTTATTTGAAAAATGAACATTGTTTCATCAAAAGATACTCCTTAAATAGCATAAAACGGTTGGAGTATTTTATGATACAGTCTTTAAATAACAATACTTCGAAATTCCAAAAATCTTTATCTGAATAAAAGTTATGCTGAACTAAGACTTTACACAGAACGATATTTTTAGGTGCAATGTTCAAAAAGTGTTAAAGAAAAACTTAAATTACAACACAATCCACAATTTGCTGAGACAGTAGAATTATCTTTTCAAACTGGACCAGAGCGATTTCAAAGTTACTCAGTTTTTTTCCGGTAAGTTACAATCAACTAACTAATATAATTGTTCATAGTTTAAGTTTAAAATGTATTAACTATTTAGTTAGCATATAATATAATGAATTATTCAATTCAATACTGCGTTCATTGCAAAATTAATATTTCTCAATGGTTAACTTTTCAAAAAATTACTTCCAATTATAATTGTGCTGAAATATATTCCGATGTATAATATATTTATTAATATGATTTACTAATTACTTAAACATGTTTATTTTGTTGTACAGGAATAGTGTAAATAGTTTTATAGTCATCACTCAGTTGGGATTTTGTTGTGTTTATATTCTCTTTGTATCAAAATCTATTCAACAGGTAAAGTAAATTTTTGTTTCCAAAATATGTTTTTTTTTTTTTTTTTTTTGTACCATATTTATACTTTATTTAAATGTGAAGATTTTGTATTATTCTTGAGAAAACGATAATATTATACGAATAAATACACGATAATTTATATTATATAATAACTAACTTTTAATATAATATTAATTTTTTTTGTGATCGATTTTCAACAATAAATCTGGAAAAATATAATCAATGATATATTTGAGCTTCATTAATTTATCACAATTCTGAACTATACAAATTTCTTCTAAGCAATTAAAATTATAAATAATTAAAACAAGGTAATATTAGTCTTTTAATGTTATTAAGCATCACATTGTAATATTTTCAAAATAATTAATAGTTGTTTATTTATAAAATAAAAATAAAAATATATATATATTGTGCAAATTTATATTCTACACAAAGTTAAATAAATTGTATCAAATTGCTTTTATTTTTACAAATATTCATACTTTAATATAATTTAATACTTTATTATCGTGATTTATGATTTGTATAATATTATTAATTAATTTTAATTATGTAAATAACACCAAAGTATAAACTACTTATATTTCAAATTTAAAATATTTAAAATATTCTTACAAAAAACGTATCAAGGTACTTAAATTTTTTAGCAATTTTTGAGCATATAAAATATTAAAAATTTGAATTTATCATAACTCGATTAAAAATTAAAAGTATCGTAGAAAATCAACTTAAACTTAGATGATATTATCCTTATTTAAATTAATTGACCTAATTAACTTTAATATTGAATATGACAATTCAAAATTGATTGTGTTGAATGAAAATGTAATGTTGTATTTTATAAACTCAGTGACAAGTGACAACATAGCAATGGAGTCTCTTAAGTCTTTTGATAATTTTCAAACTCATATTGTACTTAAATATTTATAATTTATATTAATAATAAAGATTTATCAGGGTTTATTATATTTAGTTAATCAAATAATTTATAATGAAGTAAAATATAGATTATAGATATGTGAGTGAATGACTGTTTTTTTCTTCTAAAATGTAGTACATAAATTTCATATTTGTTCAACTTTACTATTTTTTTTTTTTTTTTTTTTTTTATTAATAAATTAACATAATATTAAAGATACTCAAGATATAAATCATTAATACTATGTACTGACAATAGTTAAAAATAATTGTAATTTACGTTAATGTGTGTTTTTAGGTGTTGAGTTGGTATGATATATATTTAGATGTACACATCAGTATATTGATATCAATGGTGCCTATAATGATTTCATCGCTCATCAGAAGTTTAAAATTCATTGCTCGGTTGTCTGCAATAGCAAACATATGTATGCTCGTGGGTTTGCTTGTAATTATTTACTATTGTTTTACTGATTTACCACCAATATCTTCAAGATCCGCTATTGCTCATTGGACATCAATACCTCTATTTTTTGGTACCACTATTTTTTCATTCGAAGGAATTAGTTTGGTAAATTTTGTCCGCACATAATTTTATAGTAAATATTTACCTATTTTTTAAATGTATAACTGACGTTTATTATTATTATTTTTAGGTCTTACCGTTAGAGCAAGAAATGAAAAAACCAAAGAAATTTTCGACTCCATTCGGAGTATTGAACGTAGGCATGATAATTGTTACGAGTCTTATAGTTCTTACCGGTTTTATGGGATATTTAAAATTTGGAGATGCAGTGCGAGGCAGCCTTACTTTAAATTTACCAGAACAATTTTTGTAAATATTTTACACAATCTTTAAGTTATATTTATTGTACATATTTATAAGTTTAACATTGTATTTTACAGGTTATCTAAAGTTGTAATTTTGAGTATGATGTTTGGAATTATATGCACTTATACATTGCAGTTCTATGTACCAGTTGAAATCTTATGGCCAAAAGTCGAGCAAAAATTTGGCCCTTTCAAATCTCCTTTACTTTGGGAAATTGGCTTACGTGTATTATTGGTGCTCATTACTTGTTAGTAAATATTATTGATTATTTATTTAAATTTTCGAATGGGGTTCTTAATTATATTTTATACGAATTTAACATATTGAAATTGGCGCGAATAAGAATCATTACTAAAACTAATGTGCCAGATTTTATGAAAACGTCTAATTTACGTGCAGGTCTATATTTTATGATGTTTCATTCATTTTATGAATTTATGATGATTTTATGTCAACATATTTTTAGTCTCGTATCGAAATATTCTGTCTTATAGATATTTACTTATAAATTGTGAGTGCTTAACAGAACACGTGTATCCGATGCTTTCTTGTATTTTTGATTATTAGGTATAAGATTATAAAGATCTTATGACGTACAGTAATACGTAATATTCATAATGAATAGTTATATAGGTAATACTTATAATGTGCAGCTATGCAAGGTACATTTTAATGTTTGCTGAGAGTATCTTAAGTTCATAGAGGAACAAAAAAATAAATAAATAAATAAATAAATAATTTAATATTTTAAGGTCGTTAAATATTAATAAAACATTTGTTTTTGTAAAATGACAAAGTTTTATTTTCATTCTGCTGTTTGTAATGAAATATGGAAAATTTAAAATAGGTAAATGGCTTTAGTTCCCATAAATATTCTAAGGAGAAATACGACAACTGACAATTTTAGGTGTAGGATTATAATATCTTCATTTTCTAAAAATGGCATCAGCTGTAGCTTAAGTTGGCAATATTTCAAATTTCAATACTGTATATTAACTGGCAATATAGTATTTTTAGCGAATCTAGACTAGTGTTTTTAAACTCAGAAAAATTAAATGATTGTTGGGTTCACCTAATCTATAACATCCCTCCCATATGTAGATAATATGTAGGTAAGTAATAGGTAAATTCAAATTCAATGTAATAAGCTTAACGTCATTTTATTTATATATAAATATAGATTTAAAAATTGTCATGATACGGTATTTTCGGTTTCAACGGTAATTGCTGAATAATCAGTATTTTTAAGGCGGATTTTTTTTTCACAACTATTATCTACTATAATAATGTTTATGAGCACTAGGTACAATCCACACGGTAGCACTCAAGTCCTTAGATTCGAATAACCTAATAAACAGGGCTCGGAAATTATAGCACTAAAAAATGTACATTTTTAGTGTTTTAATATGCATTTAGAAACACAAAAAATAGCGCTAAAAACTGGTAAATATACAAAATAAAATTGTTAAGCAAATTTAAAAACAAATTTTTCATAACGGAATTTTTAGATTTTTTTAATTTTATATTTTTATCTATAGAACATGACAGTAGGTGTTTAGGAACCATAAACATTTGGTCTAACTCTGGAACGTAAATACGACGAATCAGATAATCGCAGTACAATGTGTTTGGAAATTAATAGAATAAATAGTTCGACGTGATCGGCAATAACAATCGATAAAACGTACCTACTATTTAAAAAATTAAAATACGCATTTTCGTTAATATAATATTCGTACACTTTATCGGAGTTGTATTTTTTATTTTCCCTTACCGTACAAACATTATGCCTATAGCTATTACTTAAGACTATATAGACTAGCAAAACAGCTGCGGAGACCGTGGATATTATGCACAAATTAGCGAAATAAGATCTTTCACTCGACATCGGAAAAGTGCGAGTTAATTATTATTAGTTTCGACGTTCTACGCACGACGTACCGAAAAACATAAATAAATAAATAAATATGGGTGCGTTTTGCTAGGACTTCCGAGCCCCGTGCAGCTGCTAATCAACAATAATTATAACTAGGGTCCGGAACTCGATGCATTGCATCTTTTTTTCTAATGCGTTTATACAGAAATGTGATTTATGTTATGTAAAACTCAGCGTAATCATATTTTTTAATTTGCATTTTTCGGTAATTTTTGGTTATACGGTTATATTTTACTGATTTTGATGCATTTTTTCATTCTTGTATATAAGTATTTTTTAAATTTTCTTTTAAATTATCACGACAAAACTAAACATCTGTAAAAACTAACATATTGTACAGCACAATTTTTCAATTGTTTTTCTAAAAATATCGATTTATTTTTCATAACTATTTTGTATTGCTGACATTATTTCTTATTCCCGTTTTAAATTTTATCTAGACCCCGTAGTCTGTAATAAACACATATTTCACGTACGAAAATATTAGCATTGTTTAAATTCGAACGAATAGAATAATAAACGAATGATGATTGAAAAATATTAATTTAAAAACGCCGATTTATTATCGAAAAAAAAAAAAAAAAAAGTAATATTTGAAAACGTCACGTGATTTTTCGGGTAATTTTTTAAGTCGTTTTAATACTTTTTTTCGGGCGCATTTTTTTTCAAAAAGATTTTTAGGCCATCAAGTTCCGGGCCCTAATCACAACGTAACGCTGCAAGGCGTACAATATCGATTATCAATATCGTATAATAATGGCGTTTGTGTGTGCGTTTTTATCGCGTGTTTCAGTCATCGCGGCCGACGTGATACCGCACCTGAGCCTGTTCATATCGATGATGGGAGCCGTGGCCAGCACGTTCCTGGCGCTCGTATTCCCGCCGCTGTGCCACATGGCCGTGACCAGCGCCGACAACGGCGGCAACGGGTACGGCCCGTTCAACTGGCGGCTGACGGTGAACTGCGTCACGCTGGCGCTGGGCGCGGTCGGGTTCGTGACGGGCACGTACGCGAGCGTCTACGAGGTATTCGGCGCGTTCCAGAAGGTGGTGGTCACCGCGGCCGCCGTCACCAACAGCACCGGCACCGGCAGCAACTTCACCGCACTGGAGGCGCACTGAAACGTCGTCGTCCGCCCCGTCCTCCACACGTCGGAGGCGGCTCCGCGTGAACGCGCAATAACGATATTATGACAACAATACAACGATATTGTAATAATAACGTTATCGTCGTCGTTTCCGGCCGGACGTATTCGTCGACTATGACGTGCACCACTCGCGCACCCCCATTCATCCCCCCCCACCAACCCGTACGATCGCCATACCTCGCGCACACGTTTATGTGTATATATGTATATATATATATATATATATATATATATATGTATGTGAGTGTGTGTATAGCATTGCATAAGTACCTAGGCACAACGTCGTTATGATGTGACATAACAATAATAATATTATGATGGAGACGTGCATGCGTTTAATATTCGTTAATACCTATGTAAAATGTATAATACAATTATTTATGTTTTAAATCATAATATATCATGTACAATAGTAATTCAGGGTCGGCCGTCGCGAACGAAATCGCGTTAGGGTTCGTGCGCATAAAAAACAGTTTTCCTTTATAAACGCACGTTTTAAAACTAGTTTTAAACGAGGAAAAAAATAAATACATTATATAGTATACGTGGATTTGTGGCGGTCAGTTCAAGAACATCACTAATACCGAATTCGTACGTATTGTAAGGACGATTTTTTTTTTTTTTTTTTACGACTTGTGTATACCTATAAATATCATGATAAAATTAACTGAATTAATTAGATTCCTAAATTTCAACATTAGGCTATAAATTAATTTGGATTAAAAACAAAACACGTTTGAATCAATTAGTAAAACATAATAAGAGAACACGTTTTTTTTTTTGTATTTTTGAATAAAATACTGTTTTTTTTTTTTTTTTATCCAACCCTGAATAGAATCGAAATCGTAGGGTATCGAATATCATATGGTCACGATTATTGTATCTTTATAATACTATTTTTTTTTTTATAAAATTATGATATATTATATAAGACCGGAACAGTGTAGATATAACGTCATATTAAATATAAATATAAACATTTTAATATTATTGTTTTTAAAATATTTTTGCTTCCCGTTGACCACCACCCCTACTCTTTGCTCAAAACAGTATCAATATGAAGTATTATGTAGGAAACTATTGTTCACTTAAAAATTGCAATACTTGATTTTTTCCTTTTTTTTATCCTGTTTTCTACAAGTAGTTTTTAAGTTATTACTATATTTTGTCATTACATACTCACGTTTTTATAGTAAAAAAACTATTTTTAATAAAGAATTATTCTAATACATATCAGATGCATAATATACGCAATCTAACTCAAGGTTTAAGTTATGTCTAAAAATTAGTCATCGATTATAAATATATAAAAATAAAGTTTATATAAATTTTTATTTTGAATTGTATTATTATTTATTTTATGTTATTGAATATGTTTAAAATGTGATTTAGCATGTGTTATAACTTTAATGTAGACTAAGTAGATTTATTTTATCCATAATTAATTATCCTTTTATATTATTATATATTGTTTAGAATTTATATTACTAGGTTATATTTTTTGATTTATTGAAAAAAAATATTGTATTGAATTATTAAATGAATCTGTTTTTTCCTTAAAATATCCTGAGTTGTAATCGTGTGTATAATTCAATGGCTAAAATTATTTTATCAATTAAACAAAAAATACGTTTAAGGACATGGATAAAAACTGAAATGAAAATTTTCTATATTATTTTACCAACACTTATTTTTGTGTTGATGAATAATATGTACATATAATAGAATAATTAGGAAATATAGGTAGTACCTATATATATTTGAGATTAAATTTATGAAGAAAATTGTATACAATAATTAATTCTATAATTTTTTGAATTATAAAAAAACTAAATTTAACAATTTAAGAATAAAATGTATCAATAAGTTACCAAATACCGGTGCATACAAGTTTGGTCTCTGACACTTTTAGATTTGAAATTTTAAGATTTTAAAAAATGAGTTTTCTACAAAGTTCTTTTTATTTTTCATTAAAAATAGTATTTATTAGTTTTAATATACTCGTAGTTTTTAAAATATTTTGCCATTTTATTCGTGTTATTTATAAATATTTAAATATTTTATAAGCTTTTTAATTTTAAATTTTTACGAAATTCGTCAAAATCACGAACATTAGCAAATTATTTTGAAGATAAAATGTTCAGTTTTTAAATCCAATACTTACAAATTAATTTAACTAATTATAAGTGTATATTGCATGTTTAAAAATATTCAATTTAGATAAATGTTTAAATTAACATTTTTTTTTTTTATTTGACTTATAACTTCGTATTAGGATTTAATAATATTGTAATAAGTATTTTCAACTTTACTAACCATATTTATACTTTCCAGTAGTTCACTATTAAATTCTTCCAAACTTGTAACCCAAGGATTTTAGTAAGTTGTATTTTCACTGTATCTTAAATAATTTTTTTTTTTTTGGACATTTTAAGTTCTAATTTTAACGAAATTGGATATTTAAATAAAAATTAGTTCTAAAATGTATTAATACATAAAAAATACAGGTATAAAAAGATAAAATAACATTTTTTTTATTGTTACTACCTGTATAAATAGTTATGAAAACATTTTCAATGTGCACACTTAAACTTTTTTCTGTGAGTTTTCTCGTAAAAAAAAAAATATCGTTATTTCTTATTCATATCGAATTGTATAGCCTCAAAAAAATAGGAAAATGTATAAATCCACATTCTAATTATTTTAAATTTTATAGGGTATTTAAGAGACTTGGTGTGCGTTAAAATAAATGTTAATATATTTTCATTTGTCATTAGTATGTTATCAGTAGTATTTTAATTATGTAAATGTAACAAGATTTTAATTTTTCTAAACATTTATATTTAATTGTTTTAATTGCAAACAAATTATTCTACATATTTACCATATATATACATATATGTTCTGACGATTTTCATACATATTGTAGGTACTCCATAATTTGATCATGTCGGTTATTAATCATCATTGGCTTCATTATTTTAAAATTAATTAAAGCTATTAGATCTCAATTCTGTGTAGAAAACACTGTATGGTGTGTATATATGATATTATGTATCATGTACTAGTATTAGAATAAATTTATGTAATATCATGTATAAATATTATCGAATCACAAAGTTTTCATCAACTCCACGTATAATTTGAATTTGATAGTATTGTATAGGTACCAACCGTTTCTGAGTTTTTCGATTAAAGATAAATAATATGTAGTCAAACTAGTTACACATGGTAAAACGTTATTCATATCATACAAGTATATGATAATAAAATTGTTCACCTGAATGACGTATAGTGTGTGATTGTACATAATAAGAGTATATAATTTAAAGGCGAGAAAAAAATGACTGCCTTTCAGTAGTCACGTGTATGATGGATTTATCAAATTTTTTGCACACGTGTTCAAAATGTGTCGATCAAAGGTATTTAACTATCAACAAATTGGAAAAAAATATTTATTTTTCTCATGCCAAATTACACTGCAAATACATGCTTAAAGTTGAATAATTAGTTGAAAATATTAATAGTTTAAATTAAATATCGCTATCTCATTTAATATTTAAAACCTTTATATCATTGTAAATACTTAATAGAAAAAACATTGTGCTTTAAATTATTATTATTTATTATTTTATACCTACAAATTATATTATGGAGTTGATGAAATCATTTTATCCATAGTAATAACTGATTGTTAAATAAACTAATCTTTTAAATAATTTTTTGTTGAAATTCAATATTGTATAAGTTTTAGTATTTAACAATAAAGGAACTAGGTGATTATGTGGTATTGGTATAAGTAGATTTATGAATTTCGAGATAAAATAACATTTAAAAAGCATCTAACCATTAAATCATTTAATATATTTTTATTATTATTTTGCACATTATTGATTTATTGTGTACCTAACTAATATTATTTTTTTACCAAATTAGCTAAACGAATCGTAAAAATAATGCGACGTAAGCAAATATAATATCTGCAGTCAAAAAGTTTTATACCTAATATGTTACATAAATCATTTAAGTGGATACTAATACAATAGAACATTATAGAAATGTCACTGGATTAACTGATTGGACTGTTGTATCTCTAGGCTCCAGAGTTCCGAGCATAGCGTTTATAACTCTAAAAGATATAGAAACATATCTGTAAGACAGTAACCTAATAAGATGTTGGCATTATGTATGGTGCATTGGTGCATTTTTCTCAGTAACGAAATACCTCACAATCCATTAGCTAATACTAAGACTATGTGTGCTGTAAATACATAAAGTAGAGTCATTATATTCCGGTACCCTCATAAATCTGGCATATTTTTACTACATTCAACAACAATTTTTTTTATTTTTGAGTTATAGTTTTAATAATTCAGTGTAAATAATCAACAGGTAGTATCATCATTGGGTGGCTTCTTCCTTTACATTTTTTTTTTTCATATTTTTCATTCTGTAACAAATATTCTTATTCTACCTTAGGGCACAGATTGTATATACGTATTATACACTATATAACGTGTAATAATAATAATAAAAAAAAAAATAAATAAAAATAATTCAATGTAATTGAATTGTATTATTGAAAATAACATCGTTGAAGATGCAAAAAAAAAAAAAATGATTAACTTATCGGTGATATCAAGTGCACTTAAACACAAGTGTAATGAAAATAAATTAATTTTAATTTTTACTTGATTGTCGTTTAAATTCTAGTTTTATCGCTAATCCGTCAGCACATGTACAAGATTCTATTGTATTAAACTAGATATGGCTAATAAATCAATAACTAAGGTGATAGTATTATAAGTCATTGATAGATTTTTGTAGGTTACTACTTCCTTTGAAATATAATTATTTATAAGTTTGTAACTAAGTTTGAATACATCGTATTTAATCAAAACACTCAGAAACGGTTAATACCTATATGATTATATACGTTATACGAAGTGGTAATAACTTTAATGTGAAAAACTCATTACTTTAAAAAACACTATATTTTTTTTTTTTTTTTTACATAATATTAGTGATTAAAGTCGTTTCAAAATATTATTTTTGGAAAAAAATTGTTCATTTTTTTATCATTATTATTTTGAGATTTTCTTTTTTAAATAACAACATATGTTTTTAATTTAAAATGTTGATATTCAATATTATTTTAAATATTTCGATCTATAAAGATCTAATCTGAACAAATAGTCTATTAGTTATAAGTATTTGAAGTTTAAAGTTTATATGAGCGAAGTATAGTAGATCAACATTTTTCGGGGCATACCTGCAACACTCCAGTCCGCCGATCAAAACTTTGAAATTCGAATACTATTATAGCTCATATACTACCTGTCCGACATTTGGTTTTTGAACATAGGAGTAGGTTCATTAAAAAATATTCTGTTTTAGAATACAGAATTAAAAATGTTACAATGTATTGTTACAATGATTTATATTTATACCATTATATATCAACTCATATAACTTAAAATGTAATAATATCTTTCATTATACATATACCGTTAAACAGTCAAAATAGATTCTTATAGTACCTATAAATATATAATATCTTAAAATAAATCAAAAATGTCATTGAGCGTAATAAAATTTATAATAATTTAATACGTATACGTAAAAGCCTTAAATTCTCGTGAATAATGTTTTCAAATTATAACAAAATAATTAACATTTTTTTTTACTTTATCGATAAAGCATCAATTATATACAAAAGTTATTAGCTTTACAGGGTTATTGCATTTTTACATTACCTATATTATATGTTATTATACAAATCGATTTTTTAAAATATGAAGTTATATTTGGATAGTTTGAAAATGATCCGAGTACTTCATACAGGTTGTCAGGGATGATGAAGTCTTTTCTCGTTTTTTTGGAATTCGGGTAGTAGACAATGGCGTGTTTGATGGAGGTTTGTATTACATGTTGGACATAAGGGTGAATTTGTTTTTGCCATAAGGTGCCCATATGTGAGTTTATCGTGACCAATTCATAGTCGATTAGAGAGAACTTAATTTTTTTCTGTTTATTTCAGCCAGAGTTCAACAGAGTGTTTGATTTCTCTTAATTTATTGTCTATGGTCGTGAGCCATTTTGAGCTCTAAAAATCAATGCAGTAATTGTTTATATTTCTTTTTATGTCAACAAGTCAAGAAAAAAGAATTATTTCACTGTTGAGACTAATATTCTCACTTCTAGCTGCTTTGTCTGTTTTTTCGTTTCCCTTTATATTGCAATGACCTGGGGTTCGTATGAATCTATTGTCTTTGTTTGATTTAAAAAGAAGGTAACTGATTCTTAAGGCCAATAACTCTGTTAGTATTTTGGATTGCAGATGAACTAAGACATTGGGTGAGTCAGAACATTATCTATTTTTGTATCATTCATCTCTAGAGCTAATTGAACACCTTTAATTAGTGCTAGATATTCAGCTGTATAAATACTGCTTAAATTATTGATTTTGAACTGTTTAATTATATTGAGATGGTCTACTATAAGTCCTACACTCATTTCAGTTTTAGGAGCATCAGTATAGATCTGAGTATTGGTACTGTAACTGTGTATAAGTTCATTAAATAAATTATTATACACAGTATTTGGTGTTACTTTCTTTGAGTATTCGATTAAGCTTGTACCAACTAGGTAAATTGGTTGTTTCCAAGTAGGTATCTGACTGTTTTCACATTGGCATATTTCATTAAATATAATGTTATTATCTATCATCTCTTGCTGTAGTCTTAGCCCTAATGGTTTCCTTAGTTTATAATTGTGTGCGTGTATAATTGAAAAGCGTTTTTGTTTAAAAAGTGACTAAATTAATTTTTTGGTATAGATATGATACGCAAGGGCGCCCATAAAAAAATTCTTAAGAAGGAAATAACATTTTAGTTACGTCCGTGAGATAAGAAGGGGTTTACAATTTAACATTATAGGTACTATTATATTTTATATATCAAACTGGAAGATAATGAAATAATAATTATTTAACCAATTAACCATAAAAGTTATTTATTGAATTTTCATTTGATTAATAACATAAATTTATTAAACAATTAATTTAAAATAAAAATTGTAAATTTCTTTTTTTAACACCAAATATATTTATTATTTGTTCTATGTATTCATTCGTTTTATAATCAATTTTTTCCCTATGTACGCTTATTATGCATAATCCATCAAGTCTATCTTCGCTCATTGTAGATCTTGTGTAAACAATTTTTCAACATTTTTAACATTTTCTTCCAGGGAGACGTGTCCCTCCCTTGCCCCCCATATGGCATCCTTGATGTTACGAGCTATATAATTAAGTGATAATTTAGTTCTGCAAAACTAAAATCGGGGTTCTCCCGTCAAAGATTGTATACTGACTATCCATTATCTAACATAAATGTATTCAAAGTTTGATCTCTAATTTTTACTTAAAAGGATCGTTGGTTTAAGAAATTGATCAGAAAGATTAATATGTTTCTATTTATGTAAATTGACATTTTTATTTATCGTTTAAATAAGTAATTTCATTCAAATTTGAACTTAAAATATCTTAAAAATTAATTATCTTTCTATAGTTTTTTTTAGATTTAAAAGTTTTACTACAAATTACTTATAAAGAATTTTGTATTACATTTTTAATCCTTAGATAAAATATTGAAAGTTTTTATGAATTTTTAACTACAAAATAATTTTTAATTTTTATAATTTTGATAAAACTCTAACTTCATATACAAAAAAAGTGCATTTCATGCAGATATAAGAACAACTTTTATGGGATTTTGTGTTAATAATTTTCAAGAATATCTAGCAAATTATTTTTAATTGACATTTAAAGAAAAAATTCGTATCCCTCTTATGCCTAAAAATAGATTGAAAAGGATAGAAATATTTTTAATGTAAAATTATAGTTAAAACATTTGGTAAAAATTCCAAGTATGAGTATCTACAGTTCTTAAGTTACACCAAAAAGACAAAATTGATTTTGTCAAAAATTAGATTTACATGAAAACTCTTGTTTTTTCTTAATTTATTTTAAAATTAGTGCTGAGAATTTTTAATTTTATTCTCTTTAAAGTACCAAATAGATTCAATTTGCTACCAGATACTATCTTCATTTTTGAAAATCAAATCATTTTATCGACTTATTATAGTGTATACATATACAAAAAAACCGATGTAAAATCAATTTATTCATCATTTCGCTCAGAATTTAAATGTATATATTTTTTTTTAAAAAAATATAGTTTTTAACGATTCAAATTAAATAATAAAAAAAAAAAAATAAATAAATTTTGAAATAACGAGTGTCTTGTTAAAATAAATGGATCACTCGGTATATAATTATACACTAGTTAATTGTAGGGAATTATATAACTTGTTGATATGAATTTTACTTTTTATCCACCTCCGCTTATAATACCATTGATTATAAATACTATTGTTCATAAATTATAATCTATGATATATTAATCCCTATTGACACTTTTGTTTTGCAAAATTAGAGCTTTGAGAGATTTTGGAAGTCAATTGATTAGTACAAACTTATGTACATTGCACTTGCCATCATTAAAATAATAAATCTCGAAGTATTTTTTACTATATAATTTGTTTAAATGTTATCTCAGTAAATATGTATAGCCTATAGAGATTATGCTTAAATAATAATGCTTATCATGATGTTCGAGCGCCATATGGTGTTAATATTCAAATCACGCTGCACGTATTAAATACATTTATATAAGTTCATATTTATAAAATAAAAAAAAGAATAAATCCCGCAATAACAAATAAAAAAAACTTTAAGGACTATTGTGTAAAATATAGAAAATGTTTATTATATGGTTAATAACATTGTGAACTATATAAATAAATGAAATATAAAATAATAATAGCTCTATTTTTATTTTTGAAATAGAAAATGACTGAATCACATAAAATTATATTATTATAAAAGTGTTATTTAGTACCTTTTTATAGATATATTATTTTATTTTAAAAGTAATTAATGAAATAAAAATAAAGAAATCAATAGCGTAAAATTCCCATTATTTCACAATTATTTGTTTTGTTTTTCCTGATTATTGAGGAAGGTACTGAAAATGTTTTACTTTTATTCTTTCAAAATACGAACTAGATTCAATTTGCTTTCGGGCGGGAACCATATCCATAATTGAAATTTTTATTGCTCCAAAAAGTGATGATAGATAAAAAGGAATACACATCTATTAAAATCAGTAAACTACAATTTACATTCATTGCTCCATTTTGAATCAAAAATATAAAATAACAATTTTTATAAATACATTTAGGAAGTAATTTTAAACATTTTTCAACAAAATTGTATATTTATGAAAATAATAATTTTTTTTTTAGGCGCTAAATAATATAGGTAAAATCAATTGATCTATTTTTTTAAATATATTGATATATAATAATTATGTGATAATAATTTTATTCTATAAAAGTATTTTTATCTATATAACAGCAATAATAAATAAAATTGAACTTAATGGTCATTAATTTTAAATTATGTTTAATAAGTCATAACTACTATCTATTTTGACATACCAATACACAAATATATAGGTACAATTTAATTTATCTAGTATAATATTAAGTGTGAATGTATAAGTTTAAGAACGCTTATGCCCGTTTATTAATAAGGATCTTATAACTATTCTTCGATAAACATTAATTAAACATACTAGTGAAAATTATAATAACAATTTATTAGTTACACCCGTAAAGGGAGGTTAAATATATAGTGGGGGAAGAAGAGGTAGGGTGATGTACAGAGTAATATAGATTGTAGCAGACAGCGTTTGTTACAGGGACGAGCTTAGTAATCGTTTCGTGCACGCGTGATGATCATCAACGCGAATATTCGATTGACATCCTAGTTTTCGCTAGATTTGTTTAGTTGATATTATTTTTATTATTCATATATTAAAAATTATATCGTTGTGAAAATTAAAACTATGGAAACTGAAAAATCAAACAACAAAGAAAATAAAATCAATGGTGATACTATGGTAGAAATGGGAGAAGTTAATCACTGTTCAAGACCATCAACATCAGGAGAAAATAAAAGATCTGGGTAAAAAATAAATTTAATTTTATAAAATTTTACACGCTAATATTTGTGAAACTTATACTATAATTACAGTTTAAAGTTAAGTATACTAATGTTTATAGTAATGGTATTCTACTTCAAATAATTTCTAAAAGAAAAATAAAACAAAACATCAACATTCAAGAATAAATATTAATAATTATAAGTAGGTAGCAAAAATTTAAATACTTTAAAATTATTAAAAACAAATACACAAACAAGTAGAATTTAATTTAAAAGAAAGTAATTTCTCCTAGATATTATTGTAATTATAATGAACTTTAAATATCAAATCTAAAACTAATTATAATTTATTCAAAGAATAAAGAAAAATTAAAATTTAATATTCATAAATCATCATGATAAATAGCTTTTGATTTACATGTTATTGCAATTTATTTATTTTATTAAATGAATCAACTTTTAATTTTTAAGCGGTGAATTTTAATTTAAATAATTAGAGTAACGGTTTTTAATTTTTTAATATTAATTGTATTTATATATAATATTATTCCATAGCATCTTATAGATATAATACCAAACTAATTGCTAATTAATTATAACTGAAAATCAATATAGATGATAGAATGGACGGGGTTATATCTTTTTTTAGGTGCATCTATCACAGAATTAAATAATCAAAATTATAAAAAGAATACAAATTGTATAATATTTAATAAAATCTAACTGTACATAATTATTAATTATTAGTGTGCTGTTAAAATTTTTTCAAATTAGTTATAAATATTTTTAAAATTTCTATCAATTGATTAAGATTACTTAAAATACAAGTCATAGGAGATTTTTACAATTTTTATTTAATATATTTCGCATTTTCGTATGATATTTAAGTAATTTTTGGTAGGTTATAAAATATTAATAAGTTAAAATATAAAATATTAAAAATGAAGGTTAGAATAAAATGATTCAACTGTCATAAACCGAAGCCTAAATTTGTGTAATGGAATTTGGAAATCATAAATAATTCACTTAAAGTGCTAAGGCTTGTAGAACCCCTTATGAGTAAATGTTATTAAATTGTTACTTAGTCTAAAATATTTTTTCACAATGTATTAATAAATATTAATATTAACAAGACAAGGTATTTATATTGTTGGTTAGTGTAAGATTCTCTGTACATAAAAATATAATTTGAGCCATTTAAATTATTGTATTTCATTGTTTGGCCTCTATAACAGAACTTAGTCTAAATATATTAATACCCAAACTATTAAATATAAATATAAATAATATAAAAAAAAAAATTGGAAAATCTTTATAATCTAAAAATAAATAAATAAATGCAAATAGATATAAATTAATCTGTACATTTAAAGTGTTTTTACAAGTAAAAATATTGTTTTAATAATTTAAAATCAATTAACTAGGATTATATTTAAAGATTTTAAGTTATAAAAATATTTGGTTTATTTGATTATGGACATTGATAAATCACAGTAGGCACCTAAACGGCTACACATATTACATAGTAGGTAATTGGAATATAATGTTAGTGACCATAATTTTTTGAGAAGTTCAATCTAAATATAATAACTATTGATAGCTTGACCTAAAAAGAAAAATATACTGATAATTTCATTAAAAAAAGTACCAGTCAAAAGGTTAAACCAAAATCTATATAAGATTATATTCATTATATTTTATTATGAGTACTTGAACAAAAAAAAAAAAAAAAAAATAAATAGATTTATTAGCAATTAAGTTATATCTATATATAATGTAATGTTATAAAATGTATACAATTAAATAATTAAAAATAAAAAACATAAGAAACAATATTTATTGATGTATTGTAAGATGCATACATTTAAAAACAATTATAATGTAAAGACAAATATTTAGAAAAATATAAAATTTTTGTTAAATAATACAAATGTTTTGTTATTACCTATTCATAATTATAAATAAAAATGTTTTTCTAACTGCAAAAAAATATACATATAATAATATCCTAACCATTTTACTTAACAAGTATTTTAAATTAAATTAAAAAAAAAAAAAAATAGTCTCGTTGTAATGATCAAACATTTCATTATTTATGGCTTCTTTCTTTTATATTAATTCAGGAATACGAAATTGAATCTTGCATATTGTAGATCAAAGATTTTGCAAACAATATACCCAGAATAAAATTTTAAAGTTAAACGTTTATACTTTACTTAATAAAAATATAGTTCATATTTTGTCAAATATACTTTATACCAGATAAAGAAAATAATTAACATTACTTATTTTATTGTCTACTTAGAATTATTTTTACAGATAATATTTAAAATATACATTTTCATTAAGGTTAGGTACTCAATTATTATAGCATATTTATGCCTTTTATAGTATATTCAATATTAAATTCATTATTTAAATTTTTTTTGAAAATATAATTTTTACATTATTAATATTATTACAAAACGAATTTTTGGAAAAAAATTTAGTTTTTAAAAGGTTTTATATTTTTATAAGTTAATTTTTTTTATTTTTTGAACGATAAAATATATTTTTAACTACTTATATTTTAAAGCAGAATATTTTGATTTATAAAAATTGATTTTCGAGCGAGTAATTAGGTAACCACCTAATTAGTGATAATCATTCAAAGTTTGTAAAGTAAGTAATAATTAATGAATATTTTAAAGTATTCCTACTCCGGCATCACTTCACTCTGCTCATCAAAATTTTAAACAAAATGTAATTACATTTAAACTCACAAAAATTGTATATGTGTAGGTACTAACACTTACGAAAAAAGTAAAATAATTTGTACAATTAAAATACAAAAGTTATTTCTTTGATATAATAAAATTAACACGATGTAAAAGATTATTATTTTAACTAAAATTGTTAAATAAATACATTTCAAAATTATGTTCTTTAAAACTATAAAACTTTTATTACTTAAAAATGTTTGTATTAAGAAAAAATACGTTCTACGCCTATATATACTATAATATTATTGATACATACTGCTTATTATATTCAAAACTATTTAATAGAGTAGACTTTATATCAAAATTAAAATTAATTTTTTTTTGCTCGATGTTTACTTTATATTAAGATTACATAGTTTTAATAGGTATTTTTAATTTTATCAATCATATTTTTATTTCCTAGTAGTTCACTATTAAATTATTTCAATTTTGTAAAATTTGTGATTAGCTCAAGCAAGTATAATTTTATGAATTTTATGAAAGCTGAATAACATTCAACTGTATTATTTGGTACAAGTTATTTTAGTTTTTCTATATTACCTAGTAGCATCATTTTTTGAATTTTCAATCATATTTAAATTTTTTCAAAAATGATTTTCCTAGAAAAGTGCATAATTTAACCAAGTTCCCTATATGTTGTAATAATTAATTCTAGAGATAAATGTAAACCAGTATGAATTTTATAAAAGAAAATTATATTATATCAATGATTTTTAAAAAATAACCACTGGTTTGTAGAGAGATAATAATAATAATTGTCTTTTTATAACGGCTTTATGGTATAAACATAGATTTTCAGCTGTTCGTATCTAATTCATTACATGTACGTAATCAATTCTAAATTAATTAATTAATTAATTCTAAATTATATTTTTAAGTAAAATATTTTGTTCTTTAAACACAACTCAATATAACTTTAACAGTTTTAAAAATGTCAACATAAAATAAAATATATTTATCTATATACTCAGTATCGAAATTTGAAATAAAAAAATATATGTTATTAATAAAACTAGTGAAAACAAACAATTTTAGAGAACTGTAAAAATATATATTTTTTAAAAAACGTTGTTTTGTAAAAACATCAAAATATGTAGAATATTCTAAAATCATTTTCAAATAATGGGTATACTTTTATGTATTTAATATTTATTAGTCATTTTACTATTACATCTAAAATACTCCAAAAATCTCGACCAATATTTTTATTATTGCATAATTTTAAAACCTTGTTCAATAAAATAGTTCATTTTATTTATCATCAATTGCTCTAACTCATAGTTATAAATATCAGTTAAATTATGTTTTTTGTAACTATTCAGTATTTGTTTTATTTTAATATTTGTCATACGTGATATATTTCTTAAATTTATGCAAAATACATCTAATAGATAAATCAATATACCATTATAAATTACTCACAATATAATATTAGTAATATCTGCTACAAACTATATAGTTTTATCAATAGTAGATAAACACTCTAAATCGTTTAATATTTTGAATAAAAGGTCTCAACAGTAGTTGCTTATAAGTTCTATTTTACATGATGCTATAACTATGTTTATTTTAATTTTAATACCTATGCATAACTTATTAATTTACTAAATTTATATTTCTTTCAAATAATATGAATGGTAATTATACCTAGAATATTTGATATGAACATAAATATATCATTATCTACATATCAAGAAGTTTTTTAATCATTTTAAAAATTTAAAATACTAAAAGTAAAATAATTATTCTTTATATTGCTATCTATGGTTTGACAAAATCATGTGAAATATAAAACTGAATTATACATATTTGTACACCTATTTAACATTAAGTGTTAATTTTTAAATAAATTCACTGTGTTGGAAGTGCGTTTTGAATATTTCGGTCAAATTAAATATTTTCCACTGACCTTTTTTGTTATGATGCTCCCTAAATAGTAGTTATATTGCGTATCGTTGAATTCTATATTAAAAACTATAAAACGAGTAATAATGGATTGAGTTTATAAAATGCAAATAAATAAAAAGAATGTATTGTAAAAATTTAATTATTCACAAACATTAAAAACCAATGTATTTATACGTGTTTAAATAATATTGAATTAATACTAAATAATTTTTTGTGATAAGTATTTTTTTTAAACATTTTTAATCTCGGAACAAAATTAAATAACTTAAATAATAACTATATTTGTAATATACAATTTATTATTATCGAATTCAATAACCACTTTTTACTAGCTCCTTATACACTTACCATTGTAAAAATTTCATTGCGTATGATGTATAAATTATTAAATTCATATAATATACATAAAAGTATTAGATCTCTATGCTCCATAAATAATATTTTAGAATTACAAAACCAAGAAAAAATAACATCGTTATTCATCATTTAAATGTGTAATTTTGCACAAATTTGAATTTCAAAAACTTATAAAAAATATATATATTTATATATTTTTTATAGACATTTTAATTCCTATATGAAGTACTTGAATAATATTTTATTAATTTTTCAAATCTTAGATATTAAATGAAAACTTTTTATGAAATTTTAAATGTAAAATAATTGTTAACTTTTCAAGATTTTGAATTTTTTTTTGAAAATTCTAATTTTAAAAGCTTGTAAAAAGATATTGTAATAATAAGTTTTTAATATTTTTTAATTAATTAATTAATAGTTTATTAGGAACTCAACTTTGTATTAAGTTTTTAAGCATTTTTTCCAGTAATACATTTCTTAGCTAACAATTATAAAGAAAAAAAATAAAAAAATAAAAGTGTTATAAATAGTAAAAAAGAGTTAAATCATTTTGGAAATTATTACATATATAAAAACCGATAACAAAATATTCAGGGCAAATGTCAAGTATCTATTATATTAATTGAAGTACAACAACTACTAGTAAAAAAAATAATACAACATATAGGTTTACGTGAAATTCCCATTTTTCCTTAATTTTTTTAAAAATTTTTTAGTAAAAACTAAATCCAATTTTTAATTATAAACTACCATAAAAACTAAAAATCGAAGCATTTTTATGTCTGTTTGTTATATTTGCAGTATACATAAGTACACTAAAAAACAGTGTAAGATCAATATATTTATCTCTCCGCTCAAAATCTAAAATAGATAGATTTATTTCTTAATTTTATGGTTTTTATGTTGCGCTATATCATTTTAATATTTTTCTGTCTTTTAATCAGCTTTTAACCTAAATTTTTTTATTATACATTTAAAATATTTTTTTTTACATTTTTTAAATTTTAATTTGGATTTCTACCAGTTCAGATTCATAATTTGTTTATTTACGCGTTCCATAACGCATATACGACGTGCGGCTAAGGAACGGTCCTAATTTCTAATAAAACGTATCTATATTGTTTATGCTGTTGTTAAATTTTGAATTTTAAATCGAATATTTTATCTAAAAATTATAAAAATATTATTTGCTTTTATATAAATTATCCATTTTATTTATTTCAATTTCACTAAATTATATTTTATATATTATTACCTATATAAACATTTCGTTTTGGATATTAAAATGAATTTAATAGATAATCATTATCGATTTTAATTTTTGCTTATATTATTTTTTAAATATACGATTGTAAAACTTAAAACAGGTATATAAAATATATACATAGATAAATTTTTGAATGGCCCGATATCTATAAAAATATGCACTCCAATTATTAGCGATAGCAAATACAAGAATACTTGTACTGTTTACAAAAGTTTCTCATATTTCAGGTATAAAAAAATATACCGAAATGACATTTTCAAAAAGGTTCACTAATCCTGTTATTTACTGATATGATATTATGAGTATTATTTTTTTTGTAAGGTTTAATATGTATATTATACTTATTGTTTTTTTTTAAATAGAAAATGTTAGCAAACTGAAATTTAAAACATGTCCATAATATTTTTATTAAATACTTTTAATTTGACTAAAATTAAAAAGTTATATGATAGCATTTTACGAAACATATATAAAATGAAAGTAACTAGGTAATATACTTTATGAAATAAAATATTTTAAAGTACATAATGCGTTGGTGCATATAATATGTTTTAGAATTAAATTTAAACATTTATATTATATATTTGTAAATATACTTAATTAAGTTTCATTTTATTTGGAATTATTTGGAATTCTATTGCTAAATGCTAAATAATTATTAATGTTAAAAAATTTTATATTACAGAATATATCAATGAAGTCAACTTTTATGTTTGTTGTGTTTTTTTTTACTCTTATTTTTTGCTTCATCCTTTTTCTCATATTTTTATTTTTTACATTACTCTTTTTTGTATATTATTCTTGATTTAAACTTAACTCTTGTTTTTTTTATCACTTATATTTAATTATGTCTTAAACGTTGTTTTTTCAATTCAAAAATCTTAAATAATTAATATTTTTTGAAATAATATAGCTTGATTTAAACCCTTTAAAACAATCACTCTGTATATTATTTTATAAAAATATAAGCTAGATGTCTTTTGGCAACTAATATATTATGCACCTATATCTATAGAAAGAGAAACGTATATGTAACATGTACAATTTACAAGGGTAAAGCAATTAAAGATGCCTATACAATGTTCAATACACAAAAAATGTTCTTATAAATTGTGATAACCGTTTGACCATTTTAATGTAATCTATTTAATAAATGATACATTTGATAATAATAATAAATATATGTATATAATAAATTTGAAAATTTTTCACTGATAAACAGACGTTGTAAGTTAAAATCGAATAAAAAATGAAGAAAGAAATTATATTCAAACTATATTTATTTTTCATCAATACGTTGTATTATTATACTTATTAAATATGTGTATGATAACTTATAAGTTATAATATATTTTTATACTAAATTAAAATAATGTAGTAAATTAATCAAAATAATTTTAAGATAGATATTTTTAACCTTTTTTTATAATAATCATAGTATCATAGTGATATTAGTGGTATATTTTACTTGTTTTGGTTGTTTTATATTGGTCTATACCAAACGATTTATAATTTATAAATTTTTTTTTAAATTTTCATTAACAATTATCCAGGCTTAAAACTTTTAATAGTATTACAAATTGTTTTCATTTTTCAAGATTTAAGTTCTGGATAATACAGCCATTTATTAAATAGATATAATAGGTATAATATATTATGGTATGATAAGTATTACATAATTATTATTTACAATTTTTTTCAAACGTTTTTGTAGATTACAACGTTTTACAAGGTTAGTTGATAGGTTCCTCTTTTATACTAAAATATAATTTAAAATAATAGATAGATGCTTTTATTATCTATATAATATTTAAACATAAAGGTTATTAATTGCTTATTTGAATAACATTGATATAAAATGTACTTAATAAAAGTTTAACTTTAGATAATGGTTATTTTATAGTGAAAAACTATAAAACTATTATTGAAACTCCAGAAACAAATGTTACCAAATTAATTAATATTATATAAAAGTAAACATGGAAATTCATTAATATCTATTAAAATTGCGTACCTATCTATATTAATGCCAACTATTCATTTGATATATTGATTAAAACGAATGATTAAATAATAAACAAGTGTGTTATTTGTTTTATATGATAGGTACTTACAAATATTAAATAACGTTGAATTGGAGATAATTTGTTTATAATATAATATTTTTTTAGGATTATCAATATTTACAATATAATCTATTTATTTACAAGGCATTTTTTTTGATTTCAACCAATTAAAACAAAACATCATAATTATTCTTATACCTATGTAATAAATTTCAGTATTTTTTTGTAGATATTAAGGTTATCTCAGTAGCTGTTATATTGAATTGAGTGACCAAATTTAAAATTTTATATTTTATATAATCAACAAATTTTTTCTTAATTTTAGAGATATTTAAAAAAATACATGAACTTCATTTATTGAGTAACCTATGAAATTGTAACATTTTTAAGTCCTAGGACAACATTATAACTTGATCTAATTTAATCTAATTTATCTCATCGATTGTTTTTTAATTAAAATTTAGTTTTAATTTTTGAAGTATAATATTATTTTGAATAATACTAATATAATTTAATTTTTAACACCGTTTATATTTCAAATATATCAAATTTATTATTTATATACATTTTTTCAGGTATTTAGTAACGCTAATGCACTTTATAAAAGGAAACATTGGTTGTGGAATGTTAGCTATGGGAGAAGCCTTTAAATTTGGAGGCTTATACCTTACATTGTGTATTTTGTTGTATGTGTGGTTAATTAGTGTCTACAATATGCATGTTTTGGTAAGTTTTTTAATTAAATACATTATTTAAACAAAAAATATATATTTATTTTATATTTATTAAATTTATCTTTATAGTTTTGTTTTCAAAACAGTGACAATTACATCATGTTTAAAAAATAATTTAAATTTTTCACAGACTACATTAAGTAAGAAAGTTCAGAACCGTTTGCAAACTAAGCGTGCGCCATCCTTTGGCGATACAGTTGAAAATGCGTTCAAAATGTCTGATAAATGGATATTTCGAAGTACATCGAATTATATTAGGTGAGCATTTAAATTAATATATTTTACATTACATATTATTTATTTACTTTTTTTCATACAGAAAGATTGTTTTTTATAACATACTTATCACACAGCTTGGTTTATGCAGTGTATATATTCTATTTATTAGTACTTCATTACAAAAGGTAAGTTTGAACAATATTTTATATATTTATTATAATAATTTAAGATAGCTAAAGTTTAATATATCTATATTGGAGCATACGGATATATATATATAATTTAAATTTACTACTACTTATAACTTGTTTATACACATAAAAATTATGTAATTATACCATATTTTATTTTTTCAAAATATACTAAGCATATAATAATTTTAAACGTTTAATTTGCGCTAAAAATAAAATAGAACATCATATTTTCTAGTGAAAACAAAATCATAATAGCTACCTAGTAAAAAATGTTAACATAAATAATTCATAAACCATAAGGTCATCATTATAGCTCTTATTGACCAAAATTGTTCAGACGTGTCATTCATCTGAATGGTCTCGATCTTCAAGTCTTAACTAAATAATTCAATTTACAATAAAAACTTCTATTATGAATAGTTTGATTATTATTTTTTTGCGTGGTTATAATATATTATATAAATACATACTATTATTTTTCAAATGTAATATTTTAAGTGTTCCATTTTTAATTGAAAGATTAAAACGATTTGAATGACAAAACTTAGCGGTCATAACTTATAAGACTAGTAAAATTATCTATAGTAAGGTTAGTACAGTTTTTGAATTCAAAATCTAAAAAAATAATACCTAGTAAAATTATCAAATATTTAATTTATTTTACTGGTATCTTCTTGTTTAAAATACATTACTCGTGTAATTGAAACGTGATTAGTTAGTATATTTTTTATACACATAACTTATTTTCTTTATAATAATAAAATACACGACTATTTAAATTCAAAGATAATATGTGTATAACTAACTTTGATTTTTAGATAAAATTTATAAAATTATTAATCTCGGCTGTGGAGGGGTATTTACAGAGAAGTTTGTACCTATAGTTAATGATTTATGAGATAGTAATTATTTTGATTAATAATTAATAAACATATATTATGTATGATAGAATTTATGTAAATTGGTTAAGCATTAGTTAAGCACAAAAAAATACTGAAACAAAAAATTCAAAAAATTGATCTAACTAGTAAAGAAAATTACAAATACATACAAGATTATTTAAGATCAAAAAATACAATTTATAATATACACACGTATATAACAAAAATTAATTAATAGTTAGAGATACAAATAACTAATCTTACATCAAATTAATTCGTTCATTTATTAGTTTTTTTTTTTTATTTAATTATTTCAGTACATATAATTTTAAGTGTTACATATTTAATAAATAGTGAAACAAAATCATTGATCCAAGAGAGATAAAAAATATAAAAAATAGAAAGGCTAAACACAATAAATCTATTTTTAACAACATAGCAATATTTGTTTTAAAAAAGTTGCGTTAAGTAAATATAATATTGTTTTATAGTATTTGCTAAATTATTTTTTTTTTTTATTTATATTGATATAATATATAGAGTTTATTAAAATAGAATTTAATATTTATTTATTTAGCTTTATTTGTAAGTGTTTTATCTTATTTATCCTTAAATTGCTTTATTTTTTTTTTAATTGTTTTGCAGTTGTTATTTCAATACTCGTATGAGATTAATATTCAAACTGTTCTATTATTTACAATGCCTTTGATAATGGTATGTGCAAGTTTGAGAAAATTGCGATTTATAGCACCATTATCAACTTTGGCCAATTTTGCATTGATTACTGGTGTTATTACGATAATGTATTATAGCTGTTCTGGACCATCAGCTGAGAATGTTAGATATTCATATGCTAAATGGTCTGAATTACCAACGATGTTCGGCATAATCATGTTTAGTTTTGAAGGAATTGGATTGGTAAGTATTTAATTTAAATTACATTTATTAAAATGATTGAATTATTATTTATAAAAATTACGTATTTATAATTATAATTAAGTACTTACATCAATTTAATATGTGTGATATCGTAATGGTAAGAGAAAAGAGAAAAATAATAAATAATAAAAAAGAATAAAGATATTATAATGCGTATTTCTCTTTAGTTTTAATTAAATAATTATAAACATAAAATAATATTTAATTATCATTTTTACAGGTATACTGTTGTTTAAATTTTTACTGGTATATATTATTTTTTTAACTCATTCACAGTAATATACATGTGCTAGGTAGGTTAAGGATATCAAAATTAAAATTAAAATATCTTACACTACTTTCGAACCTAATAAATAACTACATACTTGTAAAAATATATTTACAGAAGGCTGAGTATAAAATACTAGCTATATTACTTGATTTTTTCCGGTGTAAAATCAATATAATTTATAAGGTAAGGTATTTGGTGTATTACAGTTTGAGTGAACCTCAGTTCACGCATAATTCGGTTTTGGTTTAGCTAGTGTGAGAACAAATCCGGCGTAAATGAGCAAATCGATTTAAGTATTTCTTTACCCTGGGAAAAATGAGCAACAAATGTACAAATGTTATCTACACAGATTTTTAATATGGTTAAGAAAATGGTTTCAACGTTCCGCTGGACATCATTTTTTTAAATCCACTGTAAAATCCGGATTGATAGTACCGCTGGTGAATTTCTATTTTATAGCTTTCCTTTCCGAGAAACGAGTTTTGGGTCACAAAACTGTGCCTTAAATCTAGTTGAAAAGCCAAAATCTATCTCATTAGATTTATTCGAGTCAATTCAATGGTTTTGGTGGAGATGAGTATCAACATGATAAGTTACTAGCAATAAACTAAATTTATTAAATACTCATACTTACATTAAAAAAAGAAAACGTCAAACATGAGTACATTTCAATGACATTTAAAAAATTATTTAATGCTTCACTCTTTCGTATCAGATATAACATATCAGCATTTAGCATCATTATTCTAATATTATTTAATGATTTCATACAAAATATACATTATGTGACGGCGTTTATGATAGGCAATTCTCTTACACTTTTGTAATGAACAAGTCATTATGAGTAAATAATTAAATTCTATGTTTTCATATTATTCAACTTAAATATAATTTATTGAATAAATATTAAATTATATTTCTATAAATATATTAAAAATAGTAAATAATAAAAATAATAATATTAATATATTTTAGGCTTAACCTATTGTTATGTTAGTCAATATGTACAATGTACATAGTTTAAAAATGAAACAATATAAATTTGTTTATATATTTTAATACAATATACCTATGTCTAAAATTAATAATTTATATATCTATACAGGTTTTACCTCTTTTTGCGGAGATAGACGATGATAAGAAATTTAAATCGAATTTTGGAGTCTTGAATTTTGGTATGGTAGCTGTAATGATGTTAAATGTTCCTTTGGGTATGACTGGCTATTCGAAATGGGGAGAAGACGTAAAAAGCAGTCTAACATTGAATTTACCACACGATCATGAGTTAGTTAATAAATTACTTAAATAATGTAATAATAATAATATGTATAATATATATATATTATAAATACATATGATTATTTTAAATTTAAATGTCAATTGTCAATTTTCTCGGACATTTGAAACATGTATACTTCAACGAATAATATGAGTTTATAGTTACATATTATACTCGTACATAGTTGTAAATATTTTATTTTATTTGTTTTTTTTTTTTTTTTTTTTTTTTTTTTTAACAACAGATTAACACAATTTGTAATAATTATGATGATATTGGGAATAGCTTGTTCATATGCACTTCAATTTTACCCTGGAGCTGTAATTGTTTATAATGACTTAGAAAAAAGTTACGGCCCGTTTAACCATCCTGCAATATGGGATTATAGCATCCGGATATGCATATGCCTTGTTACTTGTAAGTAAACTTATTTAATGTATTTGTAATAGACGGTATTAATTTACTATGCTTATATAGTAATGTATTATAATCTTGGTATACTTATGGCGTGTATTATAATATATTTGTAAATCGTAATATTATTATTATTTTGAGAAATTTAAACTTTTTAACTTTTAAAATTGAATAAATATTATTTTTATTAAAATATAGTATGTCAAATTGTATACTTTTTTATGTTTCTAAAGTATTAAATTTCACGCCTATCTCACATAATTTACACTTTTAATTACATTTAAAAGCTAAATTAATTTCATAAAAATGATGTTAAACATATATTGAATCGTTTTTGAAATAGATATGACTTTTTTACACAACCTTTTGATTATTAAAAAATATGTAATTTAGATCACTTATCATTAAGGGGATACTCTATACTAAATAAACGTATTTCGTAATAAATATCACCAACTGCAGGCGACTTATTTAGTGTTATTAATTACTATTATAAAATAACGAATAAACCAACCGGTAACCAATCTATATAGATAAATAAATATTAGTTAATACTTATTACACTTCTAACTATTAGCTATATTATCTAAACTTTATATGCTTTATCTATAATATCTTGAATTTGGTTCAAAAGAATTATTAGGTTATAAGTTATAGCTTATGCCACAATATAGCAATACAGTAATCTATAACCTCAAAATTTACATTTTCACCAAAAATTAGATTAACATATCATACGACTTACATAAAATTAAATTCTTTATGGCAGAGGTTCCCAAACTTTATATGGTACAACCCATTTTGGAAACTTTTAAATTTTTGTGACCTACAATAATATCAATAACCTTTTTATTTTTTGCTATTTTGTAAATCGGTTGTTTACGATAAAAAATTTAAAAAAATACACATTAAAGAACAGTAAATTTTATTTTTTAATTAATATCAAGAAAATTTTATAATTATTTATTTCATATTTAGTTAGTAACAATGGTATACAGATAATTTTAAAGTGAAGAATGTAATTGCTTAAAATTTTTCATCACTGCATTTATATTCACATCAATATTTGTTAGCTAGAGCCGCAGTAAATTTGATGATATGAATTCGCTTCGTGATTTGTTATTGATAGCAACCATGCCTCAATCTCATTTCACAATTATTTAATGAAATTAATGGGTTAAAATCTTTAAAGCTTCACTGAAAACAGTTGGATATGTCCCCTGTAGAAAAAAATTATTAATTTTTTCAATTTAAGTAGATACGTAAGTTTTAAAATAAATTTCTTATCGTGTAAAAATTTTACGTAACCGTTTCTCTTCTAAATAATACGTGACTTTTTTGCAAAGTTTAATAAATTTTGTAAGCATTTTTCCCTTCAATAGCCAACGTACTTCAGTGTGAAGAAAAAATAATTTGTGAATATTATCCATTCCTTCGAAAATCTATTTAAATAAACGGTACTTGCTTTTATGAAATTCACTATTTTAACCAACATTTTTATACACTTCTGAAATCATCCGATAAGAACTTCGATAATAATACTTCTTTATGGATACTGCAGTGTTCTATTGCACATTAGGATTAATTTCACGAATAATAGTAATAAAACTTCCTTGCACCGTTATACAAACATTAAGGAAAATACATTTTCATCACTTGTATCTCGAAAAATCAGTTCACCACAGCACAGACAATCCTTGTAAGATTTATTCATTCATACGTAACGTACGAAAACGATCAACTGGATATCTATGGATTAATTTAGTTGTAATGAGAACCATTTATTCAAATTAACTCTTACGATCAATTTATTTTCTACCAATTGAGAAATTTTGTCGATTCTATGTGAAACTGTATTATTTGAAAGCGATTACTTTTTAACTTTTTTTAAACTTTTTTCATCAAAAATGAAAATATGACCCCGAATGCGTCTTTTATTGTAGGTAAAATTAAAGATTTATCAATTGTGTGGGACTTACCAATTTAAGTGATTCGTAAGCTTATTTTATAAGAAGCGTTTTGGTTATTTGCAATAAAATTAAAAATGTTATTTTTTGATTTTTTAGAGATTCTAGTTTTCTTTCATAAAATTCGAGTGGTTTATTTTTCATTTCTGAATGATTTGTATCTATACGTCGATGTAGTTTGTTCGGTCGCATTCTCTCATTTGCAAATATATACATCTGGGTCGTGGATGTTCTTCATCTCAATTTTGTGAAATCTATTTAGCAAACATTCAGAACAATATTTTCTAAAAGTTTTTTTTTTTTGTTTTAACTGCAAAGAATTTTTTTTGGCTCATAATAAATTAATTTTCTTTTTTATAACCGTTTATACAAATTAAAAAAAAAATAACAATACACTTAAGAAAATGTAATAAATAAAATTTAATGCGACCGTTATCCCTTTTTTAGGAACCTCTGCTTAATGGTAATTTAAATACCTTTATAAAATTTTCGTAGGCCATATTTATCATTGAATTCGTTTTTACACATTTATTCAAGTGACATACTCAATGACGAGGTACAATTATATAAAAAAATGACTACTTGTTTTTTTTTTTTTTTAAATATTTGTTATTATACAAAATTAAATATACTAATTATATAATGTGTAAGTATAATAACCTGTATTATGATTTGATCATATTTTTTATTTTTATTAAAAATAAATATTAATTGTTGTAATATAATTATTATGTTATTTAAAAAATTAAATAACATTAGAAATGTAAAATTATAATTTTTTTTTTGTACATTTTAGACCTGGCAGCTAGTACAGTTCCACATTTGGACCTATTCATGTCGTTAGTGGGTTCTGTAACTTGTGTTGCGCTCACGATGATTTTTCCAGCATTATCTAATTTGGCGTTCCGGACAAAAGACAAAGGTTCATTTTTCAGTTCATTTTTAGATATGCTAACCTTACTTACGGCAGTGATCGGTTCAGTCACCGGAATTTATGCCAATACAACTGCTATTTATGAGGCGTTCTCTCAAAACCAAAGCAATGGCTAAATCTGATTTGAATGATTGGTTGGTTGAAATTTCGTTCTACATTACTATTATTTTATCAGAACACCCTGTATACTATTATATCAGCGTATTTTATTTTTTCTTTAGTTAATAATCAATTATTTCTAATAGTAATTCTTTCGTTTAGAAAAATGAAATAAATTATGCGAAAGTAAGAGGATTAGTGAATAAAGAACGTCACAAATAAAACTATAATATTAAGTGAGAACAATACATCTCATATAGAGCTATTATTCAGTATTAACGTTTTTATGTTACCCTTATTTTATCCAATTGAATATGATGTATGTTAAATAAATTTACTAAATATATATATTAATTAATAACTAAGTGACTGACCTAATAACTTGAATTTAAATAATACAATTATATTTATTGGAATTATATAATTTTATTATACAACTTTTTATATATTTTTTGTTACACTTATGTCATATTATATATTGTGATGCAATTAAATCCAATTTTAAGTTTTCATTTTTAAATTTTATATTATCAAGACATTTTTTCATAACTGTTTACTAATTCATATTAAACATTTATAATATGCATAATTACAAAAATATTACACGTATGAATTGAACTTGAATTTAGATTATTAATATTCATAACTTTTTATGTTAATTTATTATTCTAATGACTTTTTTTTATTATTTTATGAAGAATATTTTTGTTCATTATAATTACTTATTGATTTTATTATTTAAATGATATATTTTATTTGAAACAAGTTTTTAAACTGATCATTAGTGATTTTATGGTATCACAAAATTAGTTGAACAACTGCGTAGTTAATAATCATTATTAAGTTGTATTAGAAATTTAGAACAAAATATTTAATACATATTCTATGCACAGATGTTTGATAAGCAATTTAGCAATACTTTTATCCTTTTCTTCATATAGATTAAAATATTCTAAATTTCGCTTTTATAATTGAAATTATATTCATTATCTATTTATCTAACGTAAATTATATTTATTTACCAATCAATTAATATTATAGAATATTATAGCTAGCTATTAAAATGCAGTTTGAAGTCATCATTTGATTATTTCGATTAGAATATAATACAATTTATTTGTTATTTAACAAAGCTATATATAACAAGCGAAACTGTTGTTTTATTAAAAATATCGCGATACACTCGTAATAAGAATACCTATAATATAACGAATTCTCGATACAACAAACTTTATTTTCAGTTTCTTGAAATTCATTGTATCACAAATTGACTGTATAATACAGTCTGTATTATACAGTTATCATACCTTTATACCTATAAATATATAGCTAGATTAAAGACATAGTTTGTGTTAATTTATAGAGTTAATATAATTTTATTTTGTAAAATTTCATAAACATTACTTATACTTATTTATAAATAACTACATAATATCCAAAAAATTTTTAACTTTATCTATAAAATATTCCACATAAGTATAATATTTTAATTGTTCACAAATTATCAATTGAACGGTGTTACCTTAAAATATTTTATAAATATTTAATATTTTTGTATAATATACAATATGTTTAGTGATAAAGGTATTATGCGAAATACTTTAAACGCATGACCTTGAATTAATTTAAAGGACTAATTTTTATCTTCTTTTTCACGTATGTGCAGTAAAACAACATTTTTTTTTGAATAGTACTTTCTCCTTTTTCAGATTTAATTTGAATTACATTATTTTGTTTAGAAAACTTTAACTTGTTACGTCTTTTCTATCTTTAAAATTAGTTAAATTAGAATAATTTAATGTTTTGATTTAGTTATATATTTAACAAATTATTTTTACTTAATATTTTATAAATTCTCTTTTGATTGAATATGATTTATTAAAAATTTAAATCAGTTAATTTCTAAGATAAAAAGTTTTAAAAGTCAATTATTTGAAAGAATTATTTAATTCAAATGTATGGTAAAAAAAGGACATTGCAACTCAAAATAATATTATTTTGCTATTTTCATACGCGTAAAAAAGGTTAAAAATTTTAAATTGTTCGAAAATAAGTGTAATAGGTCTTAAGTCCTTATTATGCAGTAAAAAAAAACGCTAGTTAAATTCAAAGCTATGCGTTTAAAATATTTCATTATACATTTATTTAAAAACCAAAAACAACAGATAACTTGTCATGATAAAAAGTATAAACCTTTGTTTGTAGCTTTCATATTTTATAATTCAAAATCTTATCATATTGTTAGCAAATATTAATGTATAACGAATTTATAATTTACGTACCTAATAATTGCCCGTGATAAAAATATTCTTTATTTTATTTTTGAAATTTATTTTTTATGTGTGTATAGCAAACAAATTTTCATGGAAGTGATGGCTATCTTAACGCCATTTCTTTATTAATCCAAACTAGTACAATGAGTATTAAGTTGAGATTTATATTTTAAGTTCCGTTTAGTATTGTTAGTTAATTTGATTGTTAGTCTTAATAATATTTATTTATATTTTTAACATAACTACATATATTATACAACATATATGTAATTTGGCATGTCTATGAATATATTTCATGGGTCCTTGAATTTAAAATGTATTCTGTAATTGTCTTAAGAACCAAAAGCTTAATTATGCATTGATACCTATAGTACCTAACAATAGTTATAATATGATAAAATCTATTTTAGTGCATATTTATATAAATTATATTATAATATAGTATACTTGTGAATTGTGATTTATGATGTAGTAATATTAAACTGGTTCCATTAATTTAGTTAATTTAGTAAATTGATCTGTGAGTTGTATGTGTATTAATCCTATATCAATTCTATCAACATTTTAAATACATAGGCATCGTGGAGAAATTATGTGGGATTGCAAAACACAATAGATTATATTTATATATTATTATAGGTACATTACCAACATCGTATTACCTACAAAATTTCGTAATATTTATTTATTTTTGCTGATTATTTTATTTGAAACTTTGATATTAGTATATATCGAATAACGACATGTTCTTTTCAAATTTAATTACATTTTTACATAGGTTCTATTTTTGATATTATTAATAAAAACTAATAAAATAAAATAAAATTCGTATTAATAAACTATCTGTTAACTGTTGAAGGCTTTTAACTATAGAAAAAGTAAATACGTATATAAATTGAATTTCATTATTAGCTACTTATTATTTTAAGTATTAAATAAATTACTATTATTGTTTACCCCATTTTTGAGTGAAAATATTAAATATTTTTTTAGGGGAGTGATAAAAACAAACAACCACTAGACCAGTAGTTTAATTGAACCGTTGACTTTGAACACACTAGAAACAACCGAGAATTGGTTCATGCAATGGTATTAAAAAGTACCTAAACCTTATAAAATGGATTATATTAAAACAGTTCGTTTTTATTCAGTTGGCAGTCTTAATAATTAATACACCAATTTAAAGACTAATTTAACTTTTATAAATTACCTACATCTATATGTATTACATCCATATTATTAATATAATATATACATATTGTATTGTATTAAAATTGCTGTATAAGTATGCATATATTGTATATTGTGTATATAATAAATTATATATATATATAATTATATATGAACTTTAATAAAGTATTATTTATTTCTTAAATACATTATACTGAAATAAATAAGTTTTTGGTGTAAAATAACATATTGTATATTTTAAATTTACAATATAATTCGGTAACCAACCAATATATTATATTATGTTTAATGTTTATTAGATTTTATGTTTTCACACATTATTAATACACATGAAATATAGCTATGTACTTTTAATTTAAATAATTTTTAATTTACACTAATTAATAAACTCTAAGACTATATACATATTCATATACTTGCTTACACCTATTGATTCAGGACTGTTCATTTATCTCCGTTTCCTATTTAGTATTCCTTTGATCATACCTAATTGAAAATGGCGATGACCGAATTAAGACACCAAATGCATATGCAAGAAGTAGAAAAAAAAATCAAACTATTGCAGATGAATTGGTTCATAAAGAACTATGAAGAAGCAATTGAAAATTCAGATAAACCAAAACCAACCATTTCAATCCAATCGACCAAACTTATCGATGAAATACGAGAAGTGAGAACCCTAATCAAAGACATTAATAGCAAGATAGAAGAGTACAAAAAAGAAATGGACAAGAAAGCGTTTAAAAAACTAGACGAAAACACATCAGAACCTTTTGAAAAAGAAATTTCGTACATGTACCCTGTACCAACCAATATCCAACATCAATTGTATAACGGTATAAAATATAAATTTACATATACCACGATATATTACCGTTACCTTTTTACGTATACCTATATATTTTTACCGAATATTTTTTATAGGACAAGCCATTATTGTTAATCTTAGTGGTGGTCATGAGTGTAATCATTTTGACTTAAACATTGATAAGTAGATAGGTGGTCTGATCGTGCAAGTGAAATTATTTTTACCCGCATGAGCGATAATCATTTTATTTATAAAAAAAAATGTGGTTTTATTTTAATTAAAATATCTATTACTATAGCAGTGTCCTATTACAGTTAGAATTCAATATTAATATGTAAATAATACCTATATAATTTTATTTTTGTGAAATTGTGAATCGACTACGTAAATAATTACTGTTTACTATATGTAAATTGTGTAAATTAATTTACAAATTAACTTATTTATACTTATTCGTATAAACAGACCACACTTTGAGTAAATACGCCCAAGTGGTAGACACATGTCACATAATCTAGTAGGTGAATAATTGTGATTTTAATAAATTTTTAATCATTTCAAGTATAAAAAATGACTTATTAATTACCATGTTTATTTTTATTTAATGGTTCTATTTTTATTATATGGTTGTGATATTATTTTGACTTATAAAATATTAACAATATATAATTATAACTATGATTAATTATAAGTCTTTATTTCTATAGAAAGCGGATTTATATGACCCAATAAAGTATAAACTGAAAAAGTTAGAAACATGCATATTTAATATTTATAAGAATCGTCGTACATCTATTGTTTAAGAATATACATTTTTTATATTTATAAAAAGTTATAAAGAATTACTTATTTCTGAAAAAAGCTTTCTCGTGGAATACAATATACTTTATAGCTAATATAGTTATTTTATATGTGTCAACATTAAAATAATAAAATTTATCTATTCCTTTAAATATAATAAAATAGATTTAAATAAAAATATAGTTGAATACAAATAGTTTGAAATTTGATAAAATAAAAATAATATACGAGTATGTATTTATGCATAGATATACAGGCATTTAAATAAGTTATTTTGTTGATAAATGTTTCAAAATACATATAATGGTTAAATTAAAGCTAAAATTTTATAAAAATTTAAAATACGTATTTTATTTCAATTCATGAAACTATGAAACGTATTTTGTACTTATAAAAATGGTATTAAGAACATTTTTACAAATTTGCTTCTTACGCTTAACTTATAATTATAAAATGTCTATTTAGATAGTATCTGACTTGACTTAAAGTAATTTATTACTTACCCTTAAAAGTTAAAAAATATGTATGTATTATATACCTTACTCATTAATAATAATTAACTACATAATTAAATTAACTTCAAAAAAAAAAAACACCAAAAGACATAGATATCTGCAATTTTTACAATACAAAAAGGATTTAAGAATTCTGAGACAACTGAACTATCTTATTCGGATATTGGGTTTCGATAAATTCGAATCTACTTGTCACTTATCTATAGTATTTATAGTTTAACGGATAAAATGAGTATTATACATCAGCTTAATTGAAAACGTTGGGGCAACAACAAGAGAGATCCAGTTAAAATAATTTTTAAAAGAAACTAAAAACGTATCGGAGAAACCCTGTTGTTTATAATGATTATTTATTACTTTACATATTTTATTATTATATACAATTTTGAAGTATAATATTTTATAGATACCTACCTACTTACCTAATAAAAGATATTCATATACATATATTATGCAGGTATAAGCAGTAACGAAGAAGGTCGATATCGTTATTTAAAAACGAGAAATACATTTTCACCAGACGAAAAGTATAGAGTGTGTCCTACACAAAACTATAAATACGGATGGAATTTTAATAAAATGGGTCTCAGTATGGTACCAAAGCATGGTAGAAAACAAGTTTTAAAGAAAGCGATGTACAGTATCCACGGTATTACACTAAATGATAAGCATCCGACACAAAGACCTCCGAATTCCCCTGGAAATTTGGAAATAGAGTCCTTATAAAAATAAAAGAAAGCAAGACATTTTAATTGATTACTTTTATATATCATATAACTAGTAATTTAAATAACGAAGAAAACAATTTTAGTAAATTTACGATAATTCAAAAAGTATTAATAGATACCTACCTAGAATTAAAACTTTTCGCCATTAAGAGCTGTTACACATGAGCGATATTTTATCGTACGAAAATATTAACGTACGATACTAGATACTATAGTTGGCAGGACATATGACCGATATTTATCGGACGATACTATGTAATTTTGATATTTGTAATTCTACGCATTTGCACAAGACACACGTCTGAAAATACATTGTTTGTGATACTACAGTCTTTTTTTTATTTTTTCATTTAATATATCTCTAAATATATACTAGGTACAAATTACAATGGATAACATTGTCATTCTTTAATATATTATAATATGTGAGTTTTTTTAAAAAAAAAGAAAATAAACAGAAAAATCGAAAATTTTGGGTTCATCCCTCACTAAGTAATCGTTTATCTGAAGGTGCATTTACAATGAATTTTCAGTCTCAGGAGAGATCTAAGAACATTTTTAAATTATTTCTGTATGACAGTTTCTGCATTTAATGAACTAATTTCAACATTCGTTGGACAAAAATTGACAAAAATGGACACAAGTATGCGAAAATCTATCACTCCCGCTGACAAATTGGCAGTCACTTTAAGGTACCTTAATATAATATTTTTAATCACTTTTTAACAAAAAAATTTACCATTTTATTAATAAATGAAAACAAGTAAAAATAAAGTTAAACAATAAAATTTAATATTTGTTAATATGTATACTTATATCCAAACTGAAAAACAAAACTTATAAGTAAACAACAAAAAAAAAACATGTAAACTTTCTGTAATTCAATATTTCATGAATTTTTTCTTAAATTAAGACGATATGTAATTATTAAGAATAAATAGCTATATATGAGAAACTCTTTCATGAAGGGAAACTGTGACTAGAAACGTGAATGAGGCTACGTATCTTCAGGAGATTCGATGTTTGAGTAGTTTGAAGATAAAAGGGAAACAACACTCGAATGTTGAGTAGATATAAGATATTATGTGATACTAAAATATTGTGTTATTTGAGTTGTTTCATTCTGCAGATTGGACACTATTGGTTGATGACAACCAATTTAAATTGTCAGTTTGACAAGTTAAACGTATTGGATAGTTAGACGACCTTTGTGCAGATGTGTTGTGTTGAAAATTCATATGTTGTAATGTTTATGTAAACTTGGACTTTGTGAGTATTGATTATTATTTGGGTATATTCTGTACAAAGGTTGTGTTTTATATAAATATTGTGAATGATGTGTGGTAAGTACTAACGCTTTGTGTAGTACTTTGGTAGCTGAAGTGTTTCCAATGAAATTTGATTTTGCTTTATTATTCGTGCAATTTTAAGTAGGTACTTCTGCAGTTCTAAATATAAGTGTTTTGTCGTCATTAAATTTTCGTATAATGGATAACAGAGAATTAAAAAAAAATGTTGTTATTTTCATAAAAATTTCTTTTAGGGTTTGTGTATCTAAATATTGTGTACATTTTTTTTTTTTAATTTGTTTCTTTTTGTTTGTTTGATACCTTGTGACGTACCTATAGAACGTGGTTCAGCTTCAATTTCTGAAGATTGGATTTCAGTTTCGAGCATATCAACTTCAATGATATCTAAATTAATAAAACTTGAAGTTGTTTTCGAAGTAACTGTGTTTATCAAGAATCTCATTTGTTCGTGATAAAAATATTATTTTTTTTTTTGTGTCATCTCCTGATTTGAGTTTATCCTTTTTTAACTTCTAATGAACGCATCTCTAAGATTTTTTTCATTTTTGTCTATGTTGTTATCTATAGTTAATTAATAATTTAAATATCGAATCTCAAATTACATATTTACATACATAAATAAACTATATAATATATATACAACGATTACGATATAATATTATACGTATTAATGATGGCTTAAACGACTTTATATGTATATTTTATTTCCATATAAGTTGGTAAATAGAAATTTGTTGATCTTTAACTATAACAGTGGTGCAGGTGTTTAAAATGTTGGTGGGTAATCAGATATTTTAATATTGACTACACTCTCAATAAGAGTTGTCAGTTGTGTCAATCTGTCACTGATACCTACGAATAATCTAAAAAATCTCAAAGTCCAAAAATTATATAAAAACATATGAAATTGCACTATCTATACTTTGCCCCTAACACATATTATATAAATATATTTTAAAATGAAGAAAACTTTTTATTTATTATTTCAGATATCTTGGGTACATTCGCAGATTTGCATTATTACTACAAATTAGAAACATCAACAATTGCTCAGATTATTCTAGAAGATTTTACTGTAATATACTATTATGGGATGAACTAGTAGAAGTTTATACCTATGCCTTCTTTTATGGATCGATATTGACAAGATATTTTTGCTGGTTCTAAACTACGAGCTAATTTTCCCTAATTGCTTAGTTAGGAACGGTGGACGGAAAATACATACTGTATAATCGAACCCACTGGGACCGGTAGTCAGCATTATTTCTTAATTGTTTAATTAGAAACTGTAGATTCAGATTATCGGTTTATATATTATGTTGGTGTGGGATCATTTGGAAAGGACTCTGACTTTACTATTTTCAAAAATTCACAGTTCTGGACTTTATTGGCCAATAAATCACTACATATTCCCAAACTATCTCAATTTCCGAATACGAATAAAACTATTCCATATGTATTTGTTAGCGGTGAAGCTTTTGGTCTATCAAAAAACGTACTACTATGCAGAAAGAAATTAATCGAAAAAAAAAGTTTTTACCATCATTTGTCTCGTGCACGGAGATATGTGAAATGTGTTTTCGGAATTTTATTAAATAAATGGAGAATTTTTGATAGACCCTTAAACGTTACTACAAATTTAGCAGTTGATATTACGAAAGCTTGTTAGGTACATAATTATATAATTATATACGTGAAAAAATGGATAAAACACGCTAACTGATGATGGGTTCAATGAAATTGAAAGACCTAATAACATCAACCGTGCCAATAGATTTGTAAGTGATGTTATAAAAATTAGAAATATCTTCTATTAAATACCATGGTAATATGGTAAATGGTTAAGTTAAAATAATTATTATGTTTCTAATTTTAAATATTCAATTATAATATCGATTATTTTGCTATAAAATAATTTTTGCTTAAATAGTTTAAGTATACCTATACTTAAAATAATATAATATAATTATACCTAATTTTTATAAAACAATAAATTCAGGGTTGGGATTTTATAGCATTTGCATATTTCTTATGAGATGCTTAAAAAATAGCAGAATAAGCTAAAAATACGTTTCATGATACAAAAAACTCAAATTAAAAATTTTATTTTGCTTTTTTTTTTGCATATTTAGTGCTTTTTGGACATTTTTGCATTATTATATTTTAATAACAATATCATAGTACATACCTAATAGGTAAGTACTTAAGAAAATAATAAATGCAATGTTTTTGTCAATAATTAGTTATTAAATAATAAATATAGTATGAAACAAATAACAATTACAATATTTCTTTAGAAATATACCTATAACCTACCTTAGCTCTAACGTTTTACCCAATGATAATGCTTACATGTCACTGCCCAAGTTGCTATTATAAACTTAAGTGCATAAATTTATTAAATCAAACTAAAACTTAAGTATGGCGACAAATATAATGATTGCTTAATATTATCTGAAATGAGATAAATATTAACATAGTAGAAATCAAAAGTCATATTTTATAATTTATATCTTGATAACAGTTACATATTATTTATATTAATAATGATTATGTTGTATAATAAATAATAATGTAATGCATACATTTTACAATAGTAGGTAGGTATTCATAATTTTTTAAGACAAAAATATGTACATAATAAACGCCATACAAACATTTATTAAAATTAATATAACATAGGTAGGTATAAATAATAATATATTATAAACTTAGGTACACTAAAACTTAAAGAATATATTAAAAAATAAAATATTTATAACAATTGTTTTAAAAAAAACTATCAATTGGAATTTTTTAATTTTTTTAAACCTATTAAAATTAAATTAAAACCATAGTAAATTATGTAGATTGAACTGTAAAATACCTACATATATTTTATCCAAAGAATTATTATGGTAATATACTTAATTATTTTAATTAGATAAATCATTAAAATTTGTCAAAGATAATCATGAATAAGCCATAAACTTAGATGATGTGATGTATCTAGTATTTAAAATATAAATATAAGTATAGGTATTAACGGATAAATAAAATTGTACTGAAAAATTGTAAATGAAATTTCGATTTCAGTTTTAATGAAACCAAATGTTTCTATTACAAATTATCAAAAATTTCAAGTTATTGAGGGTTTAAAATTTAAATTATTAAAAGTCTTCTTTTATAACAATGGTTTTAAACTCTATTAGATTCACAGCCCCATTGTATTAGTTATTTAGTTTTTGAAACAAGTTTAATGAAATTCACAGTTTAAGAAGATATTTTTTCTACATTTTGCAAATTATAAAAACCGATTGATAAATATTTTATTAAAAATGAACCAATTTTTAATTAATTTATTGATACTTCTATTTTTTTTATTTTTATTATATTCATTATATTCACTTCATACAGTTGAATAAAATATATTTTTACCATGTTCTTTTTTCTTATAGAAAAAAAAAATCACAATTATTAACTGCTGAAAATCTCTACTCTATAGCTCATAACAGTGGTGACCAACCTTTCTTTACCGAGGGCCAAAAAAATTTTTTTTGGTAGGCCAAGTAGGTAATCGTTTCCAATTTATTTAAAAAAATATAATTTTTGGGTTGATTTTCTGTTTTTTTTTTTTTAACATTCGAACTGTAATCATACAACACAATAATAACTTAATTGATATTGAAGTGATAGAAAATGACGAAGTAATTATGCAAAACAATAGAAACTATGTTATTTACATTTAGACAATGTACAATATGATAAAGCACTGACACAAGGTAATATCTAATTAACAATGTAATTGACGATAAGAAATGAGAAATATTAATTTATAATAAATTTTACTAATGTTACATGTTTGGTAAAACTGAATTAAACTTTTGAAATTTGAAGTTATTATTTTTTTAAATTTAATTTTAATACTTAGACCAGTCTTGACTTGAAATCTGGCCCATTTTGCCCAAGAGACATAGTCAGTCACTACAGGTTTATAATATAATGGAAGTTTGATTAATGATCTACAAATAGCAAGTAATAGAATTTACAAAATTATGGATAAATATATTGTACAATGGAACAAGACAATTGTATACTTGGCTATTTACAATGATTAAAAAAAAAAAAAAATATGTGTATTATTATGATTAAGTTACACTTAATAAATTAAAGGGTCTGCTTGACATATACTAAATTTCCACTTAGTCAAATTCAATTTATTATTTATTATAATAACTATACGACAGTAAAATATACATTAGTACATATTTTGTATATTAGAGTAACATAGTATTTCTGAACTGATTTTTCGCGGATCTTGGTGAAAGTGTTTGTCAAAATTTAAAAATTATTTATTAATTGTTATGTATGTAATTATATTATATTACACAATTTAAAAACATATTTAAGTATTGTTTTATTTTATAGTTGTATTATGTGAAAATTTTATAAAATTTTCAGTTTTCCATCATTATGAAAAGGTTATGAACTGGTATAATATAATAAATGATTTATCTCATAAGATAGTATGCTAATTTTTTTTTTTTTACATCTTCTTGAACATTTAATTATAGCTATATTATTATAGTATTTTACAAAACTACTAATAAGCAATAAAAACTTTAACTGTATAAAAACAAATGATTAGTAGTATTATTAATAGTTATATATAATATTATATATTCATTAAAGTTAAAATTTGTTATTTTTATTACCTATTAATTATTATAATTATTAATATTAATAGTAGTTATCAATTGAAATAATTACGATATATAAATAAATATAAATATTAACTGTGACTTTCATTGAATATGGCAATGTTAAGTATGGAAAGTATTGTTATGGAGTACAAACAAATAATATTGTTATCTGTACCAATAAAATCATTCTAGTAAGAAATTTCTAAAACAATAATATGAACAATTAAATTGATTGCCTTAATATAATAAAATAAAAATATTATATTACAAAACGTTGGTAGTAGATAATGTTTTTGTTTACATGTAACTAATAAAAAAAATTCTACACCATATCATAGTTATTAATTTAACAAAAATAAATGGTTATGTAATTTAATTTATCAAGAAGCACAAAATTAAAACATTAAGATTAATGTTTAAGGAAATAAAAAATTACAATAATCTTAAAAAAACATATACAACAGTATATATGCATACTAATAGACTAAATCAAATAAAGGGATTTATCTAAATCAGCGGTTCTCAATCTTTTTAGTACCGCGACCCAAATTTCCCCCAAAAAACCTTTAGTGACCCACATGGTTTCAATTTTCAAAAAGTAGTTAAAAAAAAAAAAAAATTAATTTAAAATAACATAATATAATATGTTTTAATTTTTTTTAACAGAATTTGTTTATTAGGTTTAAATTATTATTTTTATTATTGTATAGGTTTATAATCAATATATTGTTACAAATGTACTTTAATTAATAATAATCTATTTAAAATTTATTTAACATACACTTCTTGGAATCTATATAATTAAAAAAACTGTTCACAACCCACCAAAAATTGACCGACGACCCACCAGTGGATCGCTACCCACAGTTTGAGAAACACTGTTTTAAATGAATTTAGATCAATAATTGTAGTATTAAAGGCAAAAAATATAATATTTTTTATAATTATCAATATATTTTAGTTGTTACTGTTACTATCTACAAGCAAACCCAAAAATTCAAAATGTATCTTACAATATTCATAGTCTATTACATAGTTATTTTTGTTTAGTTATTTAATAATTGAGTAAACTATTATTCACAATTAACTTTTTCTAAAATATTTACTTAATTTAAATATCTAGGAAACTATCATTATAATGTATTTAAAATTAAGTTTCTAAAACAAAACTTTGAACAAATAATATTACAATATATTAACATAAATATGAAAATTGAGCTAAATAATGGATATAAAACACATATGGTCAATTAAGGACCATTAATGGAAGAGTACAGAACTAGGATCTTCATTATCGACCTGTTTAATATAACGTAAAATATCTTTCTTTGTTATTACTCCCAAAAGCCTCCTAAAAAATCAATACAAGATCAAAAATGTAAATAAGTCTTAAAGAAATATTGATAAATATTAAAATACAAACCCATTGTGTGTAACCAATGTCTGCCGAAGTCCTAATTTTCTGAACATATCAACAACAGTCTCCATAGGTGTTTGATCAGTAATTGTAATTGGGGCCATATCCAAAATTTTTTTTAATTTTAGAGGTGGAGGCATTACTTGTTGAGTTGTATCAGTAAACAGAACTAAAGATTCTGGTAAAAGTCCATCTATAGTTCGTTTTGCATTTTCTGAAATTATTTTTACAATTATTATTTATGAAGTACATAATGGATAAGTAGAACCTTACCTATTGCCAATTGCAAATCCCTACGTAGTACATATCCAACAAGATATTGAGATTCTCGTGACACCACAACTGGAAATCCATTATGTTCAGTTTCTTTTAATAATATTTCAGTATCTTCAAGTGACATTGAAGTTTGAGTAAGAACGTTCAAATTTTCAGCTCGACTACCATTAAATACATTTTATAAAATGTCTGTTTTAATTTTGTCAAATTTTTATTATCAAAAAAAAAAAATACTAACCGAGGCTGCATTACATCAGCCGCCAAGGCAGTATGAACAATATCTTCTTTACTGTCTAAAAATGGATAACCATTTAATTGAATATGAGCATCATACATGCCTTCTTTGCCAAGTGCATCACCAACCCATTTGCTAGCCATGACAGCCGCCATCAATGGAACTATATATCTTACACCACCAGTCAATTCAAACATAATGACTACCAATGAAACTAAAAATTTTAATTTGAAAAATTTATTTTTTGTTTGTACTGTGTAACTTTAATGTTTCATTAAAACATACAATACTTAATAATTAATATAGAGTAATATTGTTACCAGTCATTCGGGTTACTCCTCCTAAAACAGCAGCAGCACCTACCATGGCATATAAGCCAGGAGTAATACAGCCTTCTTGACCTGGTAATCCACAACTATTGTCAAAAAACCATAAATGTGGATGTTTAGCAGCTAATTGTTGCATAAAAATACCAACAATACGCCCAGTTATACCACCCATAGCCAAACTTGGAATAAATAAACCACAAGGTACCTGTAGAACATAATATAGCATTACATATGTATCATTTATACATTTAGGTACAATAGTAATAATTAATATTCAATTTCTTTGATTTTTATACTTTGATGCCAAATGTAAAAATTGTAGTGACTAATTTCAAAACAAATGCCATTGATAGAAGTAACATAGCTGTGTATACACCGGGTCCAGCTACATTTGCTTTATCATTTGTATAATCACTAAACATTATAAAGCCATATTTTAATAATTTATACATTTTTATATCATATAATATCAACTCTCACCACAAACCATCATTACTAGATACATCACATTGGCTGAAAAGAAGATAAATTAATTGACTAGTTCCCATACGTGTATATGGGTTGGGATATGAGAGTATTGCTGTTACAGCCGCGAGTAATAATACTTCCATGACTGGATATTGTCCAAGAATAGATGTTTTACGAAAACGACACCATTTAATATTGCATTTGATAAAAACTGTTGCAATTACACCCTAAATTTAATAATTGTTTAAAAATCATTACAAAATTAAAATGAATACAAATTAAAATGTAATTACTCCAATAATTCCCAATCCAATAAATGGTATAAGTTCAAAAAACATCCATGGCCTGTGATATTCTACATAGAACATGACAGAATGTTCGTTACCAAATGGATTGATTGAACTAAGTACAAATGCAGCAACAAGAGCACAAAAGAATGAACGCCATAAAGTTTTTAAAGGAAAATAATAGCTAACCTTGAAAAAATAAATATTAAAAAATTTAGTAGCATAATATTTTGAGATGCTGGTTGTTGCATGAGGTACAATTGTATCACAATACTGTTTATTATTTTAAATCATTAAACTTATTTTTAATATAGGTATTAAATGTTATTAATATTATTATACTAAATGTATATAATATTTCTTATTAAGAAATTATTATTAAATTCCAAATTTTTTTTTAAAAAATTGTATTTATTTAAAACTTTAAAGTCACTGTTTTACAAAGTAAAAATATTTAAAAACCATGATAAAATAAGTTTTTAGTTTTAATTTATTTTATTAAGATAAAAATAATATATTTATATCATTTGATTTCTTCAAAAACATTATGTTTATAACCATGACACATAAAGTTATCTCTGTTATAAGAGTGAAATAAATGTTATCTAAATAGCTTTAGTGTAAGTATTCTAAAATATAAAAGTTCTAACCCAAAAGTAAAAATGAATAACATTCATCTACTTATTCATAAAGGGTATACAAAAGTTAGGTAATTATTAGTGAATTTTTGTATTATGAGATCCTATGATACATAATATGTACCTCAAACAATAAACAAAGGGTTAAAGGATTTTTTAATTTAAAAATAAAAATAAAATACCTCTTCTAAACTAAAAAGAACCCCACCAATTGGAGCCCCAAAAGCAACAGAAACCCCTGCAGCTGCTGCTGCTGACAATATTTCTCTCTTTTTTGCTTCATTGCGGCCATACTTAGGAAACAAATATGATAAAATATTGCCTAAAACAATAACCATAAAATAATATATTTGAATATTTGAATTGATCATAAAAATTCTACCTACCAATACATGAAGCTATATGTACCATAGGTCCTTCTTTGCCCAAACTAAGTCCAGCCGAAACACACATCATTATTCCAACAGATTTTATTAGTAGAGTCCACTTTCCTAAGTAACCTCTAATTATAAAACCACTTAAAATTGTTTTTATCTGTAAAACCACATTTAAATTTCATAAGTATGTTTTAAACAGTATTAAAAAAACTTAATGATTAGCTTTGTAAATTTAAATCATTGTTTATGATTAGTTTTATAAGATATTGTTATTGATATTTTTTTTGTTGATATTTTAAGATATTAGATCATTTAATATTAAGTGAGTTAAGTGTATATAAAATATTAATATTTAAAAATGCTTAAAATTTGATTAAAAATTGAGATGTTGAAAAACATATATATGCATGAATATACCTATTACAAAACAAATTTTTAGTTATCAAAAATCATTATGCTGACTTATTTTAATAATAAGTAAAATTATTATTAACTTTAATTATTGTTTGATCATAGAAGTTTTTTGCCAAAAATTAGTTCAAACTAGTATAAATATATTTATTTTCAGCTTTTTTTGAAGGCGACAAAATTTAAGTTATCCTAGGAGTATACTAAAAAATAAAAGAAAATAACGTTACCTCTGGGACACCAGATCCACATGCATAGGGAGCAAACATTCTGACTAAACCAGCAGCAAGAGCTGCGAATAATAATGCCCAAGCAATGTAAAATAAATATGATACAATGTAGGCAAAGGGTCCATAGTTTGAAGAAGTCATTATTTCAGACCAATAAAACCACTGAAATAAATAAAAAGTATAACTTAAAATAAATACAATTTTATAAAATATTAACACGTTTGTAAACTATTTTATAAATTTCAGAAAACATGTTATAATGGATTTATAAGTAAGGTTTTACATCATGCATATTTTTATCAATTAGATAATTGAAATAGTTACTTGTGAACAGTTTCCTTTATCTAGTTCAAATGAAGTTTCGTTTGATGACCAGCAACATTGTTCCATGTTTAACCAAAATGCTTGAGGACAAATACCAAATTTTAGATCTGACATCCATGATGTTCCAATGTCAATTATTGCTGCAACAGTTCCAGTCACAAGTCCAACCAATAGAACACAAAGCCAGCCTGACCATGCATCATGAGCTGATTTTATCTAATTAAATTAAAATAATTTTATTATACTTAGTTTATAAGTAAGGTTAGGTATTTTATAATTAAAATATTTTTGTACTAGATCAATAAATGAATTTTGTTTGCGTTTTAGTATATATCTATGTCGCATCCGATCTCTTGCAATGTCTCGTTGCCAATCAATAGTATGAAAATCTTCATATTGACCAATTCCAGGAATATCCTCAGTTTCACCAGATCCTTTAAATAGTTGTTATAATTTAAATAAAATAATAAGATATAAATACAAAAAAATATATGCTATAAATTTATAAACTTTACTACAATTAAGTAAAAAATTAATTTAATAGCTTTTTATTTTTGTGTATTTAATAAAATATGAGTTCTTAATTTTATAATATAAAACAATATGTAAGGGAATAAGGCAATCAAAAAAAAAAAAATTAATTAATTAATTAATAAATACATCTATTAAATTAATTTTTTTAATTGAAAAAGCAATCTACCTTTACTTTTTAGAGAAGTTGCCTTACGATACACTGAATATAAATTAATAATTGTACTACATTTTGAAAAACTATACATTTTTTATTTGATTATTAGAGTAATCTGATAATTATTCTCACTAATGATAAAGTTATGAGTTAAATTTTAGTAAATTGATGGTTTGTGCAATAACTAACATATAAAATACAGTAAAATATAAAAATAATACAATCTGTGCATTTGCGTAACATACATTGTGATAGAATATATTTATTTATTAAGAATATTTGGATAATTAATGCTATTTTTATAATAAAACCCAAAGAGTATTATCAATAGTTATTATTGCATAACAATAAATTTAATTTAATTTATAGCAACATATATTATATTCAATTTTATTTCCAAACAAAGATCAAATAACACTAATTAAAAATAAATTATTAATTTAGAAATTAGAATATTATATTAAATCAAAATATCATAGCTAAATACTTCCCAATAACATATTAATAAATTTTAATCAAAATAGTTATGGATAATTAAGAATAAAATTTATCCTGTAAGCATTAACCCAACAATTTAAACCTAATAACTACAATGTTTGATAATATAATATTCAGGATTAAGCAATTACTTGCGATTCATATAAAATTTACAACAATAACTAGTAATTAATAAAATAAGTAATAATATAATTTATAATACATAGAAATTATACAAGGATTAGGATAAATATTTTATAAATAGCTACTCTGTATACACTAAAGGTTATACCATTACACCAATATTAAAATAAAAAGTACTAAATATTAATATAAAACACATTATTATGCAAAGAATTTTTTTTTAATTTATCTGTAATTATATTGTTTTAGTTAAGGATTTTTTACACTTAAGTACTTTATAAGAACTTTTCAATATTTTTATATGTAATAAAATTTATATTTTTGAAAAAAAATTAATTAAAATTTACTATCTAGACAATTTAAGGCACAAAATCGTAAATATTAATTTCTTTATTGTATGACATTGTAAATAATTAAAAATATAGCACCATTAATATAATTAATATAATATTAAATAATCATATATTATATTTATTTATTTATAACTGTATTACTGTTACTAGACAAATATTTCTGTTTTACCCTAGAAAGACAGAATTAATTTAAATATTTATCATTAGTTACTGATTTAATATTATAACTAACGGTTATAATCATTAATTAGATTTTAAAGACTATAGTTCTTAAATAGCTTATTAGTTATATATAATATAAACTGCAGTATATTATCACATAATTTAATATATTTGTTTTTTGTTTTATTTAGAACAATATAATTTCAAACGCTAGCAATGAACTTGAGTTTTAACTTTTAAGCTAGTGAAATCTATAGAAAATTAAATTCTAAAAATGTAATCACTGAAACCAGAAAGCTCTAATGATTCTATAAGCCAACAAACTATGTGTTTAATAGAAAACAAAATAATATAATACTCATAACTCACAAGAAATAAACTTACCAAAATTTATTGTTCCCGCAAAAATGACGTCAATACCTTTAAATTTTATAGTATTTTAACATATAACAAAAATACATGTTTAAAACTAAAAGTCTTATACATTTATAAAAATTTTTATAAAAAATATTATATTTTTTAATCAGAATACAAATTCAAAATTGTTTTTATGAAATGATTGTCAAATAAAGAAACAATTGTTTAGATAACACTGAATTTCAAATTTTATATAGTGTGACTGTTTTATTAAAAACTAAATATTTATTGTTATTATTTTGAATAAATATAAATTGATTATAGCTCATAAATAAAAATACATACTATAAATTAAAATTCTCCAAAATTAAACCTAAATGTACATTTTAAATTAATCAATTCAAAACTTTTACTAAAAAAATATCAAATAAATGGAACATTTTGATTTGATTTTTACTTCTTTACTTACTTAAATTTCAAAAAATTGGATTTTAAAATAATAATAATATGTATAAGCAATAGCAATTTTTGTTTCAAATATAACTATTTTATGAAAAGGTTAGTAACTAAATGCAAATAATATAATGTGTAATATTATACCACTATTTAAATAAAGATTAAAAGTAAACTTGGAACTTGGAAGTTATAATAACAAAGTTTTAATTAATACAATACATTCACTATTCACAAAAATTAAAAATATTAAATTAATTATAATATAATTATTAATTCATTTAAAATCCTATATGATAGATATTTATATTTAAATAATAAAATATATCTAAGCAATTACAGAAACATATACATTGTACATAATATAAAATAATTAAGTGAATAATATATTATTAGTTTTTTACAAGTTTCTAAATAAAAAGATTAAAAATCTTTAAGTGCTATTGTAATACAATTGAAGAATTTTTATTCAAAATAATTTTTTGTTTTTTTTCTTCTACCGAGTATGTTTTACATCTATATTGAAGAAAGATTTAAATCATGTCAAGCATACTATTTATTAATTTAAAATTAGTATTTTTATTATATTTAAGAATAAGTACTTATGAACTAATGTTTTCATGAAATATTATGGGCTAATAAAATGTAATAGTTTACTGAAAGATTTAATCTCTCTATTATGGCAAACAACTTAAAATATACAGATTTACAAAAACAATAAAATTACTTATTTAATATGATAAGGAAATAAACATCTAATAATCTTATTATTTTAAATTGGTAGCATTTCCTAACAGTTGTATAAAAAGATACATCATATAATGTCTATATAATGATTATATTAAATAAAATTATATTACCTGGTAAATTTATTGGAGATCTCTGATTTAAAGTACGTTCAGTCATTGTTCCTGAAGTTGTAATGTCTATCATATCATCATCCGAACTTATTCCCACATTTCTTTCAGTTAATTTTTTTACCTATAAATGTGACAAAAATACAATCAATTGTGTAATGTGTTAATTTAAAATTTTAATTAATTGCAAGTGCTTAGAATAAAAATAATTTTTATATAAATATACATAATTATTAATTATTTAAATACTTACTTTCATATTATACAATTTTGAAAATGCGATATTGAATAGACATCAATTAACTACACTCTACAAACCAACACCTAAAAATTGCTCAACGTATTTATACGCATAATATCACATAATCTAATAGTATTATTATTGTCATTTACAGTTTATATTATTAGCAAATAATTCAGTTATAAATAAAAAACAATACATATTAATATTAGGAGTATAATAAATATACTTATTTTCCTAAAATATAAATAAGAACTCCCATGTACATTACTACTAAAAATAATAATATTATGATACTGAACTATAATCTAAAATTAAAAATAGCAAATAATAATACTATTAGCTTATTATTAAACATAAAAACAATACAAATAATAATTGAAAAATAAATAAGCTAAAATCAAGTACACATTTAATAAAATGATGACATTTTTGTAATATGTTAAAAATTATGTAGATAACAAATATTGAAAGATTAACCATTAAATTAATTGGATCTTTTTAAATTATAAGAGCATAGAAACAATTTTATGCAGTTAAAAATTATAAAAAATTACAAAAATTTTAAATCCTATGAAACGCACATAGGTTCTATATATATGCATTTAAATATATTATAATAAAGATTAAGTTAAACTTATATAAATTAATTTATTTTTATTTCAAGTTATTATAAAACACAGAGAAGAGTTAACAATTAATTTACCAGTTTTGTTAAGACTTTATTAAATATTTACCCTTAAATTAACAAAAATAGTTTTATTATTTTTACACATTTAGTATGATATCAGAAACGCCCCCTTAAAATGTTAGATAAAAGAGCATAAAGATAAGTAGTTTATAAATGTATAAATTTAATAAAAAAAGTATAAATTATATTTTATTTATTATTAAAATAATAAGCAAAGTAAATTTAAATATTTCACAATACATTTGAGTGATTCACTCCAAACTAATAGTTTAAAAATATATTATTTAAAAGCTGAAGGTACAAAAAAACATTATCAACAAAATTATTTTCAAATTGACATTCACATTCAACTACAAAAAAAGCAATTTTTACTTGATTTGTAATTAATACCTGTTTAACAGCCTGATAGGAAGTAGAAGGCTTATTAGGGAGATCATTTTTTCGAATATTGCTTGTTAACGGTAAATTTTCCATACTTGTGGAGAAACATATTTCTGAGTTTTAAAAACAACATAAAAATTAGTTTTAAATAAATTACACACAAGTAGGTAGTTTGTTATTTTTTTTTTTTTTCACTAACAGTTATTATAAAATATTAACATGAATTACATGGTTAAAGTTTTAATTTATTATTTAATACCATAATGTAATTCTTCAATTATTGTTTAAAGGTAAATTTAAATAATGTATAAGTATATATGTATATAGTTATAACTTATAACTTATTAATACATACCCAAAATTTCTTTGGAAAATTTAATCATTTTTATAGTTTAAAAAATAAAAAATAAGTAAATAATTAATATACACTATGTTTATTGACTATAACAATGATATGAGCCATGATGAAAGATCGTCTAACTTCATTTTTAGCAAATAGTCCACTTACTCATAAGTAATCAGATAAATATTAAGAAGTATTAAGATTCATAATATTTAGTCACTTTATAACTATTTTTATTTTGAAGATTTACAGTATGTTGCAATAAATCAAATAATACTGTAATAAACAAACATATAGAGCACTAAATCATTTACTATCTACTTTTGCAATTGAAATCTTGTATACCTATTATATCTATGCACATGTTTGTGGTTTATTTGATAATATTATATAAATTATACAGAAATATAGAAGGTCAATAATAGATTAACAAACAATGATATTAAATGGATACAAACATGGAAAATATTTAACTATATAGGTATATACTTAATATTATTTAACTTATTAGTTAAAAAAATTCCTAAAAGACATTTAAAAGTAATTGATATTTTTATTTGATATTCTTAAAAATCGCATAGAAGAAAAATGTGTAAGCTTATGTAAATTGTAATAAACCAATTATGTAATACTTTCACATCAATGACTTCTTGTTCGTGTGTATTTCTAAGTAAAATCAATAATGAACAGAAAACATTACATTATGTTGATTATGATACAAATATTTACAGAGATCTATTAAGTATTTAAATAATTTCTTCTTAATTAAAATTTTAACTTGCTTATTTTGGATAAAATTATGAAACAATTAAACTATGGCATATTATTTTACTGGTATTTATCCATTACTAATGAAATGAATAATAATTTTAATGCACATAGGTATTAAAAAAATAAAGTTTTATTTATTTATTTTAAATTTCTATAATAAAGTTAGTTATTTAATATAATATTCAAAAATAAACAAAGGAGCAGCTATAATTTAAATTTACAAAAGTAAGTATAACAATTATTCTGATTGAATTAATGACCGCATTAAATATTTTAAAATAAGAAACTTTAAATACATTTTTAACTACATGAAAATATTACTATATGTTTGGAATTATAAAAAAAATGTTGGTTACAAAATTATAACTACCAGGGAAATAATAAATAATATCACATAAAATCAAAGTTTAATTTAACAAAAATGAATGAATTCAAACTTTTTTAGAAGTTATTAGGCATTAATGATTATATTATTATACTTTGTTAAATTGGAAATTTTATGATATAAGTTTTGTAAGATATAAAATAAATTATTAAGTATTATTGGCTGGATTTAAAACTAAAATTTTTAAATTAATTAAGAATAAACTATTGTTGATAGAATTATAAGATATGAATGGGATAAATCTAAAAAAAAAGATAATAAACAATACAATAATTAATTTGGCTTATTAGATTAATACAAATTACCTTTTATAATATCAGTTAAAAACATTAAGAAATAGACCTATAAATAGGATATTTATGATGTTGGTAAAGTAATTGATAAAAAATATAAGCCGTCCAATTAAATCATAAATAAGTTGTCATGAATGATAGAATCTTTAAGAAAGTTTTTTAGTAAAGAAAATTAACAAAAAATTGTTATCAGCATTTGGAAATTTGAGAGTAATCATGTAAGTTGATGCTATGAGTTTCAATATAAATTACCAGCAACTGATAGTATAGCTAGTAAATAATAAATAAAAATAATTATAAATATATTTAGAAAGTTGGGTTATGATGTATGTTTTTTTAGATTTCAAATTAATTAATTTTAATTAAACCAATCATAATTCTGAAATATAATCTTTCTAAGTTATACATTTATGTATATTAAAAAGAAAACGAGAATATCTGATTGCATTTCATATAACTTTAAACTTGTTGAACAACTACAAAATCATCTTATTTTATTTATCCCATATGGAAATTGGAAACATACAGTAATAGAAAATATTTACAAGCAATTGATTTTATAAGTTAAAGGCTTCTGAAGATACTATATACCTACAATACCAAACTAAATAAGTACTTGGAAACCAAAAAAATAATTTATGATGAATAATTTAATAGAGAAAACAAATTGTTTAAACAAAGGAGAAAAAACAAACAAAATTGATAACACTTAAATTTGTAATTTAAGTTTTATTATTTAAAGCGACAAATTCCACTTACATTTTATTTTTGAGAACCACCACATTTCTGACTCATGGCGTAATGATCAGTTAATGAATACTGAAAAGAAGGCAGTTGAAGATAGGTGTTGAAATAATAAAGTGGTTAAACTATTTTTGTTGTTTGAATATAATATTCTTGAAAAATTTTGAATTAAAAAATAATATACAATATATAATACGAAATATTTCAATTATTATTTAATATTTAATATTTGTTGATAAAACGATAAGATAATGAATTCGTGTCCTAAGATTCTAGGCGAGTAAATTGCCTTCGTGGTTGGTGTACAGGTGAATATATATTGTAAACAGTAAATAATGTGAAATTGTAAAAAATACTTATGTGGATTGTGGATAAGATTTTGCAATTTCGTTTAATCAAAACAATAATGATAACAGAATATAGATACTAGATAGAGTTAGTTTTGGTGTAATCATGAATTTTCAAAAATAAGAGTGGGACGACTAGAACGATAATTTATTGATAAATTAATGGATGGGATTTTCAGGTTTCAAGTGTTTCAACGTTGGTGCACGTTCCGATCTGCCAATAATAAAATTATCGATGTTTAAAATATTAAAAATTTATTATTTAAACTTTAATCGCATTTACTCGTGTAGTAGGTTTAGGTATTTAGTATTTACGTCATAATTTTAAATTTTTAACATCTGATTTCGTAGAATTATAAATTATAATATATAAAAATATATTGTATTACTCCTGTGTTTAAATAAACCAAACTCAATTTCTAGTTCCAAAACGTAAAATCATCGTTATAATAAGATACAGTCAAATTGTTAACACTTTAACAGTCTCATACTCTCATACTTAATTACCCATAAATTCATACCAAAACTACCGGGAAAGCAAATATGTATGGCCTAGAGTTCTACTCAGTGTTTAACTAAAGCAAATTCAACTCTTGTTCGGGCGGCCTAATAACTTACTGTAAACAGTGGACTTATACTCATGTCTTTTCGTGTCAACTTTTAATAGTGATATATATTAAATTGACTGTGTTTAGCAGTTTATGGATTGTAAATAAATAATTATAATTTATAAATGAATTATAACAAAAATTGTTATACTGCATAATATTTAAAAGTCGTTGTGTTTATACTATTATAATGATGATTAATAATTAATAGTTTTAATTTTTAATTTTATTTTATGGCAGAGAAATTTTATTTTCATGTGAGATTTTAAATTAAAATGTTCTTGTTTAAATTCATTTGTATTGAAAGTAATGTATAATGATAAACGTTTTTTGAAATAAAATATAATTTCGATTTTCATAGTTAGGTAACAGATTTGAGTTAATCTTTGTTTTATAGTCTTCAGTGGAAAAACAATAGTATTTTTCACGGTAGTCTGATGTAAGTACTAATGTACTTATAATAAATAAATCTACAATTACTACTTAGGAATAATCATAGAACAATAGCACAATTAAAAAATAAAATTAACTAGTTTTATTTTTTTACTATTTTGAGTAAAAGATTTTTAACCATAGTTGTATATTAAAGTACAGGACTGACTTACTATATTTACTTGATTGGCACAATTTAAGAAAAGATATATCTTAAAATCGAATTGAACAATGATGGAGGATGAATTAATAATTCTCTAACTGATAATCATATTGCTCGATAATATAATAAGTTGAAAAATTAATAATTAGTTCTATACTCTTGATTTCCATTTATTAAACTGAGTTTTAATGTTTATGATTTTTGTAAAATCTATTGGTTTTATTAATTTTATTGCTTTTGTTAAATCTATTATTTATATTACTATTTGAATTATATACTTATTTCTTGTTTTATTTTATTACTTACATTCAGTTAAATCTACCTATTATAAATTATTATACTTGAGCCTTGTACTGCTTAGTGCTTACAGGCGTTTATAATAAATTATTTATTATATCAATAAATTGATAATAAATAAATAAATAAATAAATAATAGCATAGAATATTCTGTGATAATAGTTAAGTGATAAGAGATAAGCATCTGGTGAATAATAAAAAATAAAAATACAAATAATTACAAAATGATCACAATTCTTTTTAGTTATTTACTGTCCATTGTCCAATTGTTCGTAGTTGGATAGTTCTATTCTATAGAGAAAATTGTTCATGGATTAAATTAATAGTTATGTGGAATATCATCAATTGAAATGATTTACACATTATTTATTTTTTCATTGACTTGTTTTAAATGAAAAGAATATTTTACAGTTGAATGTTGATTATAAATGATCAGATAGAAAAAACATATTGATAGAATCTTAGAAATGATCTGAATATTATTTAATTAATCGAATTCCTTACCATATTATTATATTTATGATGGAGGAACAGAATACGGATATCATTATCGATACAAACAATCGAGAACAAATTATTCGCGGTATAAATAATTTTTATGTTAATTGTGTAAAATATCATTGAGTTTTAATCATGTTAATTATTACTTTAAAGATCAAACAGTCATACTTGGTAATGTTGAATTTCAAAGTGAAATTGATTCTGGGACATCTACACCTAAGCTTGATCCTTTTCAAACCACCCAATCAAATTCTAACACTATTACTGATTCTTCACTAACCATTACCCCTGGTAAAGTGTCTTATTTATTGTTATTTTTATGATTTTTGTCTTATAATATTAAATGTATTTTGCAGAAAGTCAACGACAAAGTGTAATAACAGTTTTACCATGGGGAGCACACAAAGAACGTTCACCATTTCCAAATGTAGACACAGACATCAAGCCAGGAGAGTATGTTATGCGTACATTATTTGCAGACTTTACAGTACAGGCTGAACGAAAAATGGAGGAGGTAATGATTGAACCAGAAAAACCATTGATGAAGATTTTGCAACGTGGTGAAGATGCACAATTTGATCAGTTATTGATTGCATTTGGTTCAGTTGCTGAACATTGTTTGCCTTCAATACTGAAAGCTCTTTTTGCTTGGTATGATCGACAAATTGGTATACTAGATATCAATGCTACAGATTCTAAGAAGATTGAACTTAAAGGCAAAAAGTAAGATGAATGTTAATTTTGAATTAATTAAACTATATAACTTAATTTTACACCTATATGTATTGTACATATCATGTGATATGCATTCATGTATATACTTTAGAAATTTAATGTATATTATATTATTTTAAATATGCTCTACTTAATATATATATTTTTTAGTGATATTATTGATACTAAAGAAGTAGAAATAATGGGAGAGCGAAAAGATCTGGCAGTCGAATTTATATTTTGTTTAGCATTGATAGAAGTATTAAAACAGTTACCATTTCATCCAGGACATGAAGATTTAGTCACTTATATTGAGAATTTATGCTTTAAACATTTTAAATATCGTGAAGGGTATGTAAATTATATTTTTAATATACATAGATCTACTAAGACATTAATATAAGCTTTAAACACCAAAAAATAAAAATAATAACAAATTTATATTCAATGATTTTTTTTATGTAGTATTTTTAAAGTATTTAAATATAACTAGTATAAAATTGAATGCGGGTAACAACTAACAATAGGTCTGTTAGATCAAAAAATATTATTCAAATTTATTCTAAATGTGTATTAATGAAGTATTGTAATTGATTTCTAGGGCACAAAACTGTCCCAATGCACCAAATATACACATGGTGGCTGATTTATATGCAGAAGTTTTAGGAGTTTTGGCTCAATCTAGGTTTTTGTCTGTCAGAAAACGATTTATGGCTGAATTAAAGGAACTTAGAGCTAAAGAACCATCACCACATGTCATACAAGCTATTATTTCATTGTTAATGGGAATGAAATTTTTTAGAATTAAAGTACCTAAATTCTCTATAAATATGCTTTTTTATTTTAAAGCTTAAGGTATTTATATTTTTAATATTTTTATTAACAGATGGTTCCTATTGAGGATTTTGAGGCTTCATTTCAATTTATGCAAGAGTGTGCTCAGTATTTTCTTGAAGTCAAAGATAAAGATATTAAGCATTCAATGGCAGGATTATTTGTTGAAATTTTATTACCTATGGCTGGTGTAAGGTTTATTTAAATATTCCATTTTTTTTTTTGTAAGCTAATGTAATTAAATATTTTTCTTATTTTAGATTGTTAAAAATGAAGTGAATGTTCCTTGTTTGAAAAATTTTGTGGAATCACTTTATTCAACAACTTTAGATATGTGTACCAAATCAAAACATAGACTTTCATTGTTTCCATTAGTAACTTGCTTGCTATGTGTTAGCCAAAAAATTTTTTTCCTACAAAATTGGCATTATTTTTTGGCAATGTGTTTATCAAATTTAAAGAATAGAGATACAAATATGTCAAGAGTTGCTTTAGGTATTTTAAATTTAAAAATCAGTTGCAAATTATTTTATTTTATTATTAATTCAAACATATTCTGATATTTTATTTATAGAAGCCCTTTATCGTTTGCTATGGGTATACATGGTGAGAATAAAATGTGAAAGTAACTCTGCTACTCAGTCTCGCTTACAAAGTATTGTACATTCTTTATTCCCTAAAGGATCAAAAGCTGTTGTACCACGTGATACACCTTTAAATATATTTGTTAAAATTATTCAATTTATTGCTCAGGTAAATTTAATAATTATTTTTGCTATTTTAACATTTTGAATAACTTATTACATTTATACATTTATTTCTGTATATTATTATTTTAGGAGCGATTAGACTTTGCTATGCGTGAAATAGTGTATGATTTGCTAAGTGTAGGACGGCCAATCAAATTAATACTTACACCAGAACGAATGAGTATTGGTCTCAGAGCTTTTCTTGTTGTAGCAGATAGTCTTGAACAAAAAGAAGGTGAACCACCAATGCCAGGTACATCTGGAGTATTGCCATCTGGTAGTACACTCCGGGTGAAAAAAACTTTTTTGAATAAGGTTTGTTAATTACATCATTATATTATATTATAGTTCTATCATCAATCAATATTAATGATATTATATAATGTTTAATTTAAATAATAAATTTAGATGCTAACTGAGGATACTGCAAGAAATATTGGTATTCATTCTTACTTTCCAAATGTGCGTCGAGTGTTTGTTGAAATTTTAAGAGCATTGGATACCCATTATGGCAGACCTTTGATGATGACTAGTACACAAAATATGAATAAAGTATTTTTGAATTTGAATTTTTATAGATTTAGAATATTTAGATATTAATTTTCTATCCATAAAATAATTAAAATAAGGGATTTATTTTCAATTTTTATGTAAAGACATAATAAAAAATCAATTTCTTAAATCATATTTCATATTGTATAGATACAAATATACAATATTGAATAGTTTGCTTTAATTTGAAATTTTTAACGATAAGTATAAATCACTAATATTAGGCATAAAATTTCATTACTTATTCATGATAAAAATAGTTTACTGTATAGTTATCAAAATTTAGGACCTTTTGGTTTCTGCATTGAACTCTTTCAATCAGTTTTATGGGTTATGTATTTTTTTTGTACTTCTGTATGTATTATATGTATTACAATTTTGATAGTTATAAACTTAATAGATTAATTGATAGTTTTTTTTTTTATTAGGAACCTGATGAGATGATAACTGGTGAAAGAAAGCCACGTATTGATCTATTTCGAACATGTGTTGCGGCTGTTCCACGTTTAATACCTGAGACTATGACTGGTGCTGAATTAGTAGATATGTTGTCTCGCTTAACTGTACATATGGATGAAGAACTTCGTGCTTTAGCATATCAGAGTCTTCAAACTTTAATTATTGATTTCCCAGAATGGCGTCATGAAGTAATTACTAGTAAGCATATAGTATAGTGGTTAATGTATGTATTCATTTTTCAATTATATTGAATGTCTACAATTTACATTTAGGTTTTACTCAATTTTTGGCTCGTGACGTGCAAGACACATTTCCACAATTAATTGACAATGGTTTGCGAATGTTATTACAACTATTAACTTGCTGGAAAAATAGTATTACACCGGGATTGATAAAAAATCAAACAGAAAAAAATAAAAAAGTTGATTTAACTAATAACCAGCAAAAATTTAAAAAAGTTGATTTTTCTCAAGCAGAAGCCTTAGCTTTAGTAATGCTATGTAATTGTCGACCTAGTCCCCGCCGTTTATCAGCACATATACTACGTGAAGTAAAATGTCTAATGAAAATATTAGGTTTGCATTTTTATAAATATTTCATAGTAACTATAAAAATTAAAAAATATTTTAATGATTGTCAATATTTTCTTGGTTTAGATAATACAAAAGACATACTACCAGTTATTGATGTTATTGATAAGGCTTGTCCTCAGTTAATTGAAAGATGTCTTCCTATGTTGCCTTCAGCAGAAAAATTAGCAGCAATGACTGCTTCTGCAGCAAATTCAATTGATTTGCAATGGATTGTTGATCGTAACGCTCCAATATGGACAGCAGGTAAATTAATATTTTATAATTTTTTCAAATTCATAATTTTTATTGAACATTTAGTGAATATTTAAGTATAAAATGTTTAAGGAATTCAAGACGATATTAATTCTTCTAAAACTGCTTCATCGTTAAGCTTATTGGGTGGAACTGGAAATAGTGATCCTTGGGGAACAATACTTTTTGGTATTTTGTCTCCAAATGTTCTCATAAAGCAATGTTCTTCTGTTATTGCTCAGGCTTGGCTATTAGTATTTTCTAGAGTTCATAGTCTTTTCACAGTAATTGACCCCACGTAAGTTAGTTTATATTACTATTGATATTGTTGTACTACTCTATAATTATTTTATTTCTATAGACCAGTTAGTGATAATAGAGCTTCATTACTAAGGAGCTCAGCTCCACCAAGGAAACCTTTAACAGAACGTGATCATTACTTGACTCTTTGGAGATATTATACAATGTTTGCTATGCGAGTTGTACCTCTTGCTCCAAATCCAGTTATACGATGTGCTTCGCCTGATTTAAGCTTAAGTTCTTCACCAGATAGTTTAGCTACTGGCGAACGAAATGATAGCAAAAGTGTTACACCAACAGCATTGTATAAATTAATTGCACCATTATTAAGATGTGAAGTAGCTGATGTTAGAGATGCTGCTATTTATGCAATGGGAACAATAAATCCTGAAGCATTAAAGTAAAATAAAAATAAATAATAGAGTTAATTGGATCTTTAAAGTTAATATGTATATTTTTTTACTAAATAGAGATCTTATGGAAGAATTAATTTCTTTTATAAAAGAAGCTGTGGATAGAAAACAGGAAAATATGAGACGACGTAGACGAAGAGACGCATTGCGTTTACAGTTAGTTAAGGTTTTTGAACTTATTGCAGGATATGGAACATTTGGTTGCAGGTAAATATTGTATAATATTCGGCACATCAATAAAGTTGTTGAAAAAATATACCTATAATATATTCTTTTTATAATTTCTATATTAAATCTTTATTATATCCATTGTTTTTTTTCCAGTTCATTTGTTCTAGATAGAGATACATATTCACTACACCCAACAATTGAAGAATATGTTGATGGAGCTAGAATCTGTTTAGAATTGGAATCAGAAAAAGATAGTCTTAGAGAAATAAAACTGTATTTTTGTAGATTTGTTATGAAGATGATAAAAAGTTTTGAACGTAAGTATACAGTTTCATTAGTTTGTTAAAAATATAAAGATCATATTTTAGTTTTTATGTTACCTATTATTTATTTTAAATTTATAATTTATAAAGTAAGAAATATTAAATACCGACATAATTATAACACTTATTAAAATAACTCAGAGTCAAGTATTAAATAATAAATAAATAGTACTTATAAGTTATGTGTATTTTATGAATATATGAATATAATAAATAGAAATAGAGTATTAATAACTTCAAAAAACCTCAGAAAAAAAATGTTTTAATGTTCTAAAAATTATAATAAATTACATTAAAAAATAATATAAAAATATTCATTGATATTATAATAATTTAAAATATGCGTTGAAAAATTATTTAGATTAAGCTGAGCAAACATTTATGTTAATTTAATCATGTGTATTGGATTTATTTAATACAATTATATAAATTAAATAAGTATTTACATCGGCATATCTGTAAAAAAAAACCTTTAGTACTTAATAGTAATATAATTATTTTTAAAAATTTTAAATTGTTTTTTAAAATTTAAAATTTTAGAAGAATGTGTTACAATTTAAAAAATAAAAAAAATTATTCTTAGTTAGAAAAAAATAAAGAGAATATTTAAAAAAAATATATATGTATCAAGAAACCAGAAAATGCATTTATAATTAAAAATAACTAAATAGTAAAAATTTAAAATTTAAATTATATTATATTCTTAATCAAAGAGGCATGAAATGAGTTTTCAGCTTAGAGAGCATTGTTATGATTGAAGAAAAAAAATGAATAAGCCATCAACATTCTATTTCAAATTATAAATAATCTTTTTTTAAAATAAATAATATAATTTGTGAATTTATACGGGAACTAATAAATTAAAGTTCTGAGTACCTACTATTGTTTATAATTAATTATTTTTTTGCTTATATATTTTATTCAGAAGTAAAAATACTAAATAATTAATTGCTTTATAAATTACAGTTATTTGTTTTTAATATTTATTTGTTCAGTAAACCATCGACAGATAATTAAAGACATTTGCATAATGATGCTATACTTTAATCACTTTATAACTTTAAAAACATTTGTTAATTTGTTCATAATAATAAGGATTCAAAAGACAAAATATTATTAAAATCAGCTCATTTAATTAAATTAGCAAAAACTTTTGTATTTTTATATTAAAACAAAAAAATAGTCTTTTTAAATTTTGTAGAATGTGTATTTTTTTAGTAAACTGTTTTGTTCATTATATTTTAAAATTTAATATTTTTTAATTTTACTTGCAAGCCAAATTTATTATAAAAAGTTTTTTTTTTTTTAGTTGAAACATACCGTACATTGTTAAAACGAGAATTGCGCCAAAATTTATTTACTCTATTTTGTAATTGGGCCGAACATTGGGCATCATCTGCTATTTCAACTAGTTTGCTGACCATAGATTTAATTAAAGATGATTTGCAAATGGCATCTTTGCAAGCAGCTTGTGCAGTCCTTACATGTGGACCATGTTTCAATCATACTTTGGCTGAACCTGATGGATCTTTATATACTTGGATAGATGTGTTACTAGCACATCCTGATAAACGAGTTCATCAATTAGCCTTAGAAACAGTTGTTTTGCTGTTAGATTGTAATCCAGATATGGGAGCACTTTTAGATTGGGTTGTAGATAGGTGTTATACAGCTGTGCCACCTGTAGCAGATGCATGTTTTCATGCACTTGGAGTAATATTTAGCACAAGGTAAGTTAAATTATAGTATTAACATTCTCAAAACAAATAAAAGTATACAAATGTTAGTTATTGACGAAAGTAGGTATTACTCGTATTTTTAATATGTTTTATATTGCCAAAAACAATTGTTCTTTTTATTATTATCTATATGTCTATGTAATAAGGTATACACATTATTTTTAATACATTTATGCTGTTGACACTTAGTATTAAACTTTGGCGTGTGGGATATATTATATCAGGTATATTTGTTCCACCATCTAAAAATAATAATTATTGAAGCATAAAAATTTCTAAATTACTCTTGTGACAATTATACAGTTTATTAGGTATTGTAATAATTAGGTTTGATAATAATATGTTTCCTGTAGATATATTAATCAAGGTTTAAAACTAAAAAAATATTGATATGTTGATATTTATGCTTAATGTATGCCTTACAAAATCTTAAACAAGCATTATCTTTTTTATTGTTATTATTTTTTTTTTTTAACTAAATATTAATATAATAATAAATATAATAAAAATAAGATTCTGTATAGGTTTAATGTGTACTTCATCATTAAGTATGCTTTATTCATTTGTGTTATCCCTGTTTTGAAGTGTATGAAACAGCAGTTCAAAATTTTTTATTTAACTTTGATAGTTTTAATATTAAAGTGAAATTATCTAATTTTAAACTTAAAGGTAAACTGGTAAAAAGAAGGTAAAGTTAAATTATTCTTTTAGTATTGATATACTTGATATAATTTCATATATTTGAGGTCTGCCAAATCTCTCATGATCGATGTATAAAATATCATAAGACAAAAGGTTTTTTTAATTGTAAAAAAAAAAAAAAATTGAGTTTCTGGATTTAATAAATTGAATATTGAATATATATCTATTTCATATAGTTTAATAAATTATAAATTTACAAAAAAATATATTTCATGGTTTTTATTTGTATAGTTGATTTTATGAAGAACTTTCCATGTACGAGCAAACTGCAATTTAGTTTTAAATTATAGTTAACAATAAAATTGTTTTCAATTATGAAAATTTTTGTAATATACCTAATTAAAATAAACTATGTAACAAATAAATTCACTGTAAAGTAGTAATAACAAGTATTAATATTAAATAATATCATGTATTCTACAACATGTGAAGAAACTGTCAAAGTGGACTAAGAATATATTTCTTTACTTCAGCATAATTATTTAATTTTTTTGTATCTTTTCATTAAGTTTTAAATGATCCAGTTGCTCTTATTTTTGCTATGTATTCCTAACTTATAATTTAAAATTAATAAATTAAGTGTTTAAAAAAATATAAACTATACAACTTTTGCTAAGTAATTTATATTGAAGAATTGCATTATTGATTTGGGTATATAAGTTACAACCAACCTAAGTGTTCATTTTTAGGTTACAGGGCTATTGCTTATAGACTATAAGCAGAGTTCAAATATAAGTTAAAAGTATTGTTATAGATAAAAAAAATTATATATACATGCATAATGCTTATAATATAACTCATATTTTTGGAAAATGATCAATATTTTTTTTAGGGAATATCCATGTGATCATTATACAGCAATTATTAATGTTACACTCATGAATACCGGTTGTCCTCGATCTTCTGTACGAGATACTGCTTTACAATTATTACAAGTATTAGATAAGAGGTTTTTTGGATCTGGATGTGTTGAACTTTTACCACCAATTTTACCATCCGAATCTCCAGTTACTGCACGTGAGTACTTTTTATATTATATGAATGAATATTTAAAAAGCTTAAAATTAGTAACTCGATTAGTATAATTGCTTATAACACTTGGCATTCACAGTTTAATGTTGATGACGCTAAGGTTCAAAATTTTAATTTATACGACTTTGGTTGATGATAATTAATAAATATAATAGTCCACTAGGAAAAATAAACAAAGACGAATGATCAAAAGTTTTTTTTTTAAATCCGTAATAGAACGAGTGAATGGAATTTAATTTAGATTTAGATTTATAGGTTATAAATATATGGGTACAAAATATATTATTTATATGCATAAAAAAAGACTTTTCCAATAAAACGTACCATATATAATTAAAGAATCCATAATAAGTTTACATTAAGAAAATAGTAGAATAATTATTTATTCTAAATTTTTATAAGAGTATTATTATTTATTATTAGTAGTAATAGTAGTATTATTTGTATTTAATATTATATTAAATTGTTTTGTGTATATTGATTTGGTGGACAAGGAAATAACCGCCCTCAATCAATTTACTACTATAGCGCGCATAATACTGCTGTCAATTTCATTCAATAATCAATTTGCGAATGTATACAAAGCTTTCTCTATTTATATTATCTACAGAATAATAAATGAATTGTACAATTAAACATATTAATTTTAATTAAGGCCGTAAATGGAAACAAATTTAAGTATTCATGGACACTTACCTATCGTTTTTATGTTCAAAATAAAGAATTCTCAATTATGTTTCAAATTTTAATGTTATTTATATCATAATTTATTATTTATATACATATGCAACTATTATCATCAATGAAAAATGTAAAAAAAAAAAATTATTAATTTCAAATCGTTTTAATATTTAATTTACAAAATAATTTATAACTTAAACACATACAATTATTGGCTATTTTAGGTATGTTAGTATTACCTATATTAGTAAAATAGATCTATGCTTTTGAAGAGTAAATTAATTTAGGACATTTTCAGGATCTACTTTGATACCCTTATGAATACTTAATGAATCGGTACTCTCTAAAAGCATTTAGCAAATTTTTTTTTACTCATTTGAGCATTAACAATATTTTTTTCAAGGGTTGTAGTTAAAATTGGTAATGTAGCTAAGACTTATTAAAAACTATACACATAGAAACAAATCAAAATTACAATTACTTAATATTTTAACAGTCGTTCTTGGACGATCATTTTGAAAATGTGTGATCCATTTTCTATTCTATAATTTTACGTATTTCTATAGATAGTGAACAATAGGTAGATATCTATAAAGTCGGAATACAAAATAAAATCTGTAACTAATAATTAATATTGAAACTTAAGAATATTTTTTCGGTTAGGTTGTTATTCTTTGATATAGATTAAATGCTATTGATATAATGTTTCAATATCTTAAATTAACAGAAGTTCTTTTAAAGTTTCGATAGTATGTTTACACATATTTTAAAATCGTATATTTCTTCGTGATTTTCGACCCGTCAAGTTTCACTCATAGATGTTAATTTAGTACATTTTATTCCATGAATAAATTCCTTAATCTTATTTTTAACAACTCAGTCTGTTCAGTATTTTAATAAAACTTTTAACCAATTTTCGATATAATTATGAATGTGATGAATATTTGAAGAATGAGTTAGGGCCAAATTTAAGTAATGAACGTAGAATGCCGTGCAAGTTTCAAGTATCACAAACTGTAAGCCTTTGAAATTTCTATTTATATCTACGTAGATTCTACTCCATCATACCCTTGTCCTAACATGTATTGATTATTAACACCAGGTGGGATCTTGGATATTTTGATAAGGGGCACATATAAATTGTATAATTAATAATACATATTATAATTTTTAAACGTTATTTGGTAATATATTAAATATTTTGTTGGTTACATAAAATTACATACCAAAATAATAATTTATACCTAAGTAAGTTATTATATACATATAGTTATCATTAAGAAAAAATATGTTTATAGATTTTCATACTTAATAGCTTTATAAGTCTTTGTTTATGTTTTTTAGCAAACACGTCTAGTATCTACCTACTTTTTTTAGTTTTATTTGAATATCTTTATTTATATGTAACATTGCTAAGCTGTAAAGTCTTTTCTGGCTTATTGTCGATTGTAGGTAAGTTTTGATTCTTTTTAAAAGACTGAATGACCTTTCATAGCACTTGCTGTTGTGATAGATATAACATTAAGAATTGTTAAAAGGCATTTAATGTTATGGAACATGGATGCATATTTAAAAGCTCCCATTGAAGAATTAACTTTTTCTGAATTATTTTTCCGAAATTATTTCCATAAATTGAACTCTCCGCGTTGTGCTTCAATACTATCGTATTTATTTCTAGTGTATGCGATTAAATGGGAGTAAGATATCATTACAATTCATGAAACATAGAGTTTATATGAAAACATTTATCTTGCATAAAAAGCATATTTTAGGGGTTGAAGAGTATTCAACACGTTAGACTCTAATGAATATTTAAGAATATTTTTATAATATTGGCGCATAATGAATATGTTTCACATTATCGGTAATTATCAATTATATTGATCAATTAATACAATATTCACTAATGCGAGTTATTTTTATATCCTCGGTTCTAATAAAAATTAATCACCAAATATTTCTTTTCGATGACAATAGTACATCGACTAATTCGTTAGCTGTTACGACTATCCAGTCGTCCGTTGCAGTGAGTATTGGTATTTGAGTGCTATATATTATTGCTTACATGTTGTCTTTCTATCATATTATTATTACTTACAAACATGTTAAAAACTTTTTATTTTTTTTTCAAATATTGAAAGAATATTTTGCATTTTTAAGGATATAAAACATCATATTATCTAGTATTTTAAAATAATATTAGGAGAATATATCGTCTATTTAAATGACAAAGAAATATCATATTTTGAGGATTTTAAGAGAATATAAATCCGATCTCTAGTTTTATATAAGTATCGATAAGACACTAAAGCAGCTGTAACCCCTATTTTATTAGTTTAAATGCAAACAATGATTAAAACAGTAGACAGTTTTATTCTTATTTACTGTATTTTTCATTTATGTGATACTTGTAGTTACATAAAAAAAAATTTTGATAAAAAATTGACAGGGGTACGTGCCCCTGTGCCCCTTTCCTGAACTCACCCTTGATTAACACTAAATCTTTTTAAAGTTTTAAAATTACTGTTGTTTAATTTTAGTCTGCTATACTAGTTCAAATTGTTAAAAATTTTCTTTCATTACTTATGTATTATCTTTTTTTGACCTCTATATAGTTTATATTTTAATCCAAATACCGAATATAATATATTTAATGAAAACTGATTCAAAGTAAGATATATCTGTCGTAACATTAATTAACTCTGAAAAACATTTAAATTTGTTTTTTTTTCAACTATTTTTCCTGTTTAATTTTTTCATTAAATTCAATAAAATTATTCTGGATCAGAAAACTTTAATAAAAAGTATTTAATCTTTTATTCTTTAGATAGCCAATTAAGTTTTTATCATTATATTAAATATGTATCGACAATTAAGCACGCAAATTGCCATCATTATGTTAGACATTTTTTATTATAAGTGGTCCGGAATCATTAGTATCACAAAAAGCCATTTCTTGTTGGATGAATGAGATTATAATTTCAGTTATCGCTATTAATCTTCTTCGATCTATACTTATTTGTGTAGCGCGATGAGTCTAACATTTGTGCAATATTTTGATAGTTTTTCGAATGGCAGCTATAAAATTGTCATATCACAAGACATTACGAATATCTTTTTTAGAATATTCATTGAATACTTCAATTGCATGTTCCAATTATTAAAAATGTTGACTATTAAAATGGAAAGTTTTTAGTGATTGTTTTCGCCTTCAAATTTTTGACCAAATATTAGACAGTATTTACAAATTGTGCCATCATTATCATTTTTCAAATAAACAAGCTACGAAAATCGTTCAAAAAATTTCGAGAAAGGGGAAAAATCCTGGCCCTGACCCCTTTACCAGCTACGGATTGTATTTTAATATATTTAAGTACTGTATAGGGTGAATTACAAGTAATACAAATGTGGATAAGTATAATTGAATCGATGATTGCAGAAACGACATGAGTCAAATTTTTAAAACTTTTGGATAATTGATAAAAAGTGTATAATTTAAATAATTCTGAAAGAATTCTTATTTAAAAATGAATACTCGTAGAAATATATTTTGCACTGATTATACATAATTTGTGTATATAAATAATACGATGTTTTTTTATTATTGACTTTCAAAGTTTTCTGACTCATGACGTTTTACACAAATGTGACTCGTTTTTGCAATCATCGATTTAATTGATGAATTGCCTATTGTATATATGTATATACATACTTATAGTTTTGAAAAGTTACATTTTATTAAATAATTGAATGACGATATACAAAATAATAATTAGGTGTATTTGAATAAAAAGTAAATTAAAATCGTAAAATGTATAACTTTTTATATATATTAGGTATAATTAGTTTGCTCGACGGGTGACAAACACAATTTCTATAGAGGACTCAGGACCGTTACTTAAGCCTATACATTTTCATTGATTAAACATTGGAGTTGTTAAAAGCGTGCATTTGTCACTTGATATGTATTAATTTATTTTTAATTGTGAGACTTTATTGTAAATACGATCGATTTGCGTTTGCAATCTATTAAATCATATATAATCTACTGACAATTATTAATGATACAGTTTAGTTATGTATACAAAATTATAATTTATATTCGTAAATAACGATCATGATGTTAGAAAAACTGGATATTATTTTTATATAAAGAACCTATGTAGCTTCACCATTACTCACCGAGGATTAATCCTTTGAATTCGTGTTTAAATGTACCGGGAAGTTATGGTGTTGGTGATTGTGAGCGTCGCATATTCGCACGGTATGGTGTAGTCGTGTAGATCAAATGATACCTATACTATTCACAAATTATAGGAATAAATTTATAATTTTCTTAGTAACTTCATAATTAATGTCTTGATAATAAAGAGACTAGGTGGGATTTTAAAATATTAGTAATTAATATTAATTTATTAACATTTATGATATGTAAAAATGGTCTAATCAAGTGTGATAAACACAAGATCAAACATTACATATAATTTATATTTTTATTAAACTATTGTTAAGGACTATTACCATCAGTATAAATACTTTAATAGCTTGGTTAAAAGGCCTGGATAAAATTTTAAATACTTTAACGTATAAATATATATTTTAGAATCATAGTCTATAATCATAAGATATATTATATGTAGTGGATATTTTTTTCATTTATTTTAATTGGACTATAAAATTTAAGTATTTAAATATTTAGGCTTTATCATTTATCATCATAGCTTTAAATTCTGAGCATAGCGATGAGTGTATTGATTTTATAATGAGTTGTTTTGTGTATGTGTATTGTGTTATGTACCTATACACAATAAGTAATCGAAAAAATATTTCAATTTTTAACTTCGAGGATGGTGTCTGATAGAATATTGGATTTATTTTACATTTTAAACAGGTCAAAATTAAAAATTTTCAGGACTTTAAAAAATTATAAAAATTAAAGAAAAATGGGAATTTTTATACAAAACCAGTATTTAATTAAATTGATTTTGTTTATTTGGTGTAACTTCAAAATGAATGACCGTAGATGTTTGAAATTTTTATCAATTTTTTATATTAATGTTATGTACATAACTTACTCACTTTTTTAAAATTCTCAATTGATCCATTTTAATTTAAGTTGATATAATATGTAAAATACTAAAATGACTAGTAAATTAATAATAGTTGTTATAATATAATAAATGCATATAAAAAAATCTATTTAACAGTTTAAATTTAGAAACTATAGAATCATTAACTACTACAAATAGGTACACATTTTTATTATAATATTATAAAAGCCAATACATTAATATATATCCGTTATATTGTATGTTTGGTTATATAATAGTTAACACCAAAATATTAAATCAATATAAGTGGACACGTAAGCTAACAATTATTATTCAAAAATATATAGAGCACTTATATAAAATGTATTAATTAATAAAAAAAAAAAAAAAATAGTTTTTATACTTTTATATTATACAGTGCATTAAATATACATAATACATATTATAATTTACAATGCTTATTTTAACAGCCGTAGACTAAATTTATTTATTGGTAGGGGGAATCAAGAGAAAATATTAACATTTATGAATGAATAGTAAATTCTATAATGGAATCGATGTTATACGTCATATTATAATTTTTTTTTTTTTTTAATTTTAAATCAGTAAAAGTAAATAAGTTATTATAAATTAAATTATTGTATTAGTAATAATTCCGTTTATTTCACGTTCCCAGTACGTTCGATAAGAAATTTACTGAATTATAAATTGAAAGATATATTTTAAAAACACTACAAAATCGTTATTTCAAAATGAAATTACTGATTATTAAATATTTTTATTGTAATATAGTGTTGTACTGTAAGTTTTTATTGCTCTATTTACATTAAATAATAATTATATGATAATTTACACATTTATTGATACAAAAAATGTTTTTTGATTGGTAGGGGAGGACGATAACTTGAAGAGAATTTTCTCCCAATCAAAATTTTCTGTTTCTTACAACACATTTACTATGTACAATATTGTTTAATATTTATAATTTTAAATATAGCCATATTATAGCTATATTATAGGTATATTTAAAAATGAGTTTATTCTTAAAACATTAACTGTGTGCAATTGGTAAGAGTTCATGTACTTCTTTCCAAGTTCCGTTGACGGTAGTTTGTTTTGATCCAACCCCACTTTTTGAGAATTCTGATAATACTGCAACATATAATATTGCTTATTATTAATATATACTTAAAACGTGTAATTTACAATGGGAATATTTAAATATGATGTTTTATTATTATTAGTAATTATTATTTAGTTTATAAGTTGTTATATAAATATTTATATTATATACAAATTTATAACTCCATCTCATAGTTTTTATTTTATTTTTTATACCAATCGGGGTCAAATTCTATAGATGTTTATTTTTAATTTTGTAATTTTATTCTTAATAAACATAAATAATATTAAATACCTATACTAAAAAGTTATTGGATTCTTCTTGCTATACATATCATCATTCTAATTATTTGCTGGCCATCTAAATTAATCATTAAATTTATGAAAATCTTTTCTTGGTACTTAGTTATAAAATTAAACTTTAAAGTGGCAAAAAAATATGACCAATTTATTTGGTTATGTCTAAACATATTACTTTAAATACAAAATATCTAAAATTAATGTTGTTGTATATTTGGCAGTCGTAGAACTTATAATATATTTGATTTCTTAATACTTCCACAATTTTATTTTTTTTATAATGTGTCAGTAAACATTTTTACTTGATATGCAATTTTATTAAAATTGTTCTAAATACTATTTTCAGTTGATAAAATAACTCATTGTTATTTATGATTTTTATTGTATTTATAAAATATTCACTTATTATTATAAAAATCGTAGACTTCTATAATGATTAATAATGAAATGAAAATAGTCGTTTTATTTTTCATTATTATTTTACTAAATTTACAGTTTATTTAAAAACAAATAATGTTAATACTTATACCTAAAGTTTACCATTTAATATACTTCTTGCATTTATTATTTTTAAAATGTTACAATGTTATTTAATTATTTTCAACTTTAAACCTAATATTAAAAAAATAAAATATTAGTGAAGCTTGTTACTTGTTAGTTGGTATATAGTGTTATTTGAAAATTGTATTGATTTTCGCATTCAAATTTCAAATTACGATTAAGTTTAACATATTTAAGACTGCAACTTCACGAATTTAAGGAATTATACTATTTTGTTGTAGAAAATAGAACAATATAATTATTAAAGATCAATAAATTAATTTAGAAAAACAATTTAAGGACGTTGGTACATTGATTTTAAATATATTTACCTAGTTTAATAATGAATGTCTAATGGTATTTAGTTATATGGTACTTATATTAATAATATATTTTTCAATTCTTTTCAAAAAAAAAAAAAAAAAAAAAAATGAAAATTACTGTAATAATAATACAATTCACGATTTCTTTTTAGTTTATTTTAAGTTTATATTTATATGTATAAATATATTTTCTTACTTCTATATGAATAATCCAATTTATTTGTTGTGTACAATTATTTTTCTTTTATTATGTTTTAAACTTTCAAATGTTTACTATTTTCTTGTGTTCCTATTTATGCTATTTGTTTAGAATTTTTAAGAGTTCATTTCTAACTATTGGTTGTATTTGTATAGGTGTTTAAAACCACTTCTACTTTGTTTATTTTCTAAATTATATCCGTATTTTAAATCGCGTATGTTAGAATGTAACCGATATCCTGTCAAAAATAAGTGTATCAATAACACTGTAATACTCCATTGTCCATTATTAGATTTAAGCCTCTTAGTTTATTTTGAAAATGTGAAAGTTATTAGTTTTATAATTTGTGTATACGTATATTGAGTGATTCACTAAGCATCCTCATCCTAATTTTTTCGCTTTAATAACCAATTTATTCAAATTCTGTTCTGGAACTTTTAAACAGGTATACTTTATACAATTTAAGAAGTGTCTGGGATGAACTTATTTTTTCAAATCAAAGCCACTCTTTTTATTGTAAATTATAAAAGAGTGATAAAAAAAATAAATAATTTTGAAATTTGAACTAATAGTTTTTTAATTATTAATATGTGCTTATAACTGTTAAGGATAATGGTGTATGTTAACTGGTTTACAAGATATAGGTACTTCAATGATTTGAATACTAAGTTACTACAATTTTATAATTTGTAAAAATCGTTTTAGTAAGTATAAGTACTGGAGTACTTGACTACTCGTAAATATTAATTAATTTTAAATGTTATGTTAAATCATTATATAGAACTATTATTATCAGTAAATAAAGTTACTAACTCAGAAACTGCTAGTTTGAATTTCGATTTAAACGTGATAATATGTTAAAAAATTTTATTATTCGAAAATAATGTCTTGAGTAGATATTTTTAAACATTCAAAAAATGTATTATATTAAACAATATAAAGAAGGGAGAAGTATGCTTTGTTTATTACTCAGCGTATAAAAAAAAAATAAATACCTTTTAGGTTAGTTTAAAAGTTTTGGCAAGCAACTAGATTGTTTTCAAAAAGTGTTGAAAAGTATTGGAAATAAACTTCTATGTTAATTTCTGGAAAATTTTATCATAAAATTAATTTTGAGGTAAAATAATAATCTAAAATAATTTTACCTTTTATAACTTTTAATAAGAAGTTATTTATCTATTATGAACTGAAAAAAATAAAATATTATTTTAAAAGTTAAAATTTTGAAAAAAATTTTATTGCATGACTTTAAATTACTTACAACGTATTAATTTTTGTTTACAATGGTAATTGAAAAAATTTATCTGAAATTATTTTATTCGTAGCAAATTTCTGAATAAAAATTTGATAGTAACTCGTGTTTATTTTTTAACGAAGCTTAAACGCTATCTATTCAAGATGCAAAATCGATCATTTTGAATAATTTTTATTAGACATTTAATATTATTTTTAAAAATGTGCAGGTTATATATTTATGGTTTTATTCAACGCGCAAACTTGCTATTTATATAGTTCATGCGTGTATCTTTCTTATGTTGTAGCCCTATCACTTATTAGATATTTGGATATTCTTATTTATTCAATACAAATACATTTGATTGGATTTTGATAAAATTTAACATTTTAGAACTATTTGACAATTATATGTGGTGTACTTATACACTATATTCATATTTATTTGCATTAAAATATAATAATACCTTTAATTATCACCAATATTTTAGTATATATATATATAGTATTTATTGGTATATATTTTTAAATTAATTTGTGTTGTTTAAGATTTGGTATTGATACTCAATATTTATAGAAAAAAAATGCTTGAAATTCTCCTCAGTAAGATAATATCATGTATTCATGTATTTGTATACATTTAATATATTTTATTTAAACCTTATATTTTGTTTAACTTATAAAATAACATATCTAATATATTATTCAAAAAATGTTTGTTATTCTATTTGATATATAGTAGGTAATTAATTAGTTAATACTTTTTTTAACATAAATAATCTTTACCTGTTGTGACCTGAGTTTCCCTTAATCTTTTTTTGTAATGTCTTCTTTTATTCCAAAGTTCAGCTAAAGCTCTTCGAAAATTTTGACCACTTACACAGTACAGTACGAAATTTATTCCAAAATGTGTGTTGTACATTTGATTTGCAATGTCTTGTGTAGTTTTGTATTGTGTTGACGTCTAAAAACCAAGAAATGTAACTTATGTAAACAAATGTTTGAGTAAAATATATTTTTAAGATATTTTAACTGTAATTCTCCTTAACAATATGTTATAAATTTCTAAGTGATCAAAAAATTATAAATTGTTGTTAGTCTTTAAACTATTTTTATAGCCAATAAACATTTAGTATAAATTATTATAAATGTACAACAATTAATGTAATACTCACCACATTGTCCCATACCATCCATACTCGGAATACGTATGATGGTAGATTAAGACATAAAAACACTGAAGACACGACTAAGAGCATTTCTGTTACTTTTATTTGAGATGTGTGTTGTGAGTTTTGTGATATAGATTGTCTTCTTCTAGATGGATGAAGTGTCATTGTTCGTCTTATTCTGGCTAACCGACACACAGATTGACAAATCATACTATTGAATACCACGATCAAGAAAAATGGTATCATCATGTTTATTAATACGTCTGCATAGTTTAGCCATGTATATAATTCGTAATAGGAAAAGTTCAGGCTACATTCTGTTGTTGTTGAGTTGCTATTCGTAAAATGATTAATTAAGATGTTGTAACGTATCATTACTTACTGTTTGACACTATGAATACAATATTTGTAATGAAATTAGATATTTTGGTATTTGGTGATACATAAATCAGTTTGAGTTTGCTTTATACACAATAATGTTGAACAAAAACAAAGTTTTAATTTTTTTTAATGAATAATGTAAAATATATTTTTAAAGTGTGATTTAAAATATAAAGAATGAATTTTATTTTAAAATTAATTATATTTTTGTGAAACAAATATCCAATTTGTGTTAAGTATGATTTAATTTTAAACAATACTTACTTTTTTAAAGTCACGTTATTAGGTGCTGAAATCACTAAATAAGGTATATGCGTTACTAATGCAAACGTGAATAATATGCATAGTACGATTTTAGCTCTGTATACTGTACATATCACCGATCTGTGTAATGGATATCGAACAGCTATAAAACGTTCTGATGTAAACACTACAACTAGCCACACGCTAATAAAACTACACATCTATGTAAAAAAAAAAAAAGCCAAACAATTATTTGTTTAATAAATAATACATTACATTGATAAAATGACAAAAATTATAAAAATCTAATTAATAGTACCATTGGCATCGTTTTTTTTTTTTTTTTTTATACCTAAAATAATCTATTAACATTTTTTACAGCTGTGTATGCAACTTTTAGAAAAATATTTTTAAATTCATCAATATTTTTGATTTAAACACAATTTTTAAAACTAAATATATATTAAATACCTATTGTTAATTAAGATTTAAGGTTCTATAACTAAATTGAAATACTTAAAAATAAATGAAAGTTGGTAATTATTTAACTCATGTTATGAAATTAAATGAACGCAATATTATTTATAAAATTGGTTTCAATTATATATTAATATTTAAATGTTTCAATTGTTATTACTTGATGATGTTATTTATCATGTAATATAATTGATTTACTATAAATTATGTTAGAGTTCTATTTTTTTTCAAATTGTAGATAAACTATATTTTGAATGTTGCATGCACTTTTATAGATTTTTCATTGTAATTAAGATAATGCCTTAGAATTACTCTAATAAAATGCCACACCTGAGAGGATTGATTTACTTCATCAGAAGGTTACAGGCTGTTATTTGTGAAGAAGAAGAATTGTTATCCACGAGACAGATTTTAGTGCTTTCACTAGTTTTGTTACTGTTTATTACGACGTTTAATTGATTTACTTTAAATCGTATGGCGTACGCATTTATCATGCTATAAAAATTAATTACTAACATAATCTTCTTTAAACTTAATTATGTACAGTATATATATATATATATATATTTGATTTTACGATAAAGTAAAAGCATTTTTTTTTCTTTTTTAACACAATTACAAGATATTATATTCTAGTTTAATTTTTACCATATTGTTAACAGAGAAAAGTATTTAATTTAAAAATTTTCATTAATTTGGAATTTTGGTCTATGGATTTTATAAGTCAAGGTAATATTAACTTATAGATTTATTAGTTATTATAGTACCTATACTTAAAAATTAGTGGATGAATTAGACTTTTAATTTTTGAACGTCAATTTTTTAAATCGTTCCTTAAAATTTCGATTTATTACGATAAAATATTGTAAATTGTAGCAATAATTTTTAAACGTATATACCAAGTACTTTAGACTAAAAAGAGAAGTATAGTGGTAAAAGGTACTACACAAAATAAATAGTGCTTCACTTATAAAAAAAATTATTGCTTAATATATGATATTTATGAATCAATAAATATTAAAAATTATATGTTTATAATACAGAACCTTCATCAATTTAAGAATGTTTAAATCAAATAGAGCTATTATTAAACTTTTTATAGATAAAATTTCAAAAATGCTTCTATTTTTGAAATTATGTGTTTATATCAGTAAAAGAATACCCTTGTATATGTTTTATATTATTCTTTTTTTTTTTTTACCTTTAAAATATATCTGAATATTAATAAATTTATATATAAAAACATAAAAATTAAAGTTAGCTTAAGTGATATTATTTTATTTTCAATTTGCTAATTTAAGACATCTATTTATTATTTATGTAATTAATATGTTTAGCATTTATAAAATTCCATGATTAATAATTAATCAAAATAATTTAGCTTTGTAATAATGTATGCTTTATTTGAATCCTTATTTTTCAATTTTTCATGTAGTATTGTATGTTGATTGAAGGTTTCTGAGTTTTAAAATAAATTACTTGTATTAATATTCTTATCTTTGAAGTGTTTTTACTTACATTTCCTCTAGTGATTTTGGAAGTGCTTATACATTTTAATACATTACACCCCATTGTATTTATGTGAATCAAATATGAAGTTTTATACTGTTTGTGAATTAAGGAAACCCCGGGCAACATTAAAGTATAAGGTAAAAGAGAATAGTGTGTTTACTCCAATTACACCCATTTCATTTTGAGCAAATGGTTTTGAAGTTTGAACTTATCATTTTATACGTAATAAATTATTATAAAGTTCATAGTGTTTAAAGTAGGCGTTTTACTTTTGTTAGTATTCAGGGTGAATCTTTAATCGGACATTCATTGTTTCAAAATCGATTGGTGTTTTTTAATGTGTTTTTGTTGTTCTTAAAGCAATATTTTTATCGCTATAATTTTTTAATTTTTTTCTACTTTTTTGAATGACAACATATATTTTTAAATTATATTCCGAAGCCAAGTAATTTTCTAAGTATTTCGATGCATAAAAATTAAAACTCGGATAAGTATTTTATGCATTATAAGAATTTGAGTATAAATTAGCGGAGTGGAGTGGTATGGGGATACCCCACAAAATGTTTGTTTATTACTCTGTTCAACTTAACTTTAATTATTATAATATTTAATCATATAATTTGAAAAAATGTTGTATTGACATCTTTTAAAATATTTAGTATTTTTATTGCTTTAATAAAACATCAACTTAAATATGCCAGCATAAAAATTTTGATTTTGAAGATATGCTTGGTGATTATGTACCAATCATGTAATTAGTGAAAATTCATAATTTACGATATAATCACACATGCCTGTTTTTATTTTTTAAGCAATAATGTTTGGTTTTACTTCAATTTTATAAATTTAACGATGCTTTATAATTGAATAAGATAATTAAGAGAGATATGTTTTGTATTTGTTTTTATATATATATTATTAAATTAATTGCAAACTATATTATAGCCAGTTTTAGTTTTTATTCCTAAAGATCGAATACTAGGTTTACAATAGGCATTACGTTTTTAGGTATAACAAATACTTAGAATAATGTAACCAAAATCTTTATAAACGATTCTACACTCAATTAACAAATTATTTAAATCCACTAATATCTGTTCTTGGTCTCATCATTGTTCTTGGTAATCCTCCTCACAGGTTTTAAAAATATGGCGTAGATACTTAAGTCTCATTTAAATCGCAATTAGCTTAAATCATAATCAAATCTAATAAGTCATCTTATAAAGTATTATTTAAAATATTACTTTTGTTTTTATGCGTGTTAAAGTGATAAAGTATATCTGCTTACATGCTTATTGTAATATTTAATTATAGATTGATTATTTTATAAATACAGTTAAATAAATTTATACATAATATATATTTTAAAAATGAAATTAATATGATTTATTATGATAAATTATTTTTATAATAATAGGTTTTATAAGTCAAACAGTTGAGACAAGTGTTTCATCGTCTGATCTTATGCCGTATTTTAAAATAAAGTATTGTTTATTATATGATAAATAACGGCTATAATTAACTAATTCGATTTTATAGATGGATTATCTGTTAGTAGTAAAATTACAGCTATTTTAATTAATACCTAAAGAATTTAGTTTTAGTTTTTCAAATATTTAAAGTTGAATTTAAACATTAAACATTTTGTTTATACATAAAGTTTTATTGAATATATCAGCCATTATTTATAGTACTATTTTTTTACCTGTGCTAAGTAGATGAAAAATTGACAAAACCCATACATGTAGTATATTTCGATTCCAACTTTGGGTAGTTCAGGCATCAGTTGTGTTAATAAAAATAATGTGTCGCTGATTGCTAACGAAGATAAATAATATGATGATGATTGTTTTCGCAATTTTGTTCCAAAAAACACTAGTACTGATAAACAATTTCCCAAGCTTCCGAGACATACAACAGCCAACAGATAATATTTTATAAACCTAAATAGTAGATGAAGTTAAATTATTTAGTTTTAAATTAAACCGTTTCGATCAATTATTAAAATTATAATTCATATTTATTTTATTCTAATCGTGAAATATGTATTACTAACTAATACATTAACAACATTTCTGTTTATATTACTTATAACCCCTGAAAGTACTAACTAGATTAAATTATCTACCAAAAACCATCCTCAGTTTTGAAGATAATTTATTACTGTGAAACATAGAATCAAACAAAAATAACATACCTACATCATTGTAAGCTCAACTTCGCTTAAACTTAAAATTAAATAATATTAATGTAAAAAATTATAGTAGAAATATTGAAAACATTTTCAATATTCCCTTTAATTTAAATGATTATAGATCAAAAAGTATATTATTAGTATATTATAGTATTGGCTTAATGTGGTTTTATTTTTATAGCTATTTTTATGTATTAAGATATATTTTATTTTTATTTTAACAATAGTATAACTTACCTGTCAGTGAAGCTTATTTCGTCATTTATATGAGTCGACATTATTTTTGACTTATTATTTAATTGTTTTTGTGGAAGTATAATCGTTTAATTCTAAATCCCTAAAAAAAAATATATATATATATAATATTCAGTATAGAAATGTTAAGTAATATTATTTGTAAATTAGTAAACGATCCACTAGATTGTTAAGTATCAAATTTTTATCTTAGGTCGAATTGAATCTGCTTATTTTCAATCGCATTATAATCTAGTAATCTACTTATAGTTTTAAATGGTATAAGAAATATGTCATAACTAATATTTAAATAAATGTTATTTATATAAATTTCATTGAAACAATTATTAAATGTATTTATAATTTTAATATAACGATATTATGTATACAATTAATAACTTATGAAAACGTGTCATAAAAATGTGATGCTGTCTCATTGGTTAAGACGTATCTAATAATTTCATTTAGGCTAAAGGTTTGAAAGTTCGATTATAGACTGATTTTCAGACGAAATTTAATCAGGAACATTGAAACACATGAACGCTAAATAAAATTCTTATAATATATAATGTACGTATGTACTATGTACATTGTACAATAAAGAAAAATATTAACTGCAGTAGTTGCAGTGTTTTAAAACATAAAATCGGCATTTTTTTATCTGTTTACTTTTTAATTTTATAGAATGAAAATCATAATTATTCGTGTGTTAACTTTGTAAAGGACCAAAAGAAAAAAAGAAATTTGGTTCTTTAGACTAATGAAGCGCACAACACGTTCGCTAAATATTTACCGTATTAAACAATAAAATAAATATACTATACCGTATTATATGTAATTAATGTAATGATGTACTTTTATCATGATTAAATGTTTATACATAATGCATTTTTACTTTTTAATAATATGTAGAAATTACTTTGAATTGAAAAGAAAATTGGAATAGATATTATTTTCTTAAAATTATAAAATGTAATTACTTAACAAATGAAATAGTACTTTATACCGCTAATACTTGTATCTCGAATTATTAAAGAGTAAAACTGAAATAAAATAAATTTAAGTTTTGGATTATGTTTAATAAACATTTTAATTAATTAAAACAAATTGTAAGTTAAATACTATTATTTGGTTTTTAAAATAATAAAATTAAACTAATCTGGTTTTATAATTAGTTTCAACTTTCAAGACTAATAAAAACTTCCGACGACATACAATATAATTCAGTTAAACACTGTAGTGTTTTTTCGTATATCATGTTTCATGTCTCAATTTATAAATAATTTAATACTTTTTAATTTCATAATTTTGGAGATTTCTTGAAACATTTTGTATTTTTGTATCGTATATTAATGTTAATGTTTTTTTTATCAACACGAAAAAGCTTTCATGGATAAGTCAGCAAAAGTTATGATACAATAGTGGTTGGCAGATAATTATAATTCGTTTCAAGCCCATTATAATACATTCTTATTCAATTATTTGATTCCCTCTAGAATTTCAATATTTTATCAATCTAAAATAGAGTTTACAACATAAATGTAATTTATTTGTTTAATATTATAGACGAACAATATAAATACATTCTTATTTCTGAAATTTGGATAAAAAATTATTAAAATTTATGTTTTAGAAAATTGGCGTTGAAATGAGGTGCTACCTTAATAGTCAATATACAATTACACATATATACAATACTACTGAATTTTTATGTTAAATAGGGCATAATACAAGAAATTAAAAACCAAAATTTCACAAACTCAATAGTTAGAAAATATTTAACTACAAAAAATTATGATAACTGAGATTGTCGTTTTATATTTTATTTAAAGAAATAGTATTACTTAATAATTTATTGCTCACTTAAACTATTTCTTTGAAAAGTAACTTAACGAGTGTTCAATTAAATAAATGAATTGTTCGAAATTTGGGAACCGCATTTAATCTTTCGCTTAAGGTTATACGTAAGTTAGTTTCGAAATCATTGGTTTTAAATTTATAATTTATAACTTTTATATTATAAACTTAAAGTAATTTATGTACTACTAATTGACCACCTACCTAAGTTATTATTATTATCACATAATAAATAGTATTTAAAATATAATTTAAAACAATTAAAAATAAATTTAATTAATTATTTTTTTATAATATTCCTTATTTAATATTAAATGAATTTAATATCGCCTATAATTAATATGCCTCTGCTTCTAAATAAAATTAATGCAATAAACGAAAGACATAAATAATTGTTTAAATTTTATTTATATAATATGCAAAAAAAATAGGTATAATATGATAGGTATGAAATTAAACATAAACATTTTATCTCGATGATTTTAATTTTATATTTTTTATCTAAAGTTTTATATTTTGTAAATATAAAAAAAAATTATATTTCTTTAATAAAAATAAGTGTCTTTTTAGATTAATTAAGCATTAATGTTTATTAATATTGTGTATTATATTGTTTTATTTTATGGTTGAATATTGATATTTTATTTCATGAATTGAATTAAATCACTGTATGTTGTAACATTTTTTGAATTTTAGTAATCGCCTTACTATCATTTATAGATTTTCTAAATTACTTTTCAATGACATTTAAAGTCTGGCTTTCTTTCACAGAATGTCTCGAAAACTTAATATTTTGTATAATATTTCATCACATAATGTCTATAAATAGTTGGCTTCATCATACACGTTTCTATCTCGATATTTATAAACTTACCACCCAAATGATTATTGTAAAATACATGTTTAAGAAAAAAAAAATATTTATATTTAAAAAGTATTATATTTTTTTTAAATTAATATTCAAATTAGGTACTCATGTTGAATATAAGAAAGATATAAGTGTATCGCTCTATAGTACAATAGGTGTAGAGTGCATCCTATTATTTAGTTATTAATGTAAGTGTTAAATTTGATTTCAATGATAAATCATTGCAAATGAAAACGATTCTGAGTGAACATATATTACATGTATATTTTATGATTCTATATTGTTATTAAAGATATTATAGATATTTATTTTACTATTATAGTAGTATAATAGGTTGAATTATTTTTATTGAAAACAATGCATTTATTATGCTATTAATATTTTATTATTATAATATTAAATATTTACATTATATATTATTTTTATTTAATTTTATGTCAATATTTTTAATATTAAATCTGAAATTTTATTTTTATTATAACGAAATACTTAATTAAAATTGTTTATTCGTTTAAATATCTAATTTTTTCCAAATGTGAACTTCAAATGTTAAAAAAAAAATATATATAAGTTTATCAATGTTTTTAAATTACTTGTTTCTAGTCTAACTAATGTTTATTAAATTTTCAAGCATTAACTATATAAATTAAAAAATTTTAAAATTTTTGTGATTTTATAAAAATTTTAATTTTAAATTCCTTAAAAAATCTTTGCACGCCTTCGTTTCATTTATATTTGAACAGATGAGTAGAAAAGGGATAATATTTCAAAAATATGAAAAACTATTATAATCTTAAGTAGCTGAAATGAAGATTGAAGACTGATATTATTCTGAGCGCATAAAGGATAATATTTCGATACAATATCACGTAATAATTATATTCGATAATTCTGTATGAGTAGGAAAAGAATAAGATTTCGAAAATATTATCTTCAAAAAAAAAAAAAAATAATAAAACTAAATCTCTATAATAACTACCCATGATGAACTTTGTATTAATTTTCCAAGGTTTTTGAACAAGCAAAATTTTTTTATTGAAATTAAAAAATTAAAATTAAAAAAAGTCGAAACTTTCTGTAGTCTATAAATATTAAAAAAAAAATTAAATATTTTAAAAATTAAGTCATATACATATAGAAAATGCTAAAATTTATATTTGATGAAAAATTAAAGTATTCACAGTAATTTTTTCTTGAATTACTTATAACAAAACAAAAAAGTTGATTGATGAGAGAATGTTATGTTATGCGTGAATTTTCAATTTCGTCAAAATTTAAACTTTAGACGCTCATAAAAAATATTTGTGCAATTACGTTTTAATTTTTTTTTTTTTATTTTAGAAATAGAAACTAATGGGGAACAATACATTAAATTTTCAAATGTTAGGTATGAATATTATGCCAATGGTTAATACTAAATGTTATATTCATTTTCAACTACAAAATGATTTGCGAATTCGAAGTTTTTATTAGTTTTATCAAAATTCTAATTTCAAACACTAAAAAAAAACTTTACTAACTACGTTCAACTTATTAACAGTTAATCGTTTTACAATATAACGATTTATAAGAAAATTAATTATTTATAATATTATTAATTTAAAAGTAAATAAAGAAATGTATGTATTATATGATCGGTTATCAATTTATGTGCTACTGTTAAAAACTTTTATTATTTTAAAATTGGATTTAAAATATACATACATATTTTAATATTTATATTCGTACGCACACACTATGAAAAGCAAACCAACGTTCATAGCATTTGTTGGTTTGGAGAAAGCGTTCGACATTGTAAAATGGAAAACATTATTTCAGATTTTAAAGAAAAAAGAGATTGCAAATCAGATAGAATAATAATAAAAAGTCTCTTTGAAAATGAGATAAAAGTAGTACGCTCCGAAGATAGTCAGGAAATAGCAGAAATTAAGAAAGGCGTAAGGCAGGGATGTTTATTATCCTCATGTTTATTCAATCTGTTTGTACAATAAGCAATTAATCGAGTGATGGATTTAATACAAGTAGGAATAAAAATTCAAGGCGAAAAAGAAGATATTCTACGGTTTGCTGCAGATGACATAGCGGTGTTAGTGGAGAATGAAGAAGATTTTCAAAACATTCTAACGATTATGAATAGCATATTTAGGGAGGAATACAACATGAAAATAAACAAGTCATAAACTAAAATCCTCGTCTGTAGTCGAAATGAAGCAGGTAGGCCAGATATAAAATAAGATTGTGCACACTAGAAGTAATTGATGAATATGAGTATTTAAGAAGTACGATAACAAGTGATGAAGGATGCGCCAAAGAAATAAGATATAGATTACAACAAGCATGAAGTGTATTCAAAAAAGGGAAGAGATTACTTACTTTTAGAAATATAGATATAAAAGTAAGAAAAAACTTACTAAGACCTACGTCTGGAACGTGGCACTTTATGGCAGCAAGACGTAGACAATAAGAAAAGCTGAGAAAAAGAATATAATTTTATTCGAAGTGTGGTGCTATAGGAGAATTTTTAAAATAAGTTGGGTAGATCATATAACAAATGAGGAAGTTTCGTAGAGCAGGAGAATAAAGAAGCTTCCTAAAGCTCTGGAGATTAGAAAAACAAAACTTATTGTATATACACTATGACATAACAATCTATTAGGTGAAAAAAAGAAGGGTTCACAGAAGAGAAGTATAGCCGAGGAAGATCAATTCTCGAATACATTAATCAATTAGTCAATGATCTAGGGTGTGAAACATACTATGAATTAAAGAAGAAAGCAGAGAAACGTGAAGATTGGAGGAATGCTTCTAACCAGCCCCTGGACTGTTAACAAAAAAAAAAAAACCACACATACACACACACACACATTTATATATACATATTATTGCATATGTAAAATTAAAAGTACCACCAATCAGTAACTGATATATGTGTATTTTATCATGGTATTGCTAATGTTCATATTTGGCAATGATAAGAACTGATTTTTTTCGAATGAAAGTATATTCTTATATTATGTTTTCTTTCGTGAAGTTAAAATTTTGGACTCTAGCCAGTAGGTTATGAAGGCACAATAGTCAAAACAGCCAACTTTGTTTTACACACATGTATTGTTAAACTTTTATATTAATTATAAAAGTTAAATATCTTTTATATATCATGGTTGATATTAATTTATCACGATAAATAATAAAATATATCGTGAATAATAATTATTACTGTATTTTCATAGAAAATGTATTATTATTTTTTTTTTTTTTAACAGTATCCATTTTATATTAATAAAACCTTCTTAAGATGACGTAACATATACATAAATTGATTTTAAAAACTGTTTCACTTGAAAAAAAAAAATAACTATTTAGACTATAATAAGTAATAATTATCCATAATTGAGAACCAAATTTAGGTATAGTCACAAGATACAAAAAGCAATATTTTGTATTGTATTGTTTTTGTTTTTTATTTATAAAATATGTCACTCTACTAAAAGTATAGGTTTCTAATCGTGTATTAGACATAGTGAATTTGAATCCAGTAATAAATTGTACGAAAAACGATTCTGAGTGGTATGTCAACACCAGACTCTATTTCTAAGGGTGTTTGATAATTTATTTATATTACCTCTTGTAATTTATTTTTCTATTATTAATACGGTATGTTGAACTTATTGCTATCAAATGCATCACATATTTTGTATAATAGTTATTATAATATTCTGCCATTTATTATTGTTTGGTTTTAGGACCTACTGCAGTTCTGTCAAATCTATTCGCCATAGGGTTCTTATCCATTATTGTCATTTCTGTTATTTTAATTATATCATAAATATTAATTGTTGTTTTTGAATTTTTAAAATTTCAATTATTCGTTTTTATAAAAAAAATATAATTTTTGCAATTAAATACCGACATATGACTTTTGACAGTGTGAAAAGTATAATAATTGCAAAACTAGCTTAAAATTTGTTTATTTATTTTCATGATTTCTTTGTATATAGAAAATAATTTTAAATGTTATGGTAAACAATTTTAATTTCTACAAATTTGTTATAGTTAAGATTTTAAATATTTTCGATATTTTGTAATCACTGTAAGAATTTATGAAGAATCTAGTATAGCATTTTCCAAATTTTGTACAAAAATAAAACTCATATGTCTAATATTAACTTTAAATTAGGTAATCTAAATAATTTTATTTTTTAATTTTACATTTAGTTATACACGACCAATATTTTGAAGTACAATAAGTATACGTTTATGACGATAGAAGAAAATTTATACATGCATTATTTGATTAAGAAGTCATCCTTTAGTGACCTTGATTAGGAAGTCAGAATAATTTTAAAAATTCATCATGTATGGAAAATAATAATTTAAGTAATTTTAGAATTATTTTACGGTTAATATTAATGGAGTTGAAACAAAATAAATAAAACCATTTAATATAAAATCTGCATGATATGAACATTTGAATATCTTAAAATTATAATTAACAAAGTATAAATATTCTCATTTTTCTTTATTATATTTTATTTTATTTTTTTTTTTATTTATAATTTTTTATTATAAATCTAGAAATCGTTTACTTTTGACTCCATGTATCAACTAAATAAAATTTGTTATTAGACAGTATCTTCAAAGTTTAAGATTAAAAAATTTTAACTGCTTTTATAAAGGTGAATAACAGATACGATAAAAATAAATATATATTAAAATCACACAAACGTGCATAATTTCAAAACCAATACATTAATTGCTCTGCTCAGTTATAAAATATAATTTTCAAATTAATTTTAAAATATGCTTTAAAATTGTAAGAAACTAATAAAATGATAAAAATTTTACTGCTTTATAATATGAAAAGTAGGTACTTATAAATAATTTGTATTGATGTGTTTGTATAATTAAATAAGCCCTAGGAAATGTATATATATATATTCCAGGCTTTTAAATAAACAAATAATCGATTTAAGTAAACATGATATAAGTGACAAAAAAATATCATTGTAACATCAATGCAGCGCTCCGTTCGGAGCCTTAACAAGTTTTTAGAACATAAAAATAATAGAACTTTAAACAATAATAATATTTATTTTTTATAAATAGTTTAAAAAAAAATAAAAATTCTACAATACAGTAAATATTATATTGTTTATCGTTTATATTTAGTTTCTCCATTATGATTGTAGCTATAAAGTGATTATTTTTCGCTGGAAACGGGGTTTTTTTTTTTTATTTTCCAACTTAATCTCAAATTAAGCAACAATCAACAATGGTTAGTATTATTATATCATGTATGTTAGTATATAGGCAAACTATATTACTATAACTGATTGTTATGAATAAAAATTCAAATATATTTAAAACTTTATAGTTATATTTCATTTAAATTGCTTTTATCAAATACTCTTTAAAAAGTAAGTGTGTGACGTCCTTTTAAAAGTGAAGTTATCGAAAAAAGCTTCAGGTAAAATAGATTATATTTTTCACATTATTTTTTATAATAGTTACCATTATTAACCATGTATGAAATATTTCGAGCTTTTTATTACTATATTCTACATGTGTGTATGACAGAGATGAATGATATCATTATCATGCCTTTAAAATTATAATGTATAATATAGTTTTAACTTTTGGAATAATTTTAAATGATTCTTAAACATCAGAATAAGTTGAATATTTTTTAACTTGAATGATAAAAACTGAATTTAGTTTTAATTCTGAAGAAAAATCTCCATATCAAATTACTTTTAATTAAATGGGTTTTAGAAAAAATAGAATCAAGTCTACTAAAATTATTTTAAATTATGATTTATTTTATGTTTGATAAATACTTATTTTGTATGCAGTTTTAAAATGTTTAATTTCTATTTTTTCCAAACAAATATTCAATCAATGTCATAATTTACAGATTATATTATATTGTTGCAACTTACAGAGCACGCATTATTGTAATTTTTAATGTTTTTTTTTTTTTTTTAATAGTTATTATCAACTTAAGACTGGCAATAATACGTGCTAAAAATTTAATCATATAATTAGTGTTTCTACCTAGTTTTATTAATTTTTTTCTCTGTAAAAATTAATAGGCATTAGTTATTAAATTCATTATTTATAAACTATACATATTCTTTAATGTATTTAATATGACTTCTTTCATTATTTAATATTGATTTTTTCTTTTTAAACAGTTAGTATACATAATATGTATTTTCTTTTGGTTCATTTAATCTAGAAATTTCACAATTAATTATTATTATGTTTATTTTTTACCTATTATTTAATTTATAAAGTTATAATTTAGATTCAGCGCAGCCTCGAGAAAGCTATTGGTTTTATGATGACGTTTGTTTTTAGAATACATTTTTTTGAATAGTAAACGTGCTCAGAAAGTTAAATAAGAAGCTTTTTCGTTAGTTTTGAAATAGATTATGATTGGCATTTTTTCAAAGTATGTATTTTCAATAATTTTCATTTTTTTTTTTTTTTAATAGGTACATACTTCCAAAATGTAGTGAATATTTTTTTAAGCATTTTCAAATAATATTATGATTATTTTTTATTATTTATGCAGAATGTAAAATAATTGAAATTAAAAACTTAAAATTTTAATTTTATGCTTATTTTAATAAAATTAGATAATAAATAATTTTGACCATTTATGCAATTTATTATTCTTTCTTAGAGTTGGAAATTTGAGATTTTAAAACTTGAACTTGATAAAATGTTACTCTTAAAATATCTTATAACTTCACACTTGATACTTTCTTTAGCCTATACTTAAACTCTTGAAAAATATTTTTATATTTAAACATATTGGAGTTTTAAAGTCTAATTAACTATCATGTATAATGACACACGTCATAGTATTGTCGACACATTAATTGAGAACCAAGATTGTTCCTTTTTATAAATCAAATAAATTAGTAATCTAAACTAAGTTATATAAGTCGTATCTTTTTATATTGTTTTAGAATTTTAGAAAATTTTTGAAATTTAGTTCAACAGTTATTTTAATCTTTTTATTTTTTAATTTGTCTATAAAATTAAAGTCAATCTATTTTACAGATTCAAATTTTACTTCATTCTATTTTACTTTATTGAAGAAGGTATGTGTATTATAATACCTATCGTTTGAATAACAACATAATAAAAACTATATAACTTGTTTGAAATTCTTTTCTGAATACAATAATTTATCATTGCTTTTAAATTCAAAATAACCTATTACTGATTAGTTTTTCATAAAAGAAATTATTTTGAATCATTAAATGCAGTTTTATAAACTTTACAAATGTGATGATATAATAAGATTTCATAAAATTTCAAAACTATTATGATAGATTTTTTTGTATTTATTTCTATTACATAGCTTATTAGTGTTTAGTATGTTACAAAATTTTATAATATTTTTTATTAACTTTTAGTGTATTATACATTTGTCGTCTTATGTTATAATAATAAAAAAACTTATATATATATATTATAGATTTAAATTTTGAAATATTATTTAAGTATTGCATTATCTAACATTATATTTATAATGGTAAAAAAATTATTTGTACTATTTTTGTGTTTATTCAATTAATTAATTAATTGATTAACAATAGATTTAGTATAAATACTAAAAAATACGAGATTAAAATTTAAAATAAGTTAATTTTTTATAATTTTATGATATTGTGATTTCTTAATTAAAAAATAAAAAATAAATAACATTACCTTTATCCACGTATGAACACACATATTCTTTTTTTAATTGGCATATTATTAAAATTAAAAATCAGTTTATTTTGAAAATATTTAACTTTTCTAATAATCAAATTTTTTGACTTTACATAAACGTATCACTGTATAAATAATCACATTTATATAATTACTAATTTAAAGATTAAAAAAAAAATTATAATATGAGGTTTTTGTATATGTTAAACTGAGTCGGTACTCTCGGCACAAATGACAGAATGCTACTGAAACTGAAGCTTAAACGTCCTTCGTTGTAGGCGACCGCCGTTGAAAGTTCAACGCCCATGAACCACCGTGTATTTTTCCATTTTTTGAATTTTTCCCCAGTTCCGTTTCAAGTTTTAGTATTTTCAATATTCACTTCATTGATTCCATTATAGATTTGAGAATTACATTTGTAAACCCGACTTAAAAAATATTTTAAATTTCAAAGTGCATATATATAATATGCGTACTATTGTATAGAAATTGTCAGTTGTATTTAATAAAAAAAGTAATTGTTATTCCTCAGAAGTGTGGAAATAGAGAAAAATATTTATGAAAAACACATACAAATAATTATGAGTCTCTCCTATATTATTGTAATTAAACTGTTTACATAAATAATTAGAATATAATGTTTAAAGCTTATGGTCCCTGTCTTCGAAGCTAAATACCAATTTAAAAAAAAAAAAACCAATTTACATTGTATGATTTATTTTTGTGTCCGGTTAAACTTAAAATAAATAAATGAATTTAATTGATTGATTAATAACAAAAACTAGATTTATTATTTTAAAAGATATTTAATGAAACTTGTCAATTAATTTTTAATGATGATTTTTATGAATACATAGTTGATTATTATAAAATAAAAATTTAACTAATCCCATTTTGAAAATATTATTTATTTTTAATTTAAATTAAAATACAGTTATATTTTTCTTATCAAAATATTGATGCATAATTATTTTTATAGAATAGTCTGTTGTTTTTAATAATTATGATATTGAAATGAATAGTTAAGTTTATAAAGAAAAAAAGAAACCGAAAAATTATGAGCTTCACGTTTTAGATTCTTAATATAATTTTTGATTTCTTTTTTAGTTAAAAAAAAAAAAAGTTCTACTTTAAAAATAATTGAATGTTTTTGTTTTACTGAATTATAAAAAGAAAATAATTAAAAACATAAGTAGAATTTTAATTATCAAAAACTTAGAAAAATTAAATTCGTGAATTCAGTCTATAAAAATTAGATTTTGTATGTTAAGTGTCAACTGTTTAATTTTGTGTATGTAATATAATGTTCATTATTAGTTTAAATATAAAACTTATTGTATACAAAATTTAAATTAAATATACCTTTTTAAAGACCATGATACTCCGACAGATATTGTTTTGCTTTATGATATACACAAGTAAATTATAGTAGTTGACTTATGTGTCTAGTTATTAAATTCACTTTGAACTAAATACTGAAGATTTGTATACATTTTTGTAGTTGAGTAGTAATAATCACGAACATTTTTTTTAGGTGCGTAGACGCTTCTTGTTTTTTAGATTCGTTTTTTTTCTTAGCAAGTACCTACATATTAGGAAGTATCATATCAAATTATAAAAGACACCTTTTATAGATTCCTTAAAAGATAACTTGCAAATTCATACAATTTATTTTGTATTTTATTATGTACAGCATGATCAATGTTTAATTACTGTAATAATATAATATGATATCCATATCAGCTCCGAAAGCAAAAGATAAACACGTTTTAAAAAGTATTTATTATTATTTTTTATCAGTTGGTTTGATAGCATAAACTCAAAACGTTTTCAATACAAAGTGTTTTTATTTTACTTTCATACGGCTATAGATTGTTGGATTATAATTTGTGACAGACTATATATGGTTATATACAAACAATTTTGTTTATTCATGTTAAGTTATTTTTTATGGTTTTAATTTTTTAACTACTCAATTACAATACTCTTAGGTAAAACAGCACCATTCTATTTTCCGTCGCTTTTAATTCATGGTTTTAAAATGATTGTCAAGTCTGTTGTAGTTGAAAATAGTGTTTTATAGATAATAAAATTTGATTTTGTATAATATTATGTACGTAAGATTTAGATACAATTATTTTTGAAAATATTTTACAAAGTAGTGATTTGTGAGCAAGTTACAAATATGTTCTATTAGAATTATACGTACTACACTAAACAGTATATTAAATGGAGTGGTCGTTAAATATTGTCTTAATATTTTATTTAATGTTTAATAGACGTGTATTAGGTAATAAAAATAAAAATTGAAAAAAAAATAATAAATTTTATGTTAAAATTATTAAAATAATATATAGTTCATTATTTATTAGTATACATGTTTGATTAAACTTTATTCAAATTATTATCTTAAAATCATTCAGTTTTAAAAATTATTTATATTTACTTTTTCACATTATATTTTAGAATGAAGAAAAACGTTTTTATTTAATGTTTATTAATATTATTTTTATTCATTTTAAATACTGATCATTAAAAAAAATCTATAGTCAAGTTTTGCATTACATGATGAGCGCATCAAGTTTAAAAACAGCATTGTTATAGTTAAAAGAATACCAATGCGAAATCATATAGTACTTAATCGAAATTATTTATTATTATTTTCAAATCCATAAGTACTTACATGTAACGAAATTGTGCTAACGTGAATGAATAAAAATAGGTTCCTATTAATTGAAATCTATATTTTTACCAATTTATTTGTGTAAATCTACTCAATCTTTGTTAAATACTTTACATTTTTATGGTTTTTAAAATAGTAATTTTTTTTTAGATATACCGTTTACGAATACCTATATACCAAAATATCTAATACTTAGAACATAATATGATTTATTATTTCATACTTTCGTAAAAAAGTATATTTCTATTTAAAAATGTCGTGTTTATTAGATTTTGTACCGCATACGATTACTTTTATTTATTTTGTTAGACCAAAATATTAATATTATTAATATTCTATACTAAAATATATCCATATCTTAATTTTATACTATTTATATTACATATGTGACATATGCTAATTCTAATAGTATTATCATTTTGTTATAGTTAAGAAATAGTTACAATTTACCCTCAATCATATTATAGATACAGTTTTGTACGCTTTCTGTTTTTAAACATATTTAATCATTTAATTTTATTTGTATCCAATGTTAAAATTTATCTAGGTTCAGTGACAGATAATGTGCATGTGTAGCCAATAAACTGTCTTTGAATTTGTAAGTTTGAAATATAATGCAGTGTGAATTATACAGCGTTTTTAAAACAAGTACTATTTTGCATCGAGCGTCCGAGCTATTAAAACCGTAGTTGTTTCATACATATGGCACGATGGTATGAATTATATTTGAGTAATGAGTGTATTTTATTCTTTATTATACTTAATGATGATACATATAATTTAAAATATTTATGAAAAAAATCTTCTTCAATTTGAATAGTCTGAACAAAAAAAAAAAAAAAAACTAATATTATAATATTGCTATTGTCAATCGTAATTTGTAAAATGAATGATTTTAACATACCTATATCCATTAACTAGTTTCAAAAATAATCAATAAAATGCCTCAAATGTCTACAATTTTTATTTTCTGAATTATACGAAAAAATCAACAATCAACTAACAATGTTAGTCCTGTTTTAGGTTATTCACTTTTTAATTTTATTTTTCTTGTTCATTAAGAAATGTATTTATCAAAAATATGTAGATTAGGATTCGTAAAATCGCTGAAAATAGTATGATTAAAAAAAAAAAAAAAAATATCCTAATTTTAAAATAAAATCTTATAGCATTTAGTGGGTTATTTGTAAAAATATTTTAAATATTTTTAAATTCTACGTATATAATCTAAAATATGATATATTTTCCATGAACCTATTAATGTTTAATTTCTATAAGCCCAATTTTATGTCGGAATAATCAATAAGAAAATCAAATACTAAAACAATAGTGATAGAATTTCATAGTTTCTAATTTAAAGCGGTTTGTTTTAATTTTAAATGAATATTATTTTTTGTACAGTAGCCAAAAATATGAGACATATTTACTGTTCAAATATATTTTTGTAAATTAGAAATTATTTATTAAACACGTTTTTCAAATAGTTATCATTATTTATCGTTTTCTTCATCATTTTTATTACTATATTGAGCTCAATGATTAATGTTTTTAACCCATCAATATTGTATAACATATTTCAATTATCCAACTATATGGTACTTAATATTCCACGATAGAATATGATAACGATGTGCCATTATAAAATCGTCTCCCAGTTGTCACTTGATTCATTATTATTATTCATTATTTCATTGATTTGACAATATTAGTTTTTATAAAAATGTGTGTATACTTATAATCTTGCTTTGTGGTTATCGCTAATCGACCATATATTGACAAAAATAATTGAAATATTAACTATGATATTTCAAAGGAATCTAGTGATTTGTATACTTTAAATATCATATAATATTATACTTTTTAAAATTTCATATTTGTATAAATGTTCTTTAAATCAGTGTTTCTTAACCTATTGGTCTTGAATATTTTTAATGAGTCGCTATTCGTAAACTATTGTCAAGGAAAATAAAAAAATATTTAAATTTAAAAATAATCTTTATAGTTAACAGAATTAGTTAATCATTATTTAGTATTGAATTAAATTAAAATTAAATGATAAATTGCTTTTAAATGATTATTATTATTAAAAAGTAAATTTGTGGGTTGGTATAACAAAAGAGCAAACCCTGTAGAAATATTTCTATGAAATAATTCTCCATTAATTACTACTTAAATACTATTATTTACATTTTTGATTTTTAATTCAATGCAATTTATTATAAACAATTGATAAAAGTCACAATACTTAAGATTATATGTGATTTTCTCAAATCTAAAATGTATTTTAAATTAAACTTTTTGATTTAGTATCCGTAATATTATGTACTGTGTCTTAACTTTTTCAAGTCCAATTTATTTTATAAATACAAACAAATATTTTATTTCTTTTCAGAAAATACTTAAGGCATTCTTAATTGTATTACCCGTAAAAGCCAAAACTTTGTTTCCATGTGTAACTTTCTTATAACTTATTAATTATAATATATTAACATTTTTTGGCATTTATACATTTTTTTCCGTCAAAATTTTCTTTATAAATGTTTGAATACTTCACGAACTTATATTATTTTTAAATCAATATTTTTTTTTTTTTTCATTAAATGAACATGATAGCAAATAATATATAGCTTATAATATTATTATTAATTAAAAGCATATTTCCTTATCTTTTTTTTTTCAAAATATATAATCTTTCTAAAATACTTTTACGTTTACAAAAAGTATTATTATTTGTTCAAATAGTTCTGTAATTAAAAATTAAAATTCACAGATGACGTACCTGTACTTTTTGAAATGAATATATTTTATTTATGTAGGTACAGAAGTAATTATTTTTTCCTGTCCAATTTTAAAATTTAAATCGAATCTAAAACATGATGGTGTAGTGTTGTAATATTCATATTTTATTTCTCCTTTAATAAATCATTATTAACTGTGAACTGTCTAAAAATTTGTATATTATATTATCAAGTAACTCATATCATAAATCATAAACGGAAGAACGTTTATTATTTTTAATTCAAAATACTATAAAAATAAAAAATTTAAACATATCTGAAATTTTAAAATAAATATTTGTACACATTTAATAAAATAAACAAGTAGTTAAAGATATTCCGCGTAAATTACTTGCGTAGTAAAATAAATATTACCTGAAGACTACTTTTAAAGTTAAAATCCAATTAACAAATTCTGATTTTATTTTTAAAATTAAACACAGAGTAACAAATTAGTATTAAATACTAAATATTTTATTAAATATATTTTTAACTTTTAAAATAGCTTTATTAATTATTGTTTTATTTACTGTTTTTTAATTAGGTATATATATTTATTAATTTATTGTTATTTTGCTCTTTATAATTATAAATACTAGTTGTATTTTTTTGGAAATAAATTTAATTTTATAACTATATCCACACATTACACTTTGGATTATAGAAGTGATTAAAGTATTTTAATGTTTAAATAATAAATTGCAATAAGAAACGTCACAAGTGGAAACATTGAATATTCTGAATGAATAAACTGACTATTGATTACCCTTTATACTAAAAAGTAATTGTTATAATTATTAGTTTCGTAGTTAAGTACAGTCAGTATAAGATATATTAATTATTATTCACCACATTTTTGTTTTAAATTAATTTAAAACCATGCAAGGTTACTCTTAAATTCTTATCATGTTTATGAATTTATTTTCAATGATATGTTATTATGTAGTTATGTTTAAAAATACGATTTGACATAATTATTTATACCATAAATAAAATTGTTGATACATTTTTATTTACTTGAAGTGTAATAGTTGTATTTTATACATAAAAATGAGCATAGTTTAAAAATCCTTCTTCTATTTAAAAGTTTTGCAGAGGTCGGATGATAAAATACTATACCTACTCTTATTAGTATAAAGCAGATTAAAAAAAAAAAAAAAAACAGGCAATTGAGTACCGCTCGACTGTACATTATGTGTCAATTGGGTCACTATTATGAGTATGGTGAATTTGAATTAATGATATATCATTGTATACAAAAAAGCAATTTTAAGCAGAGACGGTCTATTAGTTTATATCAATAAATATATTTCCTACTATATTTTTTATATATCCATTAAAGTAATTTATTTTGTATTTAATAATACGATAAGATGATGTAATTTTTTCCGAAAATATCGCATTTATTTTATTATTAGTATTTAATTATTATAATAATTTATATTAGTACCATTGAATATATAACTTATAACCCAAAATGTAATAACATTTTTTAGTATACATATACCATAACACAGTAAAAATAGATTAATTGTATAAATAGATAATATCTTAAAAAAAATCAAAAATGTCATTGCGTATAGTAAAATTCATAATAGTGCATGAATGAAAGTTGTATATTCCCACGAATTATATTTATAACCTATAAAAAAATAATAGAAATCGTTATTTATCTTTTAAATTAGTGATTTCATTGAAATTTGAACTTAAAATGTCTATAAAAAAATTGTATTAATATGTTTTTTTTTTTTAGATATTATGGTTATAGTATGAACTATTTATTAGGAATCGTATGAAATTTTCTAAACTTATATATAGAAAAAAAGTTTTTATGAATTTCTAATTGCTATAATATTGAATATTGTATAAAATAATATTGTTTATATGGATTTAAGAACACACTTATGTGGACTTTTATATTAAAATTTTAAAAATCTTCAACCATTGAACAATTTTTCAACGACTTTTATGAAAAATAACTAAAAAAAAATTAAAATTTTGGCATGTCTGTAAATAGCTTAAAATGAATTAAAAAATGTTAAAAATTCAAAGTACATACTATCATTTTTTTTTTTTTTTTTATATAACAAGAAAAAAATTGTTATTATACGGGTGAATATCCAATGCCGTAAAAACATTAACTTCAAATGCTTATTAAATACTAATTTGACTTTCCGGTAGAATTTTTTCTTATAGGTATAGGTAGAAGACCTTATAAATAACCTCGTATTTTATTTTTAAATTAAAAATATAATTTTTCACAAATAGCTCAATACATTCAAACTATTTTAAAATTTCTACCATACATAGAAAATGATTATGTGAATATTTGGTGAAAATTTCAAGTTTCTATGGTTATTCGTGTTTGAGTTAGAACTAAATTAAGAAATCAATTTAGTTAAAATCTAGTTTTGTGTAGAAATTTTGGTTTAAAAAAAAATATTTTGTTTGTTTCTACATTTATAAAAAAAATTACTGAGAATTTTTTAATATCTACCTCACTAATGTGCAAACTAAATCTAATTTTCTATCCACAATCATTCTTAAAATTGAAAAATGAAGCACTTTATTGACAACTTATCTTGTACTCGTGCACAAGAAAAAAAATAAAATAACATACATCATTGTAAAATTGATACATTTATCGCTCCTCTCAAAATCTAAAATATTAAATTATTAATAATTAATATATCAATTATATTATATTATATTAATTACTCAGATTTTTTTGTGCTCGAAAATTTGAATATTCAATTTAAATTCAACACTTTGTTTTTAAAATAAATCTTTTTATTAAACAAATGAACGCCAAAAAAATAAAACACTTCAACAACTCATTTTTATAACGATATAAATTTTCCAACGATATTACGTAATGCTAATACTAATAATTAATAGTTAAATTTCTCTATCGGTAATTTATAAATTTAATTCATCTTAACGCAATTTCAACATACGTGATAAAAAGTATGGTTTAAATTTTGGTTTTACTACCATATATTTCAATCCTGCACAAATTTTAAATGTGTTTGTATAATCTTTTATGTTAGATTTACTTACCTGAAATAATGTGCGTATATCATTTAGTCACTGTTCTCTAATATTGATTCTCAAGTCATATAATCAAAGTAAGTAATTGTATCATCTAATAAACTATCAATATGTTGGTCACCAACTAAAATGTTCAGAAATATAAAAATATGCAATATTTGAAAAAATAGCTAAAATCTCCAATGTAGATATAAATAATTCCTTAACAATTTTATTTTAAAATTTTATTATTTTGTCCATGTGAAGTAATTTATAAATTTTAGTATTTAGTAGTTAATTATTCAAACAAGATTATTGTTGACATTATAAGGCCATAACATAAAACAAATAAATGTATAATACCTATAGTAGTGTAAAAAGTAAATGACCTCTTAGTGTATTATATATGTCGAATGTACCTCGTTGCTGAGTAAGTCACTGTAATTTATACCTTAAATTTAAATTTAATGATAAATCATTGTACGTGAATAACAATTCTGAAGAAACAACAGACGGTTAGCCTATATTACTTAGTGTATTTTATGGTATATTTATGTTGCTATTAAAGTATTAGTAATACGGTAGGTTGAATTAATTTTTACCAAAAATTTGCATTTGAAATTGTTATTGTGTCTATAAAATATAATGTTATAAGTTAAAAGTACCTTCAAATAGTATTATTGAAAAAAAATACATACAGTCGTTATTCTTCGTTTAAGTAAATAATATCGTTTAAATTTAAATTATTTAAACTTATTTATTTTTATGTTTTTTGTTTCAATTACGTATGAGATGCATTGCATTAAATTTTAAAGTTATTTGATACCGATTGAAGTTTTTTATTCACATTTATAGAAAAATGAAACTATTAAAAAAATTATACTATTTCTAGAAAACAGTAATATGAACATTTGGTAAAAATATTAATTGATTGATAAAAATATGAAATATCTATTGTTAATTTCATCTTTGATTAACAAAAAAAAAAAAAAAATACAAATCCATTTAATCATAAACTGATTTTTTGTAAAAATTTCCTTTCTTTATTTTTTTTTAAATTAATTTTCTTATTATTTTAAAAATTATTAGGAATTTTTTTACCTCATGAAATTACCAACTACATCCAATTTAATGTCAAGAACCACCCTCAAATTCGATGATCAGATGATTTTTTTTTTCTGTAAAACGTGTACACATGCACACCAATAAAAACCCACATTAATGTAAGGGCAATACATCTTTTGTTCCGACCAGAACTTAAAATTATAAAATTATAAGCAGAGACTATTAAATCTTAATGAGCTAATGCAAACTGCCTTTTTTAATGTATAAAGTGTGGTCGTTGTGTACTTCCTCTTTTTTCATTAAAGTTATTTAAATATTTTAAATTTAATATGTTCGCATTTATGTGTTTATGAGTTATGGAGTATTGTTATACTAAATAAATGTTAGTTTCAAAAAATTATAATTTTTTTTTTCTTTTTTAATTAACTAAAGATAGAGATCGACTGCCGATTGCTTGTCTTACTCTTCTAACCTTTTACTTAGTAAAAAGTAAAATTAAGTTTTGGCTATAATCGTTTATTCGTATACAAATATTTATTGTCGGATTAAAAATTTAAGTGTATAAAACAATAATGTAGTGAATCGTGAGAAAAGTAAAACTATAGTACTCAACAGTCAATCTCTATTTTCTGTTTAGTTTAAAAAAAATTAAATTATTATAATTTATAAAAATTAGTACATTATTTTTGTACTTTTCAACCTTTAACACATTAATAAACCTTTGTATTTGAAAAATTATTCTGAAATTTAGTTTTCTACAGTATTTATACTTAATAGAATGATGTTATTCATATTATATCTAATTTTTTTTCTATAAATAATATATATGTTATATTATGATTATATATATTTAAAGCAAATAATAATTCAATTATTCTATTGTCTTGTCTATTCATATGATTATGCACAACATTGAAGGGGTTAGGTTATTTATTTAGTTAAATTATTAGTAGTGGTAATAATTTAATTAGACTTAATTCATTTTATAAATTAGTTTTAATGAAAACGGGTTTTCTATAACTACCTGAACAAGGTTGTTTTAAATGTATTTCTATGATATGTATACAAGGCGGTTTTTTTTTAAAAAGTGATTTTTTTCTCGAAAAGTATCAACGTATTTTAAAATATCTTTTTACAACTTATAAAGTTATATTTTTTGAGAAAATGAATATCCGTCTTTAAAAGAATCAACTTGTGTTATAAATTTGTCGTAAGAACTAAGAATAACTACACTGGTCTCATAATAAAGTTTTTTATGGCCATAACCAGAAGAAATAAAAGCGCCTAACATTTATATATCTAATCAAATGCTATTATTTTATCTTTATCTGGAAAGTAAGAACATGCCTCTACAGCTATTATTTGGAGTACAAAAATATCAAATAAACAACATTTATACGGGTCTTTTACCCAGAAATCTTTAGTATCATTATTATTAGTACACTTCTGTCCTTCACTATGATAGTTTTTTTAATATTGTATTATTTGCATCTTACATATACTAACGAAAATCTATAGGTATTACGAAATTTACTTACTGAATTTCATATATTTATCTAAATTTTCCCAAATTTAAAAACATGTACATTTATCCTTAATATCAAGAAATCTAATATTAGTAAGTTTAAATTTTAGTTGTGTTAAAACTAACTCTTAATTTAAAAATATTTGTATGTAACCATTTAACATATTAATTCCTAGTTAAATTTGTTTAATTTAATGATTTATTAAAATTTTATAATTGATCAATCATGGGCCACTAAATTGTGTCTAAAGTACCATTAGTTCAACAATTGTTTATTAAATTTTAAGTAATTATTTATGCGACGCTTCATAAATACTCAAAATAAAAAATTTATTCATAATGTTGAAGTTCCACAGCACTCGTTGACCTAAAGCTACAAATTTACAATGGTACGTTCAATAAAAAGTATTTCATTCATTCATTAAGAACAAAAACCTGTTTTTATTTTGTGTTTAGATTGTTGATTTCTTTTTCTTTCATTAATTTATCACTTATGCAGTTATATTTTTTGTACTACCTAACAAAAGTTAAAAAGCTACAGATTGTGTAATAAAAAAAAAAGACTGCTATAAACTTTATTATTATTGTTGTTGCGTTTATATTGTTACATTAATAGTCATTACTAATTATAATTAATTATAGTAAAAAAAGGTTAAAAATTTGTGAATATGAAAGCTTAATATTTTTTAAATGAGTCCAGATATTGATATCAAATGTAACTCCACTTAAGTTGACTTTTCTTAATTTATTAAAATGAAAGTATGGTGTAGGAGTACTTTTATTATACAATCATCTATTTATAAAAGAAATGTATAATCTCTATACACAATATATAATATAATAAATAAATAGTTATCAATTAGTGTACTTAATTTTGAGAATACGAGGGAAATGAGCATCTATTGACACTATTTCTACCATTACACCTATCTAGAATTTAAATTTATTATATATATAAATATGTGTGTGTGTGTAAAATATTTGGTTCTTTTACCTAAATTCTTGTAACCAAGTTTATAAAATGTATTTAATTTTCATAAACCATGTAATAATTTCTATGAAGAGATTTTTACCTTATTGGGCGTTACCTAATAAATAGTTTAACTATTAATATGTAAATATTAGTTAAATTTAGAAATTAATAGCTTTGTTGCTTTTTTATATTAATTATTATGTACTAGTGTATAATATATTGTAGAAAAGCGTAGGTTTAATAAAAACCAAATATGTTAATTCAATTATTAAGTTACGTTAGTCACTTTACTTTTATTTTAACTTACATGATTAAAGTAAGTTCGTTAATACATTGTTATTTTAAAATTATCTTTCTGTATCATACATGTATTATATTCTTTTAAATAGATGAAACTACACACTTAAAATTTAAAACTATTAATATTTATTTAATACACATGTATAAGGTTTTAGATAGGTAGTAATTGCATCGTCCATTAACTAACTATTGGTTCTTTATCTATTTCCTTCCATAGTTAATGCGATGGTTTCGTGCAAATCATCTACTCCGTGGGTTGCTTTTACGTATATATACCTCTGCTTTTACCGTGTCGAACAATACCAATAAAGACGATTATCAATAAAGTCTTTTTATCCATTACCCTCATCTGTCCATCTGTTTATCCATCACCACATTCCCAATCTTGAAATGTTGACATCTAAAACTGAAATTGTTTTGAAACCTTATTTGAGATCATAAATCACACTATACAATTAATTGCAGGTCCATTTACCTGCTTGTCCTATTCTCTTTTTTTCAACTGAGTTAAACGACCAACATTTTTTTACAAATGCTGTAAAGGTTTACATTAATGGTGCAAACTTGAAAGCACACGAAAAACTATTTTTTTTTGTATGATTAACGATTTATGCGTGCGGTTTTGACAAAAAATTATCCTTTATTATTTAAGTGTAGAAACTTTATTCTGAATTTGATAATTAAAGTGTGATATTTAAGTAATTTATTTTTAACATTTTTCTGTCATATTTATTTCTGAAAATAATTATTTATTGGATTCACACAAATGTATTTATTTATTGTTTTTTTCTTGTATACAACATACATATGTATAGACAATAAGAATTGTGTTGAATTTCTTCTCCTAACAACTGTACTATCTCTAAATTATTTCTTATATTCTATTACATGCATTTACAATAGTGAGCTTGGTTATATAGGTGTGTATAAAAATTATGTACAACAATAGGTATATAGTGGTTTATATATTGTATAGGTCGTCATAATTGAGTATCACAAATAAAAATCATCACAATAAATGTTGTTAAATAAATCATTTTTTTTTTTTTGTGTTTTCTTTATTTAATAAAATGATGGCTGTCTAATATATTCTTTTATTAAAATTGGAGAAAAATCTATAAATTATTGTTAGAAACATTCTTTCATTTTCCATTTTCTTATTTTCTTAATCTATCTAATGCCTTTTGAAACCATTTCCTAATTTTCGTTTTCAAATGTATGCAAATAATATTGCACATTGTATTTAATTTACCTCTGTCGTTTTAAAATTCAAAAAAATTTTATCTGTGTACATTTTTTTATGCTTTTTTTCTGTCTATATTGAAATTAAGTTCTCTGTCCTTTCAAATTTTTTGATTTCACGTATGATTGTCGTTGTTTTGTTTAAGGTTGATTTTTTTATATTTTCATCTTGAATGGACCATTATACAAATCGTCCTCTCGAATACTTGAGATACTAGTGGGTATCCGTTATTTATATTGGCATGGATAACCTTGATAATATTATCGTAGCATCGTGCTATGTTTATTTCCATACTACTTCTGTGTAAAACATAGTACATATAAATAATATACATAAAATATATCGTTTAACCGTTTAAATACATTCATTAATAGTTATAAATTTGTTATACAATATGTGTATTAGTATTGTACCTTAGATAAGTATATATTAAATCACATATTTATAGTTGTGATCGGAGAGACGTAATTAAGTAGTTTACACGGTGCACCTAAAACTCGTTTGACCTTTAAATAAAACTACGTGTAATCAAAATGCTCGTACAGTATGCTACCTGCTGAAAACTAAATATTTTACCTACTAATTAATGAAAATTTACTCAATATATTATTGATGATCAAATGTTTTCAAGTGTCTTAAAATTTTATACATAGTTAGAAGTCACACGTATTATTTTGTTTTTACACCATCTCAGAAAAAGTAAGTTATCATTGTCTTGGCGGATTTTTATCAGTTATTATAATAAGTTATTTGAAAAATAACTGTACGTTCACTGTAGAAATACAATAAATACACAGCGCAGGAGACTATGCGAGTTAACGCAGTAGCTGTGTCGTTACAATAACGACTATCAGTGTCCATGTATACTCACTTAATGGTCTTGTACGTCGGCATGGTCCTTCATACCAAAATCTAATATAATATTTTGCCGTGCTAAGCATACAACAATATTAGTTTACACGCCGAGATTTGGTAGTTTGCTAAATGACCCAGACCGGTGGCAAGTTCTGTGCAACAGTATATTAAGTTTAACTTGCTCGTATAATGGCACGTTTTACGGCACAATCCCTGCTCCCTCACCACCCAAAGTGCTCCCTATTCCTGTAGCCAAACTGCCGGCGTATCTTTATGTAATACGACGCACCATATTATACTACAGGTTGGTCAGGTTAGGTTAGGTGGTTTACGCCTGTACATAATTCTGCAATTTTTTTTTTTTTTTTTTTTTCATAAAATATTATAAATATCATTATTATTCTCATCGAAGCGATCTTCTGTGTATAGCGCGTTAATCCATCAACACGCACACGCACAACACGTTAATGATATATAGATATAAGTTAGTTAGACAAGTGTGCAGGTATGTATGTATATATAATATACGTATGTAATATGTATACGTGACGGCGTAATGACATTTTTGTCAATCGTTCATTGTCACTTTTATGTGCGACGATAATACGATATACGCTCATATCGCAGTGCATATACGTGTATGGGTGTATGCGTATATATATATATATATATATATATATATATATATATTTATACATATATAGCCATATAGGGGTACTCGCCTTGACAGCCGTGTTATGCGCGTCAAATGCATTGTTGGGGGTAGCTATAGGCGTACATGCGATGACATCGCATGTAGTAATTTTACTCTTACGACGGGGTACCTAACTACCACCACTTGTGTCGCTACCATCAATCCGGCTCAACTCCTCTCCTCCCGCTGTCATATTGCAATATGCGTACGCACTTCTTAACGTTTACACAGTATAATATTTATAGGTCGAAGCTCATAATTTATATATAATAGTTTAATACACATGTGATTATACAGCATGTGCGTAACGGGACGACTTCCATCCCATTTATATCATAGGTATATATATATATATATAGGGCATAGGCACTACATTTATCTCTCACTGCGACACGCATTTAAATTCCGAAAACTCGCAGAGCAGGATCCAAGGGAGTAGATGTTTACATGGCTTACATAGATGTGATGCGCTTTTTTTTCTTCTTGAAAAAACACTTCTTGGTACATTAAATGCTTTTATTAAGACGTGTTCTATAGTAACTGAACGAATTCCAATACAGTTACGCGTAATATGAGCGTTTAATATAATCTATGCGATTTGTTTGAAGTTGAAATGCTTTTTTTTTTTTTTAAATTTCGTATCCCTGAAAAATTTAAAAACAGTTCTCAAATCTGTTGGCGAGTTAAAAATTGTCCGTTTAATAAAATGAATTGTCTTCGCCGCCGAAATTATACGCCAATAAACACGTATGTCGGTATGCGGCGTAGTTGGACGCGTGAAATACTCCCGTAGTACAGGCGCCACGTACTTCTGAAATATGTATATATATTTATATATATTATGTTATATATCTAACGATATTAAACTTATAATTTCGCCGTTTACAGCACATACTAACACGTAGTTTGACGGCAACGTCGATTCAATTAAACAGAATAGATTGTTTAGAATTTATATATATATATAAGTTGTATACGATGCACGTGATTTAAATTTCTTAACTGCAAAATTTGTATCGCATGTCTTCACAGAATATGCTGGAGGATTTCGTATCTCGAGTTATCTGAGAGCATATATCTAATGATATAGAATGTTACGTTTTTGTCCGTTTTCCGCGCAATCAGAAACACGCAATTCATTTTAACGTAACTATATACGCTTATTTATTATTATTATTTTTTTCGTTTACCTCAGAAACATCATGACGTGTAGCTGTATAGGTTACCAGCGCCAGTTATTTATCGCTAGAATGCCAACGATATTTCATAAGCTGCACACGTAGGTGTATTATACCGAGAGAAATCGAATAAAAATGATATTAATGTTATATGTTATCCACCTTTGTTGTAATTATTGTACATTTAATTTATAGATTCTTGTAATTCGATTACTTATTTGTTTTAATCTCGATTTAATTAACCTAGTTTAATTTGTATGTTGACATTTCCAAAAGCATTTTTAATCGTATTTCCATTTATTTTCTCTGTGTTACTATTGCCTTAAGTAATATTTAAAATTGTATAGTCCATCTGAACTTTTGGCTGTTTATCTTAACAATTTTGTGTATTTCAATAAACTTGTATGCAATTTATATTTATTATAACTGATTCATAGTTATAGTTAACAAAGTAATATCAAATATGTTATAAAGCATTAATATCTGTATCATAAACATAAAAAGTTATTCATAAATTATATTTTTAGTGTTAAAATACAGTTACTGAAATAATTAATTAAATAAAAAGTTTAATTTTATAGAGAGTGTATCAATATATTGTGCAATTATTTATTTATTTATTTTTTTGGTCTGTGTAACTCAAAAACTATATTTATGTATATATATATAAAATCGTAATTAAAAACCATTGTTGGTATTTTAAAGAATTATTTAAACAAACAAATATATGCATAAAGTAGGTCGAATAAATATCTACTGTATTATTGATGCGTTCATCATAATTATTATTTTTATTCAATTTTTGTGTAAATGTGTTTATATATTTGATTGAAAACTTGTAAGAAAATTCGGCATTATTTTGAGTTTTAATTTTTTTAAACAATAACTTATAATAGAAATTTTTTAATATTTAGATGATAAGTCTAAACAATCAATAAATATATACTATTTAGAGATACTCATATGATTAACAATTAAAATGTAATTTGTACATATAGATACTTATCATTTTATCTAAAAACTGTCCATTAATATCTATATAATAGATTTGGGTCCATTGCTAAGTATAACTTTGTATTTGTATTGTTTTCAGGTGATGGACGAGAGAAGCACGAATCTTTTGACAATGAAAAAAATACGGAGATTGTTGATGTTCTTTTGTGTTCTACGTTTTGCCAATCGCAGTTCAATTTGTCACAACAGCTTGCTCAAATACATCCAGAACTAACAATGCCAATGTTTTCAGGTTAGACATTTCTATAATCTTATTACTTGCGGGATTTAGTTCTAGCTAAAAATCTGTAGACGCTTAAGCATCAAGCTTTCAAGAACAATTTAATGCGTTTGTGATTTAAGTATTTTGAAAACAACATTGAAGTCTACTATAACACTTAGGTAATTTTTTTGTGGACATAATTTTTTTAACCAGTAGGAATTTTAAACCAATAGGTAAATATTCTTTTTGAGTTGATACAATATTACTTATAGTTATACATTTTTTTAAATACTGCAATTTAATAACATTGTTTTTTACTTGATATAGCTGCTTTAGTCTTATGTTTCACATTTTTTTTTTTATTAAAAGAATAGAATATTATTAGCACATAGCTAACATGTTTGGTGTTTGCCAATAAAAATAAAATATAGAGTTAATTTAAAGAAAAATGATTAATTTTATGGAATAAAGGTACGTCAGAAATGATTTTATATGATACAAGATTATTGAAGCTTGAACTGTATATCACTTTATTCAAATTAGACTAATTATTTGTGGATAAGATATTATTTTCATGTTTGACAAATATATTTAAACTTATGACTATTTCTAAAAAAAAAAAAAAAAAACAATTAAAACAATTATTAAACAATTATAAAAGTGGACTAAAATATTTAATCTTTTAAGCATCTCAAATTAGCGAATTGTATGAGAAATCGAAATTTCATTCATAGTTTTTCAGCAAAAATATTACATAAATACAGTCTTATTAAAGTGCTAATTAGATAATTTTTAGTGGTGTGTGGATTTATAGTAAATATTGACTTTTATTTTAATATTTTTTAATTTTCAAAAGTCTTAAAATTTTAGGTTCCAATAAATTAAGTTTTTTTTTTCAATATTATTTAATAATTTTTCAATATATAATATTTTTAGAGATTTTATTGTATTTAAATAGATTGTAATATTATTTACATTTACTTTTCATAATAAATTATAACTTTTAATATGATAAAATGTACATCTTCTCCCATTATAAATATTTATTTTTTTAAAACTACACAGTAATAAAACTGATATTTCCATCGAAAAATTAATTGAACGTATAACATTACTATTGAAAATAATACTTCACCATCAAAATATTCGTATTTTCGTTAATCATAATTTATTAGTTTTTACGCTAATGTTATTCACGCAGTACTAGAATTTCAAACCCGAATCGTATTTTATATTTTTCTATAATGTCTAATTATTAATTGCCTAATTTACGTCATTTGTCTCTAAAAAAATCATAAAAAATTTTTACTGTAAAAATATATGTTAGGTATGTAACTATGCAAAATTTATTTAACTGCGTTTTAGAATAATGCCTATTTCTATGTAGGCATGTTAATTGTAAGAATTATGATTTAACTAAAATGTTTAGACTTAACAACCAAGCTTATAGTGTTCAGTAGCATAACAATACAAGCATATTTGATTTGAAAAGGAATGCTAATTCATTAAAATAATAATACTAAGCTGCCCAAAACACAATACTGATATAATACAAATTCATTGCATACATTAAATTTTGATGTGTCACCTTTAACATTAATTTTAATACAATTCATACCCGCATAATAATATTTTAATTAAATATTAAAGCCACTATAAGTTTCATTGGGTATACCTCAAGATTCTCACCTAGTCCCAATTATATTTCTAATATATATATATATATATATATATATATATATTAATGACATTACTTTTCTAAAAAGTTCTAAGCTTATATCTTCTAATAATTTTAAACTTTATTGTGTTGTAAATTGTTACAAGGATGCTGAATTATTACAATCTGATTTAAAGTTGCGTTTAAATAAATTGGTGCAAAAAAAAATTGTATCTCTTACGCTTAATATTAAAAATGTCAAATAATGACTTAAGCACATTTACGTTCCAATACTTTTTTTCGATTAAAATGTCAATAGTATACCCCTACTCAGAACTGATGTTATTTAGGATCTTGGTATAAATATTGAACCTAAATCAAAATGTAATGCTTATATTCACTACATAAATAATAAAGTCTTATTTCACGGATTCATTTAAAAATTAGTGTCGATTTTAATGATAAATATACTTTCATTTCAATTTTATAATATGATTCCATTATCTGGTCACCAGAAATGTTACATTATAACTACTATCGAGTTAAAAATACATTTTCACGTTTTTTAGCGTGTAAGTGTAATATACCTAAAACTTACCATCCTTTACTTACTAAAATTTTAAATCCCTGGAATAGCACAGGATCAGACTTGATTTATATTTTATTTAAAAGTTAATAAGTTATTATAAACTATAGTTATTAAACACTTGAACAACGTCGTCTGCGATTAGATTTGTACTTTTCGTATAAACTTTTCTCAGGAAATATAGACTGTCCTGACTTCCTAAGTCGCTTCTCCTTCCTTACCCCTATTCGTAACTCCCGGTCTAAAAACACTTTCTATCTAAACACAGAAGTAACTAATTACGCTAGCAATACTCCCCATCTTAGAATTATGAAAACTATAAATAAATTAAATATTGATTTGTTCATTTCACCAAACTTTAACTCATTCAAAAATTATTGTAATTCCTTACTTGTTAATTCATAGCTATAATTATGTTAAATAATATGTATGTATAATAATTAATATTGTACCTTTTTTGTCTTTCTCTATAATTATTCTGTTTATGTATATTACTTTAACGATCGATTGTCATTATTATCATTATATATGTAATTGGGCCTGGCCCGTTTAAAACTTAAAACTTAAATAAATAAATAAATAAATTAGCTATATTGATTGTTCTAACTTCTTAAGCCGTCTATCATTTAAAGTTTCTTTGTCTAACACCCGATCAACAAATCAATTTTATTTAAATCTCAAAAATACTAATAATGCTACTTACTCTTAAGAATCATTAACTCTATAAATAATTATAAAATCAATCCGTGTTATTATTTTTTCTTTCACTCATTTAAAAATCATATTTCTGCTAATCTATTAATACATATAAATTGATATACCTATAATATTATTTATATATTTTTATTAAGTCAATTATTTTTATTGTTTAAAAATATCTTCGAATGCTATGTATTAAATTAATTTATGTAATTGGGTCGAAACCCGTAAAATATTTCAATAAATAAATAGCATTATAATGTAACATTTCAACACAAATATTCAAAATTCAATTAAATTATTATAATAATATGTTTAATTTATATAGTATCTAGGTAATTTTTTTTTTAACTGTAAACATTAATATTCTGCAGAAATTTTATGTTTTTGAAAGAAAACGTTTTCTTAGTACCTATCGGTGTTATGATTTTAACTTAAAGTACGGTAGTACATATAAAATTAATCGTAATCACTAAAATTTTGGAAATTCTTATTTCAGTGGTTAATTGATAATACTTGTTACAATTGACTGCTAAATTATATATTATATTTTTTATATTTCTTTAGATAGTTGTATGACTAATCAAAAAGATGTTTCATGCTTTTTACTAGTGTAGGTGGTTTTTTTTTTATTATTTAAAATTAAATCGAACTCGCTATTGATAAAACTTTTTTATACATACAACATCTTTTTGGAATTCGTACAAATTAAAACGTAAAAATCATAATTACTAGAGAAACCCTATTTTTACCGACAATATTTTAATTTTTTTATTATTGTGATTCATATATTCATAGCAAATAAACTTTGAGGGATTTTAACTGTTTCATATTCACTACAGACTGCAGTAACACAATATTATTACTGAATTTACGTGCTGTTAAAATGTAAATATCTCCGAGGAATGTTACTACGTATAGTTTATTTTAATGTAGGTACGTATAGAATTATAAGAGGAAAACGGTTTAATTTTGTATATTGGCTAATAAAGGACATTTTAAATATCTGTACTTACAAATTTAATGTTTGAAAACATACTCGAAATGCAAGGTAAGCACTTGATGATAATATTATTAACTACAATAATTTATCAGTAAATATGTAGATATTTACATTTAGTAGTCACTAATAACTAAAAATAGGTGTATAAATTTAATGCATTATAATTATTTTAAAAATCATTTATGTATTAAAAAAAAACTTAAGAACATAATTGACAAAAAAAAGCCGCATTACGATTTTTGTGACCAGATACAATATCCTATAGAGCTATATTATCTACATTTATATTCCAACTTAAAGTTCGCGGGTAATTTTTTTTAAGATAAACAAAAAATTAATTATTAAAATATCTGTTTACCTTATTACTTGTGTATACTCTGGGATAAAGTTATCTTTGAATCTTTTAGAACGGTTCTGCTTTTGATAACTATATCGTTCATTTTTAAAATATCCATTAGTAAAAATAGAATTTAAATAACTAATTGTATAGTGTAAAAAGAAACGTCTTTACAAATAGTAGTTTTGTGTAAACGTTCCCATTTCTCTCTCTTTTTTTTTCTTTTCGGTTATTTTAGAAAATATTGAGATTTTGTTGATTTTTACCTCCTAAAAATACCAATTGAATTCACTTTTCAACCAAAAAAAAATATTGAACTTGTAAATCAAAGCTTCTACTTTAAATTGTAAAAACATAAACAAAAAAAAAATAATAAAAAAAACATGTCATTATAAAATCAATGCATTCATCACTTCACTCAGAATCTAAAATTGAGAAAACTAAAAAAAAAATATTACGGAATTAGTCACAGCATGGTATAATCATGGTTGAAGTGTAAAAAGTTAGTGCATAATATACACCCTTTTTACGTCAAATATTTGATGATTAAACTAAAAATACCGGCGTAAAGGGAGCCAAAATTAAGTGTATATTATTGTACACAAAATTGTTAATATTTCATTTTTATTGGACGAAACGATTCGAATCTATAACTTGTATATTTCAATTACAGACATTACACTAAAATATAATCTTGTCACCTTTCAAGTATAGGTTATAGTTAGCATATGCCAATTACCCATATTTTATCAAAGGCAGTGATATTTGACTTAAATCTGATATTTTTTATCTCGAGAAACAAGCTTCATTGACATTATTTTTAATTTCTTTATAACTAAACCTATTTGTTTATGTATATCTATTTACTTATTTATATTACTATTGCATCTAATAGTTTTTAAGTATATTTGCATCATTAATCTACATATGATAACGTTAACTAAAAATAAGTTGATACAAAAACAGTTGTACATAATATTTAAGTATTATTTTGATTTGAACTGTAATATATATTATATTATTCGTGTTTAATTTTGGTCATAACATTTAAATATGTGAAAAAAAATTAAGTTGGATGTATTCTCTACGAATAGATTATATTATTATTTACTTTTTTAATCAAATATTTTATTTAAAGTTTTTGGTTTTTCAAATAATTTATAAGTATTTAATGTAACTATTAAATAAGAGATAAAAAAAAAAAAAAAAAAAAAGTTAACATAATAAATATTTTAAATTTCATAAATAGACAAATATCATAAAAATCATTTTAATTTATATCTACATAGTTTTCTATAGAGAATAATATAGTAAAGAAATTCAACTTTCAGGATATATACTAAATATGTTTCAACTATATAGTGCACATGAATATGAGGTACCTTTTTAACATGACGTGATTAAAATTATGATACAAAAAATGGTTGGGTTTTCATTAGGACGATGTCATATTCGCTATTCCATAATAATTTTTATAGCATAGAATTTAAATTATCCTTTTAACCTTTTTTGAACCATTTGGGTTGTTAATGACCACTATTTTTTTATTTGCATCTAATTGATTAGAAATTCTTTTCAAACTACACTTTAAGTTTTTCAAAACTAATAGCATAAATATTCTTATAACTATACCTAACATATTCAAATATTGTATTATTTTATTTTATAAAATTAATGAAAATAATATTTAAAAATTTCACATTTATTTTATATAATGCATGCAATTAATCTTACATTTTATCGTTAATCTATTGGGTCCATACTTTTTTATTAAATTTATTTATTTTTTATGCATTGTGTTAATCTTAAATCAATTTTTTCACAATAAATAATACATATATATATTTACGTAGACAAATATTGTTTATATCTTGGATTTGTATATTTTTTTCAGGTTTACCTATGTTATATTTATTATCTCAAAAAAATTATTACGTGTTCATAATTTTTTTCTACTTAATTTTCGACTTATAGTGATGTATATCACAAAACTCTCACCATTTAGAAAAATATAATTCCTTTTGAAAACAAATTTACTGTATGACAGAATATGAATGAATGAGATTTTGTGGGTGTATGTTATATAGCCATTTAGACTGTTTGTTCATCATTTATACGTTTTTTTTTTTTTTTTCAAGAGTCATTTCTTTTATAAATTTTGGATTATATTTGGTTTTTTTTTGTGGCTTGATAAAATATTCAGTTTTCCTAGCTATTTCCTCAAGATGATTTGTATTTTATATTTTTATGTCTTCATTAAAATACACAATATCATATTAAACTTTTTTATGGAATAACTTATCGTTTGATTGATAATGATAATACTTATATAGTTATATATTTTGAAAAAAGATTTTAAAAATAGTTGAAGTTAAAAGCTCGTATTTTACGTATATATATATATATATATATATCACGTCTAGACAAAACAACAAACATACAATACAAATTATTTATATTTACAAACCTAATAATACCTACACCGATGATATAAAATAGCAAGATTTTTCATTATTTTTCGAATTTCTTAATATTTTCAAATATTTTTAATTAAATCATTTTTTAACAAGTTGAATACATTTATGAAAATTAATTAAAATTTTTATTAAATATTTAATATGACAATGGACCCAACTAAAACTGATTTTTTTTTTGTATGATACTATAATTTATTTATTTTAGCACTTAATTATTTTGAGTAAAATTATTTTATTTTTTATACATTTAAATAATTATCCATTTCATTTTAATATAGTTTTTACTATTTTGTATAGTATTATGTTATTTTAGGGTATAAAATTCCGTTTTCTGTGCATGAAATAAATAAATAAATTAGTTATAATATTGTACAATATAATACTTCTCAAAAATGATTCATATATATTACAGAGATTTAGAAAAATAAATATAGTTTTATGTATTATCAGAACTCAGAAATTACAATTTAAAATTTTTCAGAGTAATCTTAAAACTTAATTAACGGTATGTTTAATCTATGAATTATGCTATATTAAACTAATTATACTCGTTATCTTAAACTATTATACATTTTATACATAATATAATAATTATAATACTTATTTAACTTGGCCATAATTAATTTTAAAAATAAACGAATTGTCCTTTCAGTTATGAATAATTTACTGTTAAATAATAATGGAAAAAACAATTACTTATTGTCATCATCCTCATCTCCTATTCGTCCTGTTATAAACGTATATATGTTATATATTTTTTTTACCATCATTTTAATTATTTTAATAATAATACGAGTATAATTATAAACATAAACAGAAAACAGTGAATAATTTACACGTCGGCCGGGTAAGCTAGTTTTTTTTAGTGAGGTTTTACTGTGACATAGCAAAAGCTGTGACTGATATGTTATGATTAAATAATAAATTATTCAATATTCAATACATTTATTTAATATACACAAATTTATGTGATTCCTATTATGTCACAATATATAATAAGTATATAAAATATTTTCAAAAGTGATTAATCGTTTTTCTAAAAGGGGCTTAATGATTTTCTTTTGTCTTAGTTGCTTTAAAAAATACCATTTCATCTCTCTTGTATATATAATTTTTCTTTTTAAAAATAATTAAATAAAAAATTCTTAAATTATTTTTAGAATTATATTTTTCAGTCGTTTGACATTGCTGAGTGTTATACCAATTCATTTATTTCCGTTACTTCAATCAATTTGTAATTAAAATTACTTCGTGCTTTTTTTTTATTACCAATAGATTATTATTAAAATAAATTCTTTTTATAAGCAGTATAATTAGACAACCAAACTAAAAAATCAAACTCAAACTTAGATCTAACAAGAAAAAAATTTAATAATTTTAAAATTCAACTTAATATGTTCAAAACCACAAATTATTTAATCAAATAATTCACCTAATATACCTAGTAATTCCAGAAAGATACTGAAAAGGCGGTAGTTTCAGGATCTATTAACCTAGCTAATATCAATGTTATATTATATTATTATTTTAAACGCATAAAAATGTATATAAATAACTGACTGAGTGTCCTTAATGAATGGCTTCTTAAATCCGTTTTTTCAGGCCATTAAATCATCCAATTTTTTTTTTACTTATTGTTCCATATTGTAACAGATTTTAATTTGTATTATGAACAATAATAGTTAAAAAAGAAAACAATTTTAAAGTATTTATATTTTTAAATACGCTTTGTAATTCTATTTATACAAATCCTAAAAGCATTATTAGCAGATGAATTAATATAACAAGAAAAGAAAAGATCTATTCTAAAGACTATTATGCAATCAACCCTAGTTAAAATAGAATCCCTAACCTATAGTTAAGGAATATTGGTTTTCTTTTACGGGAAAACAATATAATCTGACATTTATTTATGTTAAAGCTATCTCATTTGTAATGCTTTATTCATTTATCTTTTCTATGTAAAACTGTAATTTAATACAATCATGCTGTAAGCGTTTAAACTAAAATACTTTAGTACCATCAGCGAACAATAGAAAAATTATAGGAGAGCCTAAAACACTAGGCAAATAATTAATAAATAAAATAAATGATAAAAGACTTAAATTACCCCGGAAAGTAGCCCGGAGTGTACTTTTAAGTTAGTTGAATTAACAAGAAGCAATTTTATGGTTTAAGAACGATTTATTAAATATGATTTTATCTAATTTAAAAATGAGCCATTTAATCTGAAATATTTTAGTTTTGCTGATAAGAGTTTATGGCTAACTTTATCGAATACTTTTTAAAAGTCAGTATAAATTCAATCAACTTGTTGTCCCTCATTAAAGGTAGAAATAATTTTAGATTAGTGAATATTGATTTATGTTATTTAAATATACAATAAGTAATAACTAGAGTGTATTATATTTTTGAGCATTGTCAATTTGTAATATATCAATGAATATGACAATTGATTTTAAACGTAAAAAAACTGTTGTATTAAATTTAAAATACTTCATAAAAAAAAAAATAAAATTTTCGATCCATCAAAAATTTAAAATTTTATACGATTTTATAATATTATTTACTTAAAATACAGAAAAAAAAATGCATAATTATAACTAAGTAAACAAATACAGCTGATAAGTGAGAACGTATTGCATAGATACAACAGTTTCAAAACATCATAAATAAAATATTAGTAAATTCTTGCAAGGTCTAATGATTTAATTATGTATTCATATTTCGCTGTCTCTAATTTTAGATTATGAGAAGAGGTAGTAGAGCGAAGAAGGTATATTGTTAGTCTTTCGTTATTTGTACATGATGTATGTGTTTTGCCATTCGATATGTATTTAATTTAATTTTTGACTATTACTTAAATAATTTGTTAGGATAAACATTTTTTAAGTTATGGTCTATATTAAATTTTAATCATCTTAAACGCTTTTTTATAAGTTATAAATCTTTGATTGGAAAAAGGACAATATTTTTTAAACGTGTTTTCTGATATTTCATTATCTATAAAAGTATTCTATAGTAGTATTCTTAAAATGTTCATTTCCAGAGATTGACCACAAAAAAATAAAATAAGTTGACAAATCTGTTTTAAACAATTATACTATGTTATTTTCTTTTTGAGTAATAATGAAAATATATAAATATTAACATATTATATGTAAATGTAACAACATTTTAATAGTTCGATTATTTAAAAGGCACGTATTTTAAGAATGTCAAAGACCTATTTTAATTAAATTTAATAATTGATTTTTGTAAGACTTGGCATTTTATCATAACACATTTATTATAATTCATAAAATTTAAATAACTTGTTATTTTTAAGAAATCTTTATTTAAAATATCAATTCTTTATGTAACAATTATTAAAATTTGATTTATTAAAAGATTTTTTAGAAATTATATTTAATTTATTCAAAATTTCATATTTGTCTCATAAAATATTAAAATTGTTCCAAGGTTTTCCACTGATAATATCATTTTATTAGTTACAACTTATATATTATATAAATATATACGTATACTTAGAAGCTTCGTAATATAATAGGTATCCATTTTTTTTTTATACATATTACATTAACTAGTTACTTCTTACTAGTAGGTATAAAGTGAATTATAGTTTATATTTATGTACTCGTATATTTTATACGAGTTTCATACGGTTTAAATAATAGTTTTTCAATCATTTTCCGTAACATGAATTTAAGTTTTATCAGACTCAGTTTTTAAAAATCATAAAATCCTTACTGGCCTACAACTAAAATTACGTTGTCGAACATAAAGCCATACGGCTTACGTGTGATAGCCTAATCGCGAGGCTACAAACTTCATTAAAGTGTACACACTATAAATTGTTATACTAGTAAGATAAAAGATAGTTATATCCGTAAAATATCAACAACAAATAAGCACTTAATTTTACTCTTAAATCCCTAATATTAAATTGATCATTTATTGAATATTCTTGGAATACCAATTCTATATTATATAGTATTGTCAAAATATCTTAGGCAGGTAATAAGTATTTTATCACCATTTCTCGTACGTAGGAAATAGTAATAACGAAAATATATGAAAAACTTAAGTAAATTTAACACAAAATAATAATATTTTTATTTATTTTATTGGCAAGTTGTTTAATCAAGATTAAACTACTTAATAGTAAACAATATTTCGCGTTAATAAATGATTATAAGAAAACGTCATACCCGTATGTCATCTTAGGCTTATAAACACACAACATATCTAATTTTCTGTTCAAACTTATCCAATGTGTCTGCTTTTTTTTTTTTAATACCATAGTTAATCGGTTTATTATAAAATTTAATGATGAGAACTAAAAATATTATCTACTAAGGAACTACTTGTTTTAATATTTTTATTTTAAAGCAAATTTGAGGATTTTAATACTATAAACATTATGTATATTTTAATATTTGCTTTGAAATTAAAATACTAATATACAAACCTATGTAGATTTATATTCAAGATTTTTTACTTTTATGTTAAATAATAAATCTATTCACTCTGGTATTAAAAATAGCAGAATAAAATATATTACTCTGGAGGTAAAATTATATAATTTATGTGTCTATATAGAACTGTAGCAGGACTTCGCACTTGCAGGTAAGATGTCCTCTTAAAAACATGTATATTGATGCATCATAATCGTTACTCAGTTTATATAAATAAATTTCATTGAGTATTTAAGACAGGTTAACGATTGGAATGTGTATAAGCTTCTGAAAAAGTTTTAATAAAATAATATAAATGTTATTAGCTTAACATTGTTTTTTTATACACTATTCAATCATTTTAAATTCGATTGTGTAATTTATAAACCATTATCTTTATTATTCTTTCACTCTGCGATAAATTCAACTCAATTTAATTATTTTTATAAATATTCACAAGTAAAAATATTAAGATAAACTATTATTATTGATAAATATATTCTAGGTGATTTTTTTATCGAACAACACTCATTATTTCAAGACATATTAAAATATTTTTATCGGTTCGATTTTTACTTTTTTGAATGATAACAAACATTTCAATTTCATATTTTCCTTCAAAACATTTTTCGGAGTATTTAAATACATAAAAATAGAAATTCGATCGAGTAATTTATGAATAAGTATTTAAAGCTTAAGTAAGCGGAGTATTAAACCAATATTTTACAGTGTACCGTGTACTTCATCACTTTTCTTACAAAAACTTTAAATACTTATAATTCATAAGAAACTCTTCTAAACTTTTATTTAAGTATACTGAAATATTTCAAAAAATATTCTGTTTCAGAGGATGAAATTAAAAATATATATTTTCATTCAAAAAAGTAAAAACCTTTAAAAATTATAAAAATAAAAATACTAAAATAAACTTTTGAACTTTTTGATTTTGAAATATTGAATGTTGTTTAGGTCTATACTAGCTGCAGTTGAAATCTGAATAATTATAATTTATAAAATGTATATTTTACTCGTTAAGATAATTATTCAAATAGTATTCTATAAAAACTATATATGAACAATAATGATGAAAACAAATTAATTTTTTTTTCTTTATAATAATTGTAGTTACATTTTAGTTACATTTTTTAATGTAATATTATAATAATATTAAAGTTTTTCTGTTAAAAAATGTTTAAATTTATTTAAACCCACTAAGTGGTTAATATGACTTTCCATTTATGTATATTATAATTGCTATTCAAACGTAAGATGCCTGCAGTTTCACTCTTACCTTTCTTCTATTTGGGGCCATTAAATCATACCATGTCGATTAGTTTGATTTTAAATATATTGTACAGTATTATAATTTTTGTATTACTATGATTAAGTCTATGGATATATTGTGCATATGGTCCAACGATGTTAAAATATGTTTTACGCCTACTTAACTGATTCTTTTAAAATTATATTTTGACTGTGCCGCATAAAATGTGTTTTCCCCCTCCGATAAATATCTAATTGTGACACTGTGTATAACATAGACAATTTGAGTTAACAGAATCAATTTTGTGTAATTAGCTTTAATTATATCGTAAATCGTCTTAAAATCATTCTTAAAGATTAAAAAATACATGTTTGTATATTTTAGTCTTTACGAAATTTTAATTTTAAAGAAAGTTTGAATGTATAAAATATTACAGTTTAAAAATATTCATAACTTGAAATATTCTAAATAATCCAATGTTTAAACACAGATAATGTTAAATTATTTAGATTGTTGGATAATAAATAAATAAATTCTTATGATAAAGCTAACAACCCAAAATTAATTTTGCTGAACTTAAGTTAACTTTTTAAGTATTTTGTATGTTTATAAGATGGAAACGACATAGGTTTGCCATTGTGTCGCCAACTTATATGGACACGTGGTCGAAAGAACAGTGCTAATTTTACAGAGTTATGCATGTGGTATTGATGTGTATCAAATGTGTATTTTTCACTAAATTTAACACGCTGAGAAATATCAGATAATATGTAACTAAAATATTGACAGTTTGACAGTTTTGACACAATCGATTTAGTGTGGTTTCTCGATTATTTTTATTCTGTACAGTATAGTAAAAATATTTAAAATATTTATCTTATTAATATTAGCCTCTAAGTTCACAGAATATATGTATTACAAGTAAACAATATATATATATGGACGTTTGTCTTATAAAAATATGAGAGCAAAAAGAGCTGTATAGTGTATTGATTTTTGATTTCTGATGTATCCTACATCGTGTATGATTTTTTTTTTTTATAATTTATATATTTTTTCAGGAAAAGTCATTATAAGTTATAATACTAATCGATTGTCCTGATATATTTATCGACATTGGAATTACCTATTTACCATATAGTAGTATAATATAAATATCATATCATGGTACATTTAAATTACCAATATTGTACTAAACATCACTTTTCTTAAACATAAATCTAATTTATCTTTATAAATAGATCGTATAAGTAATATTATCTTTTGTACACTCATATAATCTTACGTTTCTATTATATATCTGCATATGATATATATTTGAAAATATTTTTTTTTTCCTTATTTTTAATAAAATTTTAATACTACATAATAATTGTTTATTATTTCATAATTTTAGTATCATATAGTTTTCGTAGTAAAACGTAGGTATTGGTGTTAATTGTATAGTTTATTATCAAATAGGTAACATACATTTATAAATTAAATATTTTTTTCTCGTGTAGGTAAATGTAATTATTTTTTAAATTATATTCTTTTAAGAATTTTGTCACTAAAATTGTGTTGAAGTTATTTTATGTGTTGTATAATCTAGATGATAATATTTTGAATATCAAAAGTATAAGTCAATCGAAACTGACAAAAACTTAACGAGATCAAACATGTCCTGCTAAGTTTTTTATATCTTTGACTTTTTGTCAGTTTCGATTGACTTATACTTTTGATATTCAAAATATTCTACATAATATACTAAATATACTATGAATAGTTGTATATATACTTGTATTTTCATACATAATCCAATTTATAACGAAATTACTTTACAAATATCAATTTTTTTCTCTAGGATGATTCAAAAGCATATTACTCAGAAATGTATAAAACTCATATAGTACAAAATATCGTTTATTTAACAAATATTGACGGTTGGCTGAAATGTATATCAAATAAGTAATAAAATAAATGAATGTGGCTTACGGTGAAAAAGGGTGAACTAGTTAGCTGTAAATAAAATGTATAGAATATAAATAAACTATAATTGGAAAAAATTTACTAAATTTATTTTGATAAATTACTAGTAGGTAGGAGACAATAACGCTACCTATCTAAGAAGAAACGGAAAATAATAACTAAAAATGTATTTTAATTAAATACATTTAATTTATAATGATTTTGAAGATCAATTAAAAATTCAATAATGTGAAAGTTAATAAAATACTACAAATATGAAACTGAAATCAAAAACACAAATATATGAATAACTAGGTTCAAGAGTCATAAAAACAGAGATACGAGTACTATACAGAAAGCGAGTGTAATATGTACATCGTGGTCCATGGAGGTGCCAATATTTATTGCGTATTATTATTATTAGTTTAAAAACATTAATAAATCATATCGTACTTAAAAATAATTCTGAGTGAAGCTTGGTTTATTACAATATTTTTAAAATTTAAAAGATTGTAAAAATGATTTATGGTTTAAAATTTTTTTATACATTTTGTTGTATTAGATTTAGTAAATACAATAATATATGAGTAACTTATTATTTATGTTACATTTTTAACTCTTGATATACAAATCTAAAAATTTAATTAAAATATAAAAAATATATATACCTACTTATATAAATATATTATTTATAATATTAAATTTAAATAATAAGTACTTATTATTTTAGTTTTTGGAAGCATTTAAATATATATTTATTTTTTTTGAACTTTTAATCAAATTAAATTATATTTGAGATACGTATACTGTATAGGGAATATGGATATTGATCCAAACATTTAGTATGCAAGTTTTAAATTTAAGTATTTAACAATAAAATTTTTTAACGAATTATTCAATATTTAAACGCTTTTTTTTAAACTAATCTACAAAAAAAAAAAAAAAAAAACATTGTTTTGTTTGACAAAAAAGTAATAATCATAGTAAAATACAAAACACTTTTATAAAAACATAATTTTTATACACGATAAATGATAAAAATGTATAAATAAACCAGTTAAGACTATTAAATATTTTAGAATAGAATATTTTATGTATAGAAAATAATATTATTAAATGTTATAATAACAAGTTTCAAGTTTTTGTTTAATTATTCAGTTTTTTCTGTATTTGAAATACAATTGTATTTAAAATAAAAATTTACATAGTGTATGTCTTTAAATTTTACAATGTCCATAAGAATAACTAATAAAGAATTTTATATCTATTATATTTTCAAACATTAGTTTGAATCAGTAGAAATTTTAATGAAGTTTGTTATTATTTGAATTTTAAACCCATATAAATAAATTGTGGTACACCTATGTATATTTTCAATATTAAAAAAAAAAAAATTATTTAAAGAATTCATAAAGAACCTTGTACTACATTTTTAAAGTTTTTAACTTGAAAATAAAATGTTATCAGCATAGGTAGATTGAAAAAAACAAAAAAAGGCTGAAATTTTAAATGTTTTTAAATACCTTAAAAAAATAGGTACAAAATATTTTCAAAATTATGTCATTCAAATTTTCCTATAAATATTCGGTAAAAACTTAAAATATCTAAAGCTACTCATTTATTAATTTGAAAAAAAAAGATTTTATAATGTGTAAGTATTCCCGTTTTTCGGTGTACTTTGTTAGGTCTTTCCAATTAATTTAATTTTTTTTTTTTTTTTTTTTTTTTTTTTTTTTTTTTTTTTGCTGCAAAATATGATAATAGATACAACATTTTAGAATTTAAAACAACATAAAATTGTTAAATAAACAAAGTCTTAAAATTAGTCTGACTGATGTATAAGTATGATACAATTTTGTGATATAATATTTTATTATTCTACTAAAATTATTATTTTTATTACAGAAATAACGTGTAGATTCCAAACAGCAAGACCAGAAGTTCGTCAGTTGCTTTTGCATTATTTAGTTCCTTGGTTACATAATATGGAATTAGTGGATCCAAACGTACCTCCTCCAAATCCACTATCATATTTTCAGGTACTTACCAACTATAATAAACAGTAGTATAATAATATTATTATTATTCAATCCTTTTTCGAAAAATCTCTTCAATTTTATTTTATTAATTAAAAAAAAGCTCAAAAATTGGCTGATAAAATTATGGCTGAAGTTATTTATTTTATAAAAAAGTTATTTATTAAAATTTACACTTTAAAATTAAGAATTCAAAATTAATTATATATTATTTCAAATTTTTTTGATTGATTTCTTAAGAGCTTTTAAAAATACAGTTATATTGTGTATTTTGATGTATTTTAAGTAGTTGTTGTTTTAATAAATTTTAATAATTAAATACTTTTTTCAAAGTGTTATTTATTAATTTATCTTATTTTTAATGCTTGAAAATTATTTTTATAATTGGTTTCTGTAATACTGAAATTTGAGAAATATTTTTGTATTTAAAGTACTATTATTATTATAAAATATTAAAATTAAATTAAAAAAAAATAATATGTTCAATAATTAATATTTTTTTCTACCATATTAGCTTGATTCCTGGGTTAATTTTAGTATCTTAGTACAACACTATACGTTTTTTTTTTTTGCGTTTTTAGTACTATCCAGCAGAAGAAGGTCAAGAAAATTCATGTCGTCGAGAAGGCTGGGGATCTGTGGAAGCCACCGAAATGGTTTTAAATAATTTGTTCTACATCACAGCCAAGGTAAATTATTCAGCTGTCTTCAAATTGAATATCTGATTTTGTGTCAAAATGATTTATTATAATTAGTGTAGGTATAATTTAATAACAAAAAACGATAAACTGACTATAAATTTAAATACAGTTAACATATATAGTTGCAACCTATATAATCTATACAAGTGATTAAAATATTTGTTAATTTAATTATAATTTTGACTGGAAATATGACATAATAATGCTAAAATATTAAATTTAATTAAGATAATAATAATTTATCTAAAATTTTTAATGAATTTATATTATTTTAATGTTTTAAATTAAATCTTATTTTTTGTAAATATTTTATCTATTACAAATTTATTTATGAAATTAATTTGAATTCAATAACGATTAAATAATATATTATAATGGTTTATAATTTATAGTTTGCTGATGAACACCCTAAAGATATCGAAGACGTGTGGTCAACGCTGTGCATATGTTGGCCGAATAATCTAAAAGTTATAATTCGTTATTTGGTCATTATTAGTGGCATGGCTCCCCACGAACTTTTACCATTTGTGAGTATATAATATAAATATGTTCAGAATTACTTATATATAATAAATAAAAAAAATACTATGAATACTATAATATACGTATAGCTCATTCTATCACAATTTACATTTATGATACAAAAACAAATATTTTAAGTATTTTATTTTTAGACTATTTAAATGAAACTAAAAAATTTATAATAATATGTTTGTGCACACATTGAACACTGATGTAGGTTACAAAAAGGGAAGTTTAATGCACGTTTAGTAATTACCGTATTTATGGGAAGGATGACAATTTGAATAAAAAAAATAAGTAAAAACTAACGATAGAAAGTGCCGATAAAGCATAGTGATAAATTTGATATTTCGTACATTTTATTTTTATAGGCTTTCGTATAGGAATTCATGAAAACAGTTTTGACAAAGGTGGTTTATTTCAAAAAAATAAAAAAAAACAACTGAAAATTACTTCATATTTTTTATGTGCAGATATAAATCTAAAGCTGTTTGACACCAATGTACAAAAATCTCATAGAGTTTATTTGAATAAAATAAAAAATAAAAATAATATTTTTCATTGTACTACAATATTAAAATTTTTATCGAGTTGCCAACTCTCGGACGACCGATTGTGAATAATAACTTTAAACTATTTTCTGTAACGTAAACGAAGGGTCCGCTGTTATGATCTCTTTCATAATCCAAAATTTATATAAACCGACGAACAGATGAATGCAGGTGGTAGTTTTCTCTTATTTAAATTTTACGCGTGTCTGCGATACACGAGGGACTCGATCCTCGCAGGATTTTTTTTTGTTTGAACATTAGAAATGTTGTTATATGTTTTGTTGAGATTGTTTCTTATGATTCAACACCACAAACGTTTTGTACTATTACAATATTTTAAAGTATAGACATTTATTTAATTTTTTTTTTTTTTTTGCAATTATGATCTGATTCGTCGCACGCACGTCGATGGCTACAGGCGAAACGCGTCACGTTATATCTGGCCCGATCCAGGCCGGACAGGCTGCTAGACGAAATGATGACCGAACTTCAGACCGTGGAGACGCTCAACTGTCTGATTGAACGGATGGAGACGCCGCCATTTTACCGGTTGACCAGTATGAGGAAGACGTCCGGCATGGGAACATGCTCGAACAACGCAGCGACCACGGCCAACGGCGGCGCGGGCACCGGTTCGGGCGGTAGCGGCGGCGTCGGTAGTGCCGCCGACTTGGCGTCGACAATCGTCAACGAGAACGAAACGGAACAAACTACGTCATACGCTTCCGCCGGGATGATACACACGAAGAGGCACAGCGGTGACGACCCTTCTAAAATCGGGTACGATATTATAATATATTATCATAATTTATATTGATGATGAAAAATTATGGCGAGAAAGGAGAGGGAGAGCACTGTTCGTTTGAAACTTTTACGAGGGATCGAATGTATATTATATAATTGCGTCTGCCCTAAATGTGCCAACAGTAAAAGTCATTATTAAATCTTCTAAAACAAAGAACTGTGGCAATGCATTTAACATAGATTTTTAAAATAAACATATTAGTCTTCTTATATTACATATTTTATTTCACGATTCTCCAGTTGTATAAATTGCATTAACGAATTATCAACGTTATCGCATTATCTGAGTTATAAGAATAATTGTAGAGTTAGATTGAATCTGACGCATTGCGCCTCATTGAATGTCGGTATAACATTTATATTTACATAATATGTTTCGCGTTGTATTTTAAGTATATACATTATACATGGTGTGTGACACAAAGACTACGTGACTTTTTTGATAAAAGTGGCTTAATTTTAAAATTGTATAATCTAATGTTAATTAATTTATCGCCTTCAAAAAAGTTTTTCTCGACATTTACATGCCGTTGCATACGTTGCTGCTATTTTTAAAAACATTACAACTGATAACTTTCATTAAGCTCTTTTAGAAGTCTTATCGTTTTCGTTTTCATGTCATCAACCGTTTAATAATGATTTCCTTTTTAATGAATTTCTAAAAGGTAGAAATCTCTATAAGAGCGTAGTCAAGCAAGTCGAGTGAAAAGGTATTAAAATGTTGTTTTTTTTTGTCAAAAAGCCATGAATTTAAAATACATTGTGAGAGTTTCAAAGATCATTTTGGCATAAGCTTTTTTCATGCTTAAATTTTTTTTCTAACATTTTTTTACTAACATTTTAGTAAACTAAAAATTTTTAATGATTTAAAAATTCAAATTATTTTGCACCTATATCTTCTAAATTTTAATGGTTCTATTGTTTTTAGTGCACAAAGTTAAATAATTTAAATATTCCTCATTCAATTTTCTATTAAGATACATCAAAAATCAAAATTATCAAAAAAGTAATTTAATTAACAGTTATCAGAGAAAGGTAATTCTTATTTGAAAATAAGAAAAGATGTATGTGATAAAAAAAATTTTCTTATAAAATTTATATATTTCAAAAATGATCATAAAGTATTTATAAAAGTTTTAAAAATAGGAATCTTAACAAATTCTTTATTAAAGAAAAATAGGAAGTAACATCCTTAGTAAATCATCCTTCACATAAAAATGTTCACCTTAACGTTTCATGTTAACTTTGGCTATCAGTAAATTGTCATATATCTATATATCTTTAACTAAGCTGTTTACTCAAATTACATGTTGTATGAATTGAAAACTGTTACAGCCTCTATGATTTAAAAATATTTCAATTGTCAAAAAATTCAAAATCAATTGTACATATTTATTAATTTATAACTTATAATATAACATAAATTGTAAAATGTTAACCTAACTCAATATAACTTAAATAACGTATACAGAATATTAAAAGATTCAAGCAATCAAGTCAACTTAATGAAACACTTTAAAGGAATTTCTTCTACTGATTACGGTATAATACATATATAATAAAATCTAATTGAGCGTGTTTTTTAAACATTTACAATAATAAAAATGTATGTATTTTTTTAATTAGACGAGTGGGTGAATAATTTACTCAATGGACGTATAAAAAGTTAAACCTATTAAACCCTATTAATTTTTTTTTTAAATTTAAATTTTAAATTTGATAATAATAATAGTTGAGCAAAAATATATTTAGTGCATTTAAAAAAAAAAATTAATTAAACTTATTTTTTATAAGCTTTTATTTTATACTATAATTTTATAATAATGTTTTTTGTTTACAACTTTTTTTTAGTCTTACTTTTTTAAGTATAAAAAAATAATTCAAAAACTTGTGAAAAAATCCTAAACATATTTTAATTAATGTGTATGTATAAACATCGATAGAGTAATTATAAGTTATTTATGACAAAAATAAATAGTATTTTTTATACGTATACTTTTTACAGAGAATGTTCAGGTGGACCTTCATAAATTTTGTTGTGCAAAGTGCTAGCACAAAAACTTAGCTCATCTGACCGTTTATACAATATTACAATATGATCAAGGTGGCCGCACCATTCAAATTGAACCCAAAAAAAAATTTTTTTTCCTAATCGCATCCATGGTTTTCTCACGATACATCCATAATTTTCTTTTCATTTCTACAGACTAAAGGCTATCATTGTACAAAAAAAAAAGTCCAATTTTAATTAAAAACCATATTATGTTGGACTATTTTGAATTGGTCAATGTTTTTTTTTACTCAATGAAAATTTAAATTCGTCTTATGTAATAAAGTAAAAAACGCATCTTTATTGATATATTCTTGCCTGCAAGTAAAAAAAAAAAAATACTAATAAAGTAAAAGTAGTATTTTTAGTGGTGCGAATAATAAATAAATGATACCTTGATAAAATAGTTTAGACTGTTTAGAGCAACTTTTAAATATGTCATCTACGCATAAAACTTTTCACTTTACATTTATTATTCTTTCGAACGTAACTCGAAATCTTTACCGACAAACCGTGAACGAAAGGGTACCACACGATTGCGTACGATTTACTGTGCAACGTTGCCAAATTTATGTTTTTATTTGTGATCAGTAAAATTTAAATATTGTAAAAATGACTTAAGTTATGGTACCACTTAAAAATCTCAATTTTCGACAAATACCTATGTTATAATATAGTATACCAAATAAAATAATTAAAAATAATAAAATAACAAAATGTTAAAATAATATAATAAAAAATGATGATAATAATAATAATAATAATAATAATAATACCTATGTTATGGTACCACTTTTTTTTTTTAAATTTTTTTGACATATTCAAAGTCGATCATATTAGAATTTATTTTTAGGGCCACGCGCTATATGTGTTTCTTAATAATAGTCGATCAATAAGTCGATTAATAAGTCGATTCTCAAAGGTGAAGTTTATTTTTAGTAGATCGTGACCAATAAAAGTTTGGCCACCCCTGTTCTATAAGTTCAAAGCAAATGGCAATAGTGCTTCAAAGTTACAGATAAAAATCGTACGCAATAGTGTTTTATCGGAACGAAATAGTTATCGCAACGTTTATTTTTCTTTTGAGATATGTAATTCATATGCAGCTCATGTGGCACATTTGATATGGGATAATGATAAAATCATGTAATCGATATTTTCCAGTCTTATATTTTTATATTGTTATAGAAAACTATCTGCTCAGACAATAAAATGCACTAAATTTATATTTATTGAAATCTTGTATATGTTCAATAGTCTTACATCAAATATACCGTGTCGAAAAGACAGTGGTAAACTCTCTCTAGTAAATATTATGTTTAGTGGAAGGAAATATGTAAAATAAATATCCTGATTTGTTTCGTTTTTTTTTTTTTTTTTAAGTGTATGTTCATATTATTATAAGCGTTAATTTATAATGTACGCACGAAGTTAATACAGACTTGGAAAAGTTTATAAAAATTTTTCAGGTATCACTAAAATAGACCAGAGAGAGTTTATAATTGCCCGTCCAAATGTCACGACAAGACATCGTAAACTCAATGATAGCGAAAAGTTATCAGATTAGTTGTAACTTGTTACAAGTTTAATTAAATTTAATATAAAAAGTAACTTAAATATTTATATTTTTAAGTAAATAGGTTATGATTAATAACGGCAAATTAAATATTTTTTAGTTTGAGAATTTTGTGAAAAAATGTTTATAGGAGGTATGTAAGTTATACTTAAAATCTAAAAGTATTAAGTTAAGTAAACATGATTAAAATCTATAACTATACAACAATGTTTGAGACTTAATTTGTATACACCGATATAAATTTTTCAATGTTGTGTTGCACTATAATTTTAAACAATAAATAATTATTAGAAGTTAAGAAAATAATCATCATTTATGACGAGGTATTAAGCTGAATTAGCAAAAATACTATAGTATTTTTAGATTTTAAAAAATTAGATAGAAGTTTATAATTCATAAAATTAAATTTATGACCGTTTATATTAAAATATTAATATTAATTATACATAATATTTAGGTATATTTATAATTAATGGTATAAATATTTAAATTTATGAATGTAATAACTACTAAATATATATTTCTTAAAACTAGTGTTCAATTAAATGTATTAAATGTCCAAATAAAATTGTATAAACCGCTTATCCATAATTTTTTCAACTGTTATTAATTCGAAGGTTTATTTTTAGTTTGAGTAATTAAAATAACTGAAGCATACTCTACATTTGTAATACTTAATAATGCTTAATTTAAATTTTATAAATAAAAATTATCTCAAAAAATTGATTGGTAAAGAATGACATTTTAATTAATAACAACCTAGTATTTTTTTTTTTTAATTCATAAAAATTATGATGTATTTAAATAGCCAAAATTTTTAGATTGTATATAATATTTTTAACACTGGTCATATATTATGATAAATAATATAAATTAAAAATAAATGCTACTTATTTCATAGTAATATATATGTAGTATTAAAGTACATCAAAGTAACATATATAATTCTCTTTAAACTTTGGTTGTTTGATGAATATAATATGATGCATATGTTTTTTTGGAAACCTAAGCAATTATAATAAAGTTTTTCAGTGTTTCTGCATTGGTTAACATTCATTATCCTAGTCAATTGTTGTGTTAAAAAAAAGTGTTTAGTTGTATAAATAGTATTTTTATTATTATTTTAGTAAATAAAGTCACTGGAGCTTTAATTTTAACTTCATATGAATAGTATGTGATATTTTTTTTAGTTAAAAATGTATGATATATGATTAAAGTATGGATTAAATATACGTGCAAAATTGACCAAAACCTAATGGGAATATTTTTCGACTATAGCAATTGTTAAAAGACCAAATTTAGCACTATACTTTATCAAAACCAAAAACATTTTCATAATATACTTTAAAAATATTTTATCGAAAAAATATATTTTATGATTATATTGGAAATTTCAAACACATGCGTTTGTTTAACCACATAAATCTATGTTTACTTTTTTTAAATAGAAGTTGTTTTTGTGGTATTGATTAAATCTATATACTATTTTATGATAAAATATACGGCAAGAGTGAATTATACTGACTGTTTTGCATTTTAAAATGTGTACTGCTTTAACATGTTTACAATATGACAACCGTTTTCCACAACTTTAAAATTGTAAATACTCAAGTAACTTCATATATAATACACGTCTTATAAAATGGTATCTATAATATTCTCATTTAATTTATTACTGAATTTTAGTTTTCTAAAAAAAAAAAATTACTAAAATAGTTACAACTTGAGAAGTTCAAAAACAGTTTTCATTAAAATTATATGCTTAGTTATCGTCAGATGTTTGTATATCTATAAATAATTTAAATAATTCATTATTGCACCTATAATAATTTATATAATTTATAATTTAGCTGTTTAAAACAAAAGTTCAATTTAATTTAGTATTATAATAATTATTTTCATAAAAGTTTTTAGATACAATTTTTCTATAGAACCATAGTATAGTGATTTAATTTAAGGGCATCATTATATTAGTTTTGTATTTGTCATTTTGTTTCACTGTTTCTTGATACTTATTATTTTATTTACAATACAATTGTTGTTTAAACTAAGTTAAACGCATAAATGTCTCCAGCAGTTATTATTATTATTATTATTTTTTATTGTTATAAATTATTATACTAAAGTAAATTTATATTTTCAAAAGCTTTAACACAAGAGCAGCTTTATATATTTTCGTAGAAAATAATACTTATACTTTGATTAAATTCATAACTTCGAAATACTTCTTATAAATAAGAAATTTATTTGGGTGGGTTCACGTTTATTGTATCATTTAAAATTAAATGTATAATTTAATTTAATTAAGTATGTGAATAAGGTTTATGAAAAAAATATTAAATATCGTAATACATAACTCATATATCACATACTATTATGTATTGTGACCAAAAATTGAATTTTTTTCTCCTAAAATTTAAAGCCATAAAACATTAATAGGTGCTTATAGGAACTATTATAATAAATAATAATAACATGTTCTTAAAGTTAATATTGGTTTTTCAATCAATCGAATTTTAAGTATTTAAAAAATTAAGTGTCTCTCGGGTAGTGATTTAAGTAAGTGTACACCTTAGAGTTAGTTAGGCGCATGTTGGAATATGATTAAAAATACATTACCGAACATTCGGGAGTCTCAAACAGACACAAAATACATTTTCCGCATAGTATAACTTTTATAACTCAAAAGGAGATTAAATTATTAGAAATACCCTTATCTTTACGGATTATTTTACGTACGTGCATTAAACAAATGTTTAATGAAATTCGAAAAACATTACCTGCCACGGTTTCCATAACATAAAAAAGTTCAATCTTCAAAGGGCCACTATTTGTTACGTACCTGATTTTCCAACTATGCGACCATTGTGTGTAGTTAAGTAAACCCTCTATATTATATAAATACCTAGTAAAGTATTTACACACAACATACCAAAATTATTTTATTATACCTCTTACGTTATTTGTTTATAATTTGAACTGTAGTAAAATATTAATATTTGTATAATAACATAAAAAACTAAAAAATAAATATTTATTTATTACAAATAGCAAGTATTTGTTAATATAATAGAGGACTTCGTAGTTCGTTGTGAATTTATATGATATATGCAGCTACATTAAATTCGTAAAGATAATTTATGGCTAAGCAAAATGATTAAAATAGTTGAATTAGTAGGTGTACGTATACATATCTTTGTCAAAATATCGCCAGATAATAATTATATCTGCTAACCTAACCTAAGGTAATTGAACAGACTAAGCTCTCAATTTAAGCAAGTTTATATTTTACGATGTGCTTTATAAATGCTTTCTTTAATCTTTTTAGTGTATCGAGGAGAATATGGTTTAATGTTTCAGTAATGCGTTTTTTACTTTTGATGTTGAATGGTCATTAGACTTGAGATCTATGTTTAATTTCAAAGCAGGTTATTTAAATAATAGGTATGCATTACATTATTATTACATTTGAAATAATGAACACGATTATATATGTTCAACTATGTTAGGTACTATGCTTATAGAACAAGTTACAACTACATTACTAAACTTAATTACGAAATAAAATCAGATAAAACTTTTTAAAAAAATATGGAAACTAAATCTACAATAATTCGACTGCGAATTGTGAAAAACATAAGCGATAAAGAAAAAATATTATATAATAAGAATTTAATTCGTCATTATAAATAGTACATATAAAATTTATCTACATATAGAAAAGTCTTCCATCAAACTTCTCTTTTTTTTTTTTTGTTTGTGAATAACATGACTATATTGTATTTTATATATGAGTTAAATTATTTTGACACCTACATTACATAATTTTAGACTTGTTCATACTATGCTTTATTTCGTGAAAGTATTTTATTTCATTTATACATGATTAATGTATTCATGCAATGGTTTAAACAATTATACCATGTAAACAAGAGATGATTTTAAAACGTGAGATACACTAAGTCGGTAGGATAGTATATTACATACTACTATTATAATCTATACATATATATTTATTATTATTTTGTGTAAATAATAAATAATGTACGATAAATCATTGCACCCATGAAACGATTCTGAGCTAAAATTATACTACGCCAACATTTTCAATATATCGTTCAATATCTATAAAAAAAGTATTGTACCTACGGAACTTTTAAAGCGCCTTAAATGCTCCAAAAAATGTTAACCGGAAACAACCACGTAAAATACTTGATTGCAAAATCAATATCTCTCTTGCTCTGATCAGAATCTAAAATATCTAATAAATAACCATGTACAGGTAATCAAATGTAATTAATTATGTACCTTAACATTCTAAACTAATGTATCTTATTTATTTTCATGTTAAATTGTATACAAATTTATTAATTTATGATGATTATTTTAATGATTATTTATCGATGAGCAATTTCAATTTAGTATAAATATATAATGTGTACTATACTATCGTATAGCTTATATGTATATGTATAAAGTTAGGTAGATAGTGTAATACTTATCAAATGCTTTAAAATGTATGTGCCTATAAAACATGTGTCCTTCATCTTGTTGAGAGTTAAAATAAATTTCCACCCAATTAAATAAATATTGTATTAAAAATTTTAATTTATTCAATACTTTCTTCTAAGTGAATAATAATAATGCAATATAACGTTCAAAAGTTATTTTATTGTTTATTAAGTTAGTCTACTATATTTAATAGACTTAAGTATTGTTAGAATAATGTTTACTTTCAATTTTCATATTACTCATAAATTTTTAAACATATTCATGAATAGCCTAGTATAATATAGCTCAATGTGAATTTGAAAATTAGTAAAATATAATTGATCATTAAATTTAATCTTTGTGAATTATAATTTATTCTGAACAATTTAAATTATACGTTATATTTAAATATCATAAATGTATAATATTTGAATTTATTGGGTAGATACAACTCACCTATTACTAATAAAAAATATGATATATGTTTTAAGCATTAAATGAAAGACACTCTTAAATAAGAGTAATTAATTAGGTAGTGTTATGTTAGACGTAAAATATAATGTTTGAAGTAATACCTATAAAACAAGAAAGCTTATATACTAATTAAATAATTTTAATAATAAACATCACGTTCATATAATAAACTAAATGCGAATATACTTTACTAAAGACATTAATTTAAAGATATTTTTAAGACTTATTTATGCTTACCTATAAATGGGTATATTTTAATGTAAATTATAATATTATTTACAACCATTTTTACAAAAAAAAAATGGTTATTACTGGTTTATTTTCAAAATTTGTGAGTTGAATTAATTTCATAATCCCTTTTTAATTGTACATAATACACAAATAATATTTATGTAACTTGCGTTATTTTAAAATATACTCGTACCTGCAGACCATAGAAGTAAATAATTAATATTATTTTGGCTTTTGAATTTTAATCGGTTTAAACTGTTTGGAGAACTTCATATTGATACAATTGTACAAATATAACTTTATTCACTTAAATAAATATATGATACGATTAATATGTATCATTATTTTTGCTTTTATGTTATCTAAATTTATTTTGTATGTATTTTATTTGAATTTTTAATGTAATAAATACATTATGTGTTATTTGCATATTGTTCATCATTAAAAAATATTTGTATTATATAAAATAAAGGTTTGTATAATAAGTAGTGTATTTTTTTTTCAGATCTTGTAAATCGGATTCTACAGTTAAATCCATTTCTAGATTCCCGACAAATCGCATGAGTTCTAAATGGCAACGAATAATTGGAGCTCAGTCAACACTGCTAGATGAAATGCAAAGTCCTGTAGAAGATCCTGAAGTAATATTAATATTTTTTGTATCACATAATTCATAAATAAATTTGCACGTTGATTGAAACGTTATCTTACTTATTAATGTAAAATCACGCTTATTTAGTACAACTTGCTATGTATATAATAAACAGTAAACAATATTAAAATAAAAGCTCTTCAAAAATTAAATTCTATTTATCTTGAAATATAAACAATTATTATTTATCGTAGTATAATAATAATATATTGAATTATGAGATTAATACATTTTTATTTTTTAGATGAATTATGACAGATTATCACCCAATTACGGTGATTTTCCTCAACCTCATCCATTACCTATGCCCGAATATGGAGGATATTTTGCCCCCTTAAAAGAATATTTGCCAACTAATATTCCTTCAAGCAGTGGTTTTCACAGGTAAGACATATAAATTAATTTTTGTTAAAAATACTTAAAATTTGGATTTGAATATACACATTTATTAGTGGTTTTGTGTTTCTTCAATAATATTTAGGATTGTTTTTAGTAGGATTTTTTCAGACACTTTTTACGATATCTCTCTCTCTCTAATAAGTTTAGATGATGATAGACAGTCAATTGTTTTTTTTTTTCATATGAAAATGAGTATAACAATAATTTTTCTCAATCACTTTTTAGACCATTCACGTTTCACGATAGGGTCTAGAGGTTACTGTTATTATTATATGTATTAATTGTTGTGTTTAGTATCAAGAAAACTAAATAGATTAATTGTTACAGTTGTGAGAAGAAAAAAGAGTAGGTTAACCTAACTTAAAGTCTTCAGTAAATTTAGTAAATTTTCTATGTTAACTAGATAGGCCTGGAACTGGGTAATTGATAGGCAGCATTTGCCGTTTGATGGATCATTTTGGTTGTTGCTCTTGATTGTTGTATCTTGAACTTGGTGAGAAACAACGGCGCTTTTGCAATTCTTTATACATGGCACAGCCTTTGTAATTGGCAGGGTGGTTACCATTACAAAGAGTACACATTTCCGGTAAGTAGTATGATTTGAAATATATATTGATTTGGTTCCTCACATTTAATATACCGAGGCCAGTATGAACAGTAGCCTTTTGTGTGGCCATACAATCGACAGTTTTGATATTGAGGGATTTTTTAGCGTTTATGTGATTCTTCTTTTTTAATTTTTGTGTTCAATTGAGTGGTAATATTTGTTATTTGTCTTACAGTATAACCCATTTCTTCTAGTATTGTTATGATTTCTGTGGGATTGGCAGTAGAATAAATAATTTTAATTACTACTCTGATTTTCTGATTGAGATTAGAATATATGATATTTAGCTACTAAGTTTTTTTATAAGTGTATTAATGTTCTGTAATTATCGAGAGTATTAGTTTTTATTTTTATATAGGTAGACAACAAGTTGATTTATAGATAAGTCTTTCGGGTTCAATTATATCGGAAATTGTTTGTCAAGGATCGGGATAGTTCTTTGATGCTTTCACCACATATACTTGCGGAAGTATTACTTTCTTTTACTTGAGAAGTTATGTGTTCGGAATCATTTTAGTTGAGAATGTCGTGGTTTGTAAGTTAGTAATATCTACTCATTTTCTGACAATATCAATTTTTAATTTATAAAGAAGAAAAGCTTTGTTATTTTACTGCAGATTGAAATGGTAGAAGTAATTGGTGTTGAAAGAGGAGTACGACGTCTAGATTTGTGTTATTGCCATACGATATCGGATGAAGTAGATTCATTGTTTATTAATTGTGTACTGGCTATCTTAATTGGTTGAACTGTTTTAGTTTGTTTATTTAGGATTTGATTAGTTTGCATGGTATAGCTATTGTATCTACGGTTAAAAAGTCTCCTCGTTAATGACGATGCTTGAATATGCCAGATACTAGATTGTGTAATTAATTTTTGCAAGTAGTTATGTTACTTTATTTCAAGTTACGGGTATACCTATTGATTGAACAATTTAAAATGCTAGTGTTGAAATGTGTGGTATTTATAATAAAAATTTGAGACAAGCTATACAAAAATTCGTTAGTATTTTAAATGGTGTTTAAACATAACTCGGAAATAACGATTTTAATTACACGTCAGTAATGTTAATTATTTATCCACTGTCACTGATGGTAAATTAAAAGATAATTAACGATAATCGTTATAATGTATAAAGCGTGTTGCTGATTTGAGAGTATATAATTTTTGTTAACCAAAATTAGTTGACCGCTCTAATTTCACCGTATTATTATAAGAAAAATACATAATATCGTTAGATATATATATATACTGACATACTTATCCACGCTTAAGATCGTTTTACGTCATAATCAATAATTAATCATTTAAATCAAATCTTACGCATTTATTACAGTGACCCATTTCATGGTGAAGTATACTCTTATTTTACAGCTAAACGAGTTCCCAGGTTTTTGTGCGTTTATATTAATGAATTTGATTTTCATTAAATACTTCAAACACCGTTTAAACGTACCTATTTAAAATTAATATTTACAATTTTTACTAAATTTAAATGTATTTATATTAAATTATGAACTGTTGTAATGATAGGTAGTGAAAAGCTGCTTACTCTTTCAATCATTTGTACAAATATTAAATTATTATTATTAATGATAAAATGTTATAATATTTAAACTCCTAAAGATTAAATTCAACTTTAGCAGTGAACATTTAAAGAAAGTTAAAGATCTTATTAATGTTGAAACGTTCATTTTAATTAATAAGTAAAGGATAACAATCCTTCGGGTTTTAAGTAATGTATTGATTATAATTACGAGTAGGTATGATTAATTATCATTGGTCTAAGTCAACATCTAAATAAATGTTGTTATATAAAAGGTTGTATACTTCAATTTATTTTTATTGAAATTGAGGTTTTTTAACTTAATTATATAAGTTATTTATATATGGATTAACTATAAATGCTAATAATAATTAAATATATATATTATAAATTCTACTCAGAAGAAAATCAATATTTTACAAATATTTTATATTTAAAAAATGTTCAGATGTTATAAGTTTCTAAAAAATATGTATTAACCTTATCTATAGAATGACATAAATTATATCATTAAGGATAATTATTTTTAGAATTTTTTGGAGTAGTTTCAGACAAATATAAAACATTTTGTTGCAAGCAAAAATAAAAGAAATCAATCTTGTTGTAATTCATAAAATAATTAACATATAGTACCTGATTTGACATTATTTACATAGTCATTTATTGGTTATTTAATAAATAGTACATAAATAATAAATGCATAATACTCATTATCTTTATTTATTTATTTATTTATTTTTTTTTTGAAATTGTTACTCTGTTCTTCATGTTAGTTTTAACATTTCCTACTTGTTTTTTTTTTTTTTAGATGCAATATTGCTGTCATGTTACTAAAAGACTTACCATCCGACTCCCTTGACATTGACTGGTCCATTCACATGCCTTTAATGTTACATATCGCATTGTTAGGCATGGATCATAGTCGTTCATTAGTACATCAACACTGCAAACAATTATTGTTGAACTTATTGCTAGTCTTAGCCAACAACTCGGATCAACTTACCATCGCTCAAGTTCTCCTGAATCGTGATACAATTCACCTCAGTCTTGGGTTGCCAACCCCGCCAGTACCTGTTACCCAGCATAATTTTACAGGTATTTTTTTATTTTTATTTTTTACATTATTTTACTTAACACGCATTTAACACCTTTATCTAATTCATAATAGTTATGAACACGATAATATTAATATCATTACTAATGTAAAATTTACGACTATACGATATATTTTTTGTTAACAAAAATTAAATTTAATGATATTTACGATATGTTTATATCATAGTTTATATCTTATACCACTAACATTTTCAGATGAATGACCTCAAATCGTAATGAGATTTTGGGGATGTTAAAGTTACAAATTTAAAAAAAAATTCAATATTTCAACTCTTTTTGTGTATTTTAAAACTTGTTTATTAATTTAATTTTTGTATAAAAAATTGACAAGTTAGAGTAAAACGAAATATACAAATATTTGCTATTTTTAACGATGCTCATTTTTTAATCGAGATATTCCCGATATCGTTCTACGACTATTTAAACATAGAGACGACCTAAAGTTAATACTTATGATAAAATGTAAATTAAAACCTTTATATGTTTTATATGTTCTTGTAAAATTAAGATAAATTAAAAAAAAGAAATATTAAAAACCAATAATTAGCTTTATTATTTGTAAATTTCAATTTTAACTTTATAAATGTTGCAATTATAAAAAAAAACTTTATTCAAAAATTGATTTATAAAATTAAATTAAAATTCTAACTCAATCTATAGAATAAATTGGTGCTACATTAAAAAATGTATTACACATGTGCATATGATAAATATTATGAGAAATTTAAAATATTAAAATTTTTTCAAAATACAAACTTTGATCTTTCAATAACTTTATTTCGATCTGAAGTCATATAACTTAAAATTTTAGTAAAACTGTTTAAGTAAACACACTGCGCACCGACATGTTCTTTATTTTTTTCGACTTTTTAACACGAATAAATTTTAAAAAAATTCAAAAATGTACAACATAAATCATGATTTGATCACTCATTTTTATATATATTAGAAATCGAATCACAAAACTTTATTAAATTTAATGATAGTATATGCGATGAAAAGGTAAATTCGATTGATTTAAAAATTTGCTTATATTAAAACTTCCCCACATATAAATATTTTATATTTTTACGTATACGTATTGTAATAATTTTTATCTTTTAAAGTTTCTCAATTCATATTTTAAAGAAGTTTTTTTTACAATATATCTGAGTGGTATTTTATATAATAATATTTCTTATAATTTATCTTGTATAATTTTGACAAGAATCGATATTGATACTAAATTATTATCATAATACATATTTTCATCGACAGAAATAAAAAAAATAATTTATATTATTACTTGATAATCTATACTCAAATGTATCTTATTAAGTAGTTAAATAGTTATATACCTATGCTTAATATTTTTTTTCTAAACATTAAAATCAAGTTTGGTTATAATGTTTTCATAATTATATAAAAAATAAAAAATATAATCACTAACATATTTATAAATATGTAAGTACTCTAAAAATTATATCTTGAATACTATTTATATAATTGGAAACTAATAGTATTAATTATACCTATTATTTGACTATTATAAATTAAAATTCTCTAATTTTTTTTCCCTTGAATACAATTATTAATTTATTAACAGTATGAAAAGTAAACCATAAGTAGCCATGTATTTTCAAAAATATTAATTAACAAATTGTACATTGTTATAACGTTGACAAACGATAATTTATAAAACATCGTATATTTTAATTTTATTCTTATTTCCTCTTACTAAATTTAAATGCTTTTGTAAATTATAATCTGCTTGCTCATTTCAATTTGGGTAAGTTATTAGTTTTACTTGTTGCCAACTACTCATATATATATTTTCGGAAGATATGAAACTTTAATAAAGTGTCACCAACCTTAAAAATAAATTATTTATATTCGTATACACCATCTTTATGCAAAGGAGTTACTTTTCATTACTTAATGATTTTCTTTATAGTTGTATTATATTACTATATATTATTGCAACTAAGCAGTACAATATACTGAACATAACAGACGTACAATTGTAGAAGAGTATTTATTAAACTATATTTGAATTTAACTTTTCACGCATGTTTTTAATATACACTATAAATTTAGTAGAAAATAAAATCTTTATTATACGATGTACAATAATTTATAGTCATAACTTAACAGATTAAGCGCCTAGGCCAAATATGTTATTTGTCAATAATGCCACGTTGAGTTTTCAGATTCTTTACATAGAAATTGTCATTGTCACCACATAAAGTCTTTAAAATCTTTATAATACATATAATCTTATAGAAATAAGATAGTTTTATATAACAATCTATAAAATAGTTTAGTGAAATTTTTTATCTTGCTATATTTTTAGAATGGAAAATATTATCGCTTTTATAAAGTATTATCATCGAAATATTTTCTGTTCCGTTTGTGATTTTATCTCGAATTAACTAAATGATATACTCAGTTAAATAAAATAGACAATAATATTATAAAGACATATTGGTCTAAATAAAACAAAAACGAATGTACAAACTATGTCAGACACAGTTATCACTTATCAGAAAATGTCGGTAGATCTGAAGATTAGAGCAAAGATAGAAAATTTTTCATTCAATGTGATGGATGCAAATTAAAAATATGCAAAGATTGCTTTTTATAAAAATATATAAATACATAGAAATAATCAGTCAAACTGTCAACAAAATAATATTAAACATAATAAATATTTCAATATTTTATTTTTTATATGATGTAATGTATCAATAAACATAAAATATAGGATTTATTGACCCTTTACTTGTCGTTCATGCTGCGTAGGGTTTTAGACCCTTCATATTTGTTTATAATTGTATGTAATATAGCTTAAAAAATCAAATATGCTAAAAATGTATGTGAATCATAGTGACGAACAATGTGGAAGGCCAATAGTTCGTGACGGTTAACCTATTTATTATTTAATATAATAGCTATAATTAAATTAATAATTTGTGTATACCTTCATGGTTCCATTTTTATTATTAAATATGAACACTCCACTCAGAGTAAATGATTTACCTAATATTGAGACAATATCTGTATAGAATGATTTAATTGTGTATTATCGGTTTATTATTTAACTTTTTTTCCATACTAAATAAACTAAAAATGACAAAACAAAACAATTGAAATGTTACAGAAGCCGATGAATCGTTTGACAGTTATTTACAAATACCTATTGGAACCAGTTACTCACAATCTACTAGTCTAGTTGTTCTACCTTCTCCTTGTGGTAAGTTTATAATATATAATTGTATAATATAGTTTATAAGTTAATTTTTTAATATAGATTTATAATATAATAAGTATTGAGTTCTTATTTAATTCATTATTTTTAGAAGACGATGCTTCGACAGTGATATTAGGAATGGATCAATTAAATCCACCCTCCCCAAATGTAACTATTAAAGAAATCGTTAAATCTCTCATCGATTTTATTTCCTCTAGGTAAATATTAATTTTTTTTCGCCGTGATTCGATCTATATTTAATTTAATAATGTTTATTATTTGTTTATCGTGGTCCTTAGGGTAGAACAACCTCTCTGGCACTATGAAGATATAACGGCTAAAGTGTGGTCCATACATAGTGGAGAACAATTGGACGTATTTCTTCAGCATATCCGTAGAGTGTTTCACGAATTTTTACCTCATGCTTTAATAAGCGAGCGATGGGCACAAACAGCAATTCAGTTAGGACTTTCCTGTTCATCGAGACATTACGCTGGACGGTCATTACAAGTATGTAGACATTTTTATTTATAACTTAAAATCTCATTATGAATAATTTTAAACTTAAACAATGAATTTATATACTATTTATGAAAAACTTATATAGTTATAGTAATTTATTTATTACCATTAGAAAATACTTGATTTGTTTCTTTAAAAATGTCTATGTGTAGAAACACTGTGACAGTGCAATGCATATCTAGTTTTTAATAATATGGCGTTTCTATCAAGAAATAACTATTGACTTTGATATGGGTTGCAAGATTGAATAAAAAATACTATTTTACTACTGAAAATGTCAACGGTTTTATAATAAAGTTAAAATACGAATCAAGAATCGATTTGTATTAGGTGCATCATTCAACATATGTGCCATTAAATAAATAATAAAAACTCAGACTTTTAATTACTTTAAAATTTAAATTTATACATAACTATATCAACAATACGCGCGTAACTATCATATTTATAAAAGTTTCAAATATATTATGAATAGTATGTACTTATTTTGTGTATTCTATAAGACGCACATTATGACGCAACAAACTTAAAAATAGTTTGGAAAAGAAATTCGCTAAATCCCAGCCACCATTATAATATTATCGCCACCACTTTTTGGATGATTTTAATGAAGGTTAGTTTAAGAGTAATCCTATATTTTTTAAACATAGCAATTATATTTTTGCCATAACTCATATAAGTTATTAGTAAAATTTCGGTTCCGGGTAGTCATCAAACAATCAAATTAGAGCGAGTTTAGAGCGATTTTTAGATTGTTTTTCGTTTTATTACTTCAATATAATTATGGATAATACATTACATGTGATATATTATACGTCTGCATAAATAAAGACGAATAAAACTATTAATTAATTCAGCCGTACGTTTTACATTTGTACCTTCAAGAGTGATAAAACACGCTCCTGCAGTTACAATCTACAAGTATAACCAAGAAATATCACATGTTTTACACGGCAATACAAACAATAATCGTTTAATATAGTGTAATAACACAAAAAAGATGAAGCTAACGTATAAATATAAAAATATTAAAATGGTGCGATGAAAGTTATAAGTATGATATGGCCGGACTGACACAAGGGACACAAGCCTTGTATGTAAGTCCGGTATTAATAAATATTGGGTATGCTTGTTCTCGTGTTATTACCTTCCTCCCGTTCTTCGGAGGGTTCTCGAGATCGTGATTCAAGAATGTGATCAAATACACCATTACACAAATTAGATAGTAACATAACCTGTACTAACAATTAGTATTTTAGACATGCACCTTACCTGATTCGCCGCAGTGAATACTTATAATACGTTCCTCGGAGAAAGGTATAAGGTGACACAAGTTACGATACGATTTAAGGAAAACTTATGTTTAAATAAGAAAAACAACACTGATTTGAATTAGAAAAAGAAAGAAGTCCAGTTGTCGCTCGCAGTCTTGTGTGTATGTCGTATGGTGGTTTTGGGAAAAAACTCCTGCTCGCTTGTCTGGTGCGCCCGCACTCGTAATTTTTGTCGGTGCTCATGCACTCGATAGTTTGGCCGGTGCTCATGCACTCGTGACTTGGCTGGTGCTCGTGCACTCGTGGCTTGGCTGGTGCTCGTGCACTCGTGGCTTGGCTGGTGCTCGTGCACTGCAGGGAGAAGACCTGGTCGAGCCAGCCAGAGTCGCAGGCCATGCCATCATAAAAAAAGGACTCAGCGTTTTTTCGAAGAAATAGTCTTTCTTCTACACGACAGAGAGCTTCATTGTACCATGGCCCGCCTCCGCTGGCTAACGAAATTGGTTCACACGTTTTTCGAGATATTGTCACAACTCATGTGTCAATTCCTTTGTGATCATATAATATAAGTTGTTTTCTTTCGTCAGTGGCAAAAGGATGTTTGTAGGGTTTAATCTGCGTGCGACAACTTGACCGTTAATTTATTTAATTGAATTTTATGTATATGTAATAAACAATGATATGTGAGCATATCATTACAATAGGTACCTGTTTCGATCGTTACTTTTTTGAAATTTGCATTTGTAGTGGAAATTTTAAACCCGTGATCCATCATTTACGCAGACAACCATGGTTTAAAATATATATTGCATGTACTCTCATAGGTATACTACTCGAGCGGGTAACCACGATATTTCTCTTCGGACATTCTTAAAAAAAAAAAAAAAAAAACAGAAGTCGACCATTTAATGTGCGACCGTCTTCCGTTTCTTAATTTAACTACAGTTTTTGCATAACCTTTTTATAATGGTGACACTATAATTGTTACTGTATTGCGTTTTTGAGCGTAATCATAATAACGGTCCGACAAAACGTGTTGTCCGTGGGCACGTCGAGGTAAAACATTAAAAAAAACACATGTCATCTAGTCCAGTTATTGTTTATGTTGGCTGTTTATAAGAATTAAACACAATATTTACATTATTTAATGCGTTTGATGTATATAGTGTATTACCTTGTAAAATACGATGAAGACCCCAGCAGAGTTTAATAGCTAATTATTATATTAATTGAATTAGACCAAAGATTTTTGTAATTAGCTATTTAAAAATTACGACTCAGCCAATTCTTCCCGTGCACAAGATGACACTGCACGCAGAAATAATTTAATCAAACCTAATTATAGATAATAATATGTCAAGTAGTAGGTAGGTATTGAAAACGATCAACTTAAGATGGCTATTCGTGATTTGCGAGTATAATCTTTGATGAATTTCTATTCACCCCGATAGACTTAATCAAACGTTAAGATGTCAAAAATCAATATTTTTATTATTTGTAATTTATTAAATGTTATACGTTTGCTATACAGCAATAAAAATACGATAACGAAAAACGTTAGGAGGAAATTGTTGTTAAGATTTTGAGTGGAGCAAATTGATTTATTGAATTATTTTATTGATTTTACAATAACGTGTTGTTATTTTTTTCATTTTTGTGTCTGCAAACACTTTTTCTAATAAAAAAAAAAAAAAAAAGGTCTGATAATTTGACAGAGGTTTTTGATAGCGAGTCGTATCTATAGTTGCAGGTACTTTTAGAAGATTAAAATGATTGAAATTTTTTTGTACTTTTAAAAATAATCTAAAACACGAACATTTGTTAAAATTATTGCATTATTATAAAAACTTTCCGTCATCGGTTAGGATCATTTTTTTAACATATACGATGATTTATCATTGAATTTAAATAATTTAACACATCCATCACAGTGTCTACTCAATAACGAGGTACACTGTATATATACTGTACAATAGAGTGGTTATCTACTCGATGGCTTTTTTCCATTTAAGTATCAAATTTTAAAGCAAACGATTTTCGATTAAAATCTAAAATTGTTATTAAACACAGTAATCTGCCTAAATAATTTGCTCGATTTTAACGTTAAATTAAAAAATATTTTTTTATTCTTTCGACAGATTTTTAGAGCTTTACGCATACCAATTACGAGCCGAATGCTATCGGAAATATTATCGAGATTAATCGAAACTGTTGCTGAACAGGGTGAAGATATGCAGGTTAGTTTTAAAATCTGTTAATAATGGTATTATATATATATATATATATATATATATATATATATATATATATATAAATCACATTTTAATTTACGTGTTTTTTAATTTTTTTTATTGTTATTATTTTTATTAAATAACATCAGACTCCGTGCCTAATATGCAATACTGTTTTATTCGTTCTCACGCGTCTCATATCTTTTATCTTAAAGGGTTACGTGACAGAATTGCTGTTAACTTTGGAAGCGGCCGTGGACTCGTTAGAAACGGACTTTCGACCTCTAGACATGACCAGAGACATTTTCAAGTCCACCCCGAACTTGAACAACAAGGATACGAACTCAATGGTAGAAAGCGGCGGTGGCAGCGGAGGAGGTGGTGTCGGTGGAAGTGTCGGCGGGAGCAAACTACAACGATCAATCGCGCAAAAATGTCCGATCAACCGGCGCACACCGCCCTCGTGCTTCAACCAAGCATCGCACTTTCGGAGCACCAGTTACTCCGTGTCTCATTATTCTCGGAGGGCCGTCCCGTATTCGCAGTCCACGGCGGCGGCGACTGCATCTGACTTGACCGTCAAGGACGAAGGTCGCGGTGGCAGCGGCGGAGCCGGTACTGGTGGTAATAGTGCCGGTGGCAGCAAATCCAACAACTGTGCAGCCACTCAACAGAACCTTAAGCTGCTCGGCGATTCGGCCACGCAGGACGACAAGTTAACGGTGCTCGGTCAACTGTTCTGGTTAGCGGTGTCGCTACTCGAGTCTGACTACGAACATGAGTTCCTGCTCGCATGTCGGCTACTGTCGCGGGTCCTCAGGAGATTACCACTCGACCGGCCCGACACCCGGGACAAAGTGGACAAGCTGGCCGTCCAGTTGCGGACGCCGTCGTTCCCGGGTGTGCACGCGCTCTTGCTCAAGGGGTGCACCAACCCCGTGACGTACGAACACGTGGTACCACTCCTGTCGCAGTTGACGCCCCTTCTCGACCTGCTGGTGGTTGACCCGTCAGAAAGTTTGGCTTTTCCCATGAACGTTGTCGCGCTCCTCCCGTACATGTTGTTGCACTACGAAGACGCTAACGAGTTGTGCATCATGAGCGCTGAAAATATTGCTCAAGTATGCGTATGACAATCGATAATAACATTATAATATGGCGTTTATAGTGTCGTTTCACTTTTAAAAACTGCCTGACAGTATTACGGAATATCAATAAACTATTGTCATAAATTAAACTTAATTTAAAAATAGAAATACCCATTAATTACAAAACATTACACTTGAATAACCAACTATATATTTATTTTCCAAAATTTATGGCATATTATTGCTAATACGCGTTCATTCGGATAAAAATCCAATTAATTTTTAAAATGTTTTTATTAATTTTTATGATAATAATTGCTAAATGGATTTTTTTTTTTACTCCTATAAAATAAACAATAATTACAACTGATAGATACAGAGTAACAGTAAAGTTATCTACACGCGAAACCTACATTTTTTCTCTAAATTTATATTGATTATGATTTGTGAACATTCACAATACAATTTTTACAGATTCTAAACTTTTCAGTTTAATTTTAGAAATTCAAAATTAAATTTCTATAAAATAATCACATAACTTGAATTTTGTTAAAATACAATACTATATAGTATAGGTATACGAAGGTTGGCACATTTTTTTAACGTCGCGTGTTAAAAATTTACTGATTTTTTTATCCTTGCATCATACAATTATGATAAATATTATACACATAAGTAAAAATGTGTTAAGTAAACATAATATATAATAGATTTAATGAAAAAGAAAATGATATCACTCATCAGTTTTTTCTAATTTGTTTGATGTGCTGTAAATTTAATATTAAATGTAACGAATATTTTTATATTTTTCTTTAACGAATTAGCAACTCCTAATTTATACGATCGTCATAAGCTCTAGACGTTCTAGTTATATATTTTTATTGAAGTTTAAAAAGTATGATCACTAGGTATCTAATAAGAAAAATGTCAAATAATTAAATTATTGGTGTTTAAAATTAATATATGGAAGGATTTTTGTTTTTAAATTTTTAGTTACTAGTCTATACCCAAACTAATTATGATTTATTAATATTGTATTTTTAGTTGTGTACAAACAAAAGTATGAAACTGGAAAATTTGGCGACAGTTATGACACTGTATAGCCGACGCACATTTAGTAAAGAAAGTTTTCAGTGGACCAAATGCGTAGTTAAATATTTGTACGATGCGTATTCTCACTTAAGTCACAACATGCTTGCTTTTCTAGTGGAAGTGAGTAAAATGTATTTTCAAACTATTTTAACTATTACATATACATTTACGTAGTTGAGTAGTTTTCATAGTTATCTAATTTTCAACATCATTCTATTTATACTTAAAAGGATTTTAATCTAAATCTTAGACGTATTAACTGAACGGTCAAATCAATAGGTAAGCATTTAAATTTCAAGAATTTTGTTGTCAAATGATTAAAACTTCATTCAATTAACACCTTAATATTAATTAGTGAATCACAATTTTTGTATTAATGTACTGAAATAAAAAATTGGTATTAAAATATATTTATACGTAAACTGTCTAATAGAATTTTAAAAGATAATTTTGTCTTAAGGTGCTAGAGAGAGGACCATATATCATTCAACTACCAGTGTTGAACATCATTCATTGTATGCTACACTATGTAGACTTGTCATCGACCACTTCTCAACCTTTTAACGCTGATCTACTCAGAGTAATCGCTAAATACATTGAGGTAAATGTAGCTTAAAAAATAAAACGTATTTTTTATGATAACCTCATGCCGTTTGTTTATATAGGGTGTAAACTATAAAGAAGCTTTGAAAATATTAAAATTGGTCGTGACTCGTTCATCCACGCTGGTCGCTCCTCCTACCTCCACTCATTACATTTATTGGGACTCGCACGCCACTGCTTCTCATTACTCATTTTCCGACATCGACGTATTCATGAAAAAAGAATTGCCAGGTAATGATTTATCTACGATATTATATTATTATCGGTCGTGATAATAACTTGTTAATAATAGTGTACTATACATGTTGCGCATGTGTTATACATAGGAAGGACCATGGATTTCACGTTTGACATGTCCCAAACGCCTCTGATCGGTCGCAAGGTGGCGGGAGCTGCTGCACCGGACTCGGAATCGATTAACTCCAATAGTGTATTACTGCAGCAGAGACGGTCCACTTCGTTATCACCTTCCGACTCCGCTGTTCCCGGATGGAAGAGGCCTTGGTTGTGTCAGGTATAAAATGCATCGTCATCTCGTCCTATGCACGCCTTTAATGACTTTATATCATCACTTATATAGAGCCGAGTGCGAGAGCTATTGGTTAGTTTGTTGATGAGCTGTGGACAACGAGTAGGATTGCCAAAGAGTCCTTCGGTACGTATACTGTTTAATATTATGTTTGCGACCCGATGAGTCGAATTACGTACAAAAAAATTCATAATAACCCGTTGATTAATTATTTTATTATTATTGTTGTGTAAATTACCTATAGGACGATTTAAACGCACTGAACAAGGTACGGTAAACGTTTATTGCGCTGGGTAGACACAATTCTAGTTATATATTATTATCAGCTGTTATGTTTGCGTCTTACGTAATACACGGGCATCCCACTAATACGATTTAATTTTGTACGTTTGATTTAGTGAATTAACAATAATAATATTATACGAACAGTGGTGTAGCCAATGAGGTTTTGGGTGTTGCTTACGATCCCCCCCCCCGCCGCCCTGATGCTTTTTTTATATTTATCGGTTAAAAAGGTTAAGAAGTTTGTAAAAAAAATATTCTCTGCATTGTGGCTACCGCCTGTCGTACACCATCTCTAATCGCTAAAATAGAAAAACTTTTTAAAAATTTTTCAAATTGTAAAAAAGCAATTGAAGAGTCCAATAAACATGAAAATACAAATTATCATAAAACATCAATTTTGAACGCTAACAGTATTTTATCTATCTATAATAAAAATAAAAATCCTATTAATATACTAAATAATAGCATTGATCAAATATACATAGATGGTCCAATTAATAGGAAAAATTGTTGACGCTTTGTATAGTGAAATGGAAACATAGACCTTATATTCCAAGTATAAGGTCTATAAATGGGAGCCAAAAATGTAGTGTGGAACCATGCCAATAGGATATTGCTGATAGTAATTTGTTCTGCCATAAAAGTCTTTTACCAAGACCAAATAACTATCACCATCTGTTATTGATGTTATCACTATCATTGCGGAATTGAATATTAAAATTTTAAATTTGCAACGAGACGCTTTTATATATTGTATGTTGTTTACGTAGTCAAGATACGATCGTACTATATGCCTACATCCAATGATGGACAATTCAATGGAATTCTAGCTCATGTTACAAAAAATTATCCTCTCGGACATCGTATATATTGTAATTCTTGTGATCTTAATTTAGTTATTTCAGTCTAAAAAAAATTTACCGGAATTATTTAAAAAGTTTGTGTTTTTTTATAAATGCCCTAAAAAAGATAATGTTTTATCTATTATCAAAATTTATACTATACCAACAGCTTATATACTGGGATACGTAATGAATATTAATTTACAATTAAGTAAGTTTCTTTGGGCACAGAATATAGATCTGGTTGAAGCTATTCAAACTGCCAACATCGTGGTAAATACAATTAAAAAACTAAGATTAAATTATAAAAGTTAATTTAAAATTATATTTAATAATATAAAATCTAAATATGATGCCTTAAAGTTAAAATATATATTCCTCGTACAAATCACAAGCAAAAAAAAAAAAAACAGATACAATGTACAGATAAATTTTACTGAGGATTATTACTTATAATATCTATTCGTTCCATTTATAAATCATTTTTGAATCAATTAAATGAGTGATTTTATATCTCACAGATCTATAAATGAAAATATTAATTTTATTTTATCATCATTCATAATGTACTTCACGAAAAAACTAAGCGGCTAGTTGAAATGTGTCAAGGTGATTTATATTGCAGTGTGTTAGCAGCTGTAAGTCAAATAAAAATGTAGTAACAAAAATGTATAGGAACTCAAAGGTTTACCAAAAAATGTTAACGACACTTCAAAAATATAACATATACATTTTCTCTTTTACTTTCAAACTTCTACAGATTTTAGCAACCCTCTTAGTAGTTACTACCAGTAGTGAACGATATTTTTCAACAATAAAAAGATTAAAAACATATTTGCAAAACACCACACGTGAAAGTAGATTAAATGACTTAGCAATGATGATATAATGATAGACCCTGATAATGTCCCAAATAAATTAGCTTCTTAAATAACAAAACTAATGTTAATGTAATGTGATTAAAATGATTTTTAACTTTTTAAATAAAGTATAACAAAATTAAAAATATATTTTATATATATCTATTGTATAAATCTAAACCATTACTCCTCCCCATTAAAAAATCCGAGCTACGCCACTATGTACAAAAACCAACATCTTAACTTAGTTTTAGTTTAAAATGTATAATAATATCGTGTCGATTTGGTATTTTATATTTGGCGTGCATAATTCAAAATTTTAAAACCCATTTTTTAATCAAATGTTCATAGAAACTATTCTTATCCTAAAATCAATAAGAATTTTTTTTATAAATTAGCTGTAATAAAAAAAAAAAAAAATAAAACAAACAAACAGATTATAATGATATTTATCCATCTCTCCCTTGCGCAATATTTCAAAATGTATTGTTATTAATTTTCTCTCATATTTTAATTATTATTTATTAGTAGGGTAAAAATGAAAACAGTATTTATTTAAGTATACACCGTTAGACTCAAATACAGCATAAGGCAATTACATTACACGAATATAAATAATAAATAATTTTAATAATAAGTATAGTTAAAAAAAGTATAAATTGGTTTTCAGTTACAATAACATAATAGCACTATATAAATAGGGTGTGGTGTGTATATATGTATTTTAAGATATTGAAAATACAAATTTGATTAAACATTAAATTTAAAGTATACATTTTTGGAAGCTTTTCAGGCTTGTTAAATGCTCGAAATAAATGTATTTGAATAAATATTACCTATATGAATACTTCGTAGTGAGTACAATAGTTATTGTTATAGAATTGTTATTTAAATAACTACATGAGTATTCAGAGTATATTTAATAAAGTATAAAAATCGCTTTATAAATATCAACACATAAAAATGATTATTTTTTGGAATATTTAAATTATTATCATAAGTATAATATTATAATACTATTTGAATCAGTAATTGAAATACGTATTCTATACGTAAGACTATAAATTCTGGTTATGGGCAACACTATTGTGGAATTGTGTACAATACACCGTGGGCATATTCTTTACAAATCTAATGCTTTTTTTCCACAAAAGATTCAGCACAGCTATTTATTTATTATCTAAATACCACTATATTAGATTTTAATCATATGCATTATTTATCACTAGCGTGAAACGCTCGCTTTCAAATTTTATACGCGATATCATCAAATAACTATTTTGTTTGTTGTTGTTGCTGCTGTTGTTGTTGTTTTTGTTGTTATTTTCGTTTTATGGTGTACCGAAAATTACGTAGGTATCGTAAATTTATCCTAGGGATGGGCTAAACTTTATTTTTACGAACTCAAATCTATTTTTATTCGAATTTTTCGAAATATTGATAAACAGATTACGATACGATTATAAATTAAATTTAAATTGATAATGGCGATCGAGGAGATAAGTGTAGATTTCTAATGAATCTCAGACTTTTCGAATTCCTTGAGTTTCAGAGTGCTTTTAAGTTAGATGAGTTCGAGAACCCATCCCTAAAATAAACTGATTGTCGTGCACACATTACCTGCTCTGGAAAATCGTCAGCATATTGAAATTAATTACTATACAAGTATAACATTGTTTTTTTTTTACTTTTTTCTTATCAGGTGATATTTAGCCAAAGCTCTGAGCTACTCGAACGCCATTCGAGTAGGGCTAGCAGCACCGAAGAGGTTTCGGCTCCGGACGTATCCATACCCAGTGATTCCCGAAAAGAACGCGAAGACAATGCCGATCACTTCGGTACGGTCTTCAAAGATTTCGATTTTCTCGAATACGAAAGCGAAAGCGTCGAGGTATGTACCCGCTATTATAAATTATAATATTATAATAACGTAGTTCACAAATAATTATTCGGATGATGGACGACGGTAATATTTTTGTTAGGCTTAGCGTTTAGAAGTACCTATTGCCTTATAAGTTTATATTATACGGGTATAGTGAGTTTACTATACGTTAATTCATATATACCAAGTGATTAATTTAACGTAAGATAATTATAAAAAAAATTTATATTTTTAAATCGTTAAAAACATGATTGTTTTTAAATATAAATTATATTTTTCTATTTTTTTAATTTTTAATAACAATAAAAATGCAGTATTTTATGAGTTATAACTTAGGTATAAGTATTTAATGTTTAGATCGGTGAAATGAAGTGGTGGGAGAATACCCTGCAAAATGTTGTTTAACTCCGCTCATCTAAACTTTAAATATTTGTAACTAATTAGTCCAAAATTATTACACATACATTTTTATACATCAAAATACTCAGGATAATATTCTGTTTCATGATATGAATTAAGTATGTATTTTGTTATTTAAAATATTAAATTTAAAATCCTTTTTGTAAAAATAATAACGTTAAAAAATAGTCAAACAATTGATTCTTTTCTAAACACGGTTTTTTTTTTATTTTAATAAATTAAAATTATGTAAAAAAATATTTTCAAAAACGTTGTTGTTTTTTGAAATAATGAGTGACTTACGTCAAAACGATCACCTTGCACGTATGTAAACATCACGCATGACTCGATTTTTAGATTGATATTATTATTATTATTATTATTTAAGTTTAAGTAAAACGAAGTCATTTAATTGTGATATGATGTTTATAGGGCGAAAGTACGGACAATTTCAACTGGGGTGTCAGGAGACTTCCGTTAGGCGGCAACGACCTGACGACCGCTGCTGCCCAAAGTGGTGTTGCAGCTGCGTACGTAACGGGCGCGGATGGCATGTGTCAAGTGGAAGAGAGCGTCAGCGAGCAAACTCCGATGCTGAACACGAAAAAAGGCAACGACGAATCTTCGGACGACGAACTAGGTTCGGTTTCACCTCTGGACGAGATAGCGGCGTGCAATGCGCAACTTGAACCCGACAACGCGTCCTTTGACGGCCACCGTGACCGCACCGATTCGATAACGCGTTCCGACACATCGTGAGTTTACGACATTACGATTTTTCCTAACAATAATTGATTAATTATTTTTTTTTTATTTTACATTTAAAGCGGTTCGAGTATCGGCGATCTTGGCGACTTGACACCGTGCAACGCCTCACCGAACTTGAACGCGCTTATGTCGTTCCAGCGAGATGACACTGAAGAATGTTGGAGGTCCACCATCAAATCACTGTTAGACCAAAAGCCGTCTAACGCACTACATATGTTTCACATACTTCACAGGGTAGTTAAGGTGAGATTTCTCGATACAATTTTACTGGTGTATTCGAATGTTATAAAATATTATTCAATTATTTCAGAAAATAAACAAGTAATAGTTACGTAATTAGGGTGTTTTGTGTCTGCAGGAGTGTCTTGTAGATCTAAAATCTTCTATTTTTCAAATGAGAACCGTCTTTTTATATTATCGATTATGTAACCGTAGTGGATAAATTTTCTGAAAGTTTTGACGTATCAAAATCGAAATTCGAACGAGTAGTATTAAGTTATTTAATTTTGTGTACTGAGGATAACGGTCCATAATGTTAAGTTTAGAAAATTCTAAAGCTATGGTTTTAATAATTTTAGTAACTAATAGTTATCTTTTTCCTTATTATTAGTCTATCAACATAATATATAATTTATTATTCTTAAAGACTATTACCTTTTTTTGAATCATTTTAAAAACTGATAACTCGTTTTACTCGTTCAAATTTTGAATTAGGTACATCAACATTTTCAGAAAAATTATTCCGGTTACTAATTTTTCCGGAAAATTATTTTGACGATTCTCCAATTATCTGTTTTGTGATGTTATCTTTATCATTTTAACTTGTATACCTACATATCTATTATAATTTATAAATATATTGTAAAAATTGATCTGTTCACCATACTATGTGTAGTTTAACCTCATTGTTTTTTGAACTTATTCCGTGTTAATAAAATAAAATGCATTAGCTGGGGTATTAGACTTTTAACGTAGAGCTACATAAATTCCACAGTTGAGATAAATTGAATACAATAATACACTATTTATTATTTAGTGTAAGCTTTATATTTTGTTTTTGATCGTTAATTTAGATGTGTAAATATAGTTTAAAAATACTCAATATTCGTAACTACGCTTAAAGTAGTACAAGTAGTTTACACTTTTAAACAACGTGTAATTTTATTATTATACTATTTCCTGGTAAGTGTATAATTCCGAGTGTGGTTTACAGGACATTATTAGAAAATGCGTTCTGCTGACTCGCGAAGCTTGCGTGACACTGAACGAATACGTGGAAGAAGATCCGGCAACAACGGGCTGTTGTGCGCAGAGCCACGTCAACTGTCGGCAGATGCTCACCCACCTTAACTCAGCCATCATAGTATTAACCACCCACGCTGACCCACCGCTCGTATGGTTCTCGCCGACTGCACTAAAAATGGATGGTGCGTTACGGTTTCCGATGCTCCAGATACGGGAACACATCGACACGTTGTTGGATCGTAAAGATCAAACTTCCGAAGTACTATAAAACTTTCTATACATAGATAAAAAAAACAAAACCAAATTTAAGTTTGCCATGTTAGGTAGTAGTAGTACTGATTACGAACTTTAAACAGTGCACTGAGTTCAAACCGACTAAACTCGTTTGTAGATAGTGGCAATAGGCACTAAAGGAGCAAACAAAAATAGCAATAAGTAAAATACATTAAAATACTTTTACTCATTTATATACTGTAAATAAGTTTCATAAGTCATAATAATAATGTTCTAAGTAGATATTATATAATACTATTCGTTTTCTATAATACATAAATCATAATATTATAGATTTGGCGTTAGGTATCTTAAACAAAATTTAATATAATTATATTATCCCTCCTTTAGCTGATCTGCTAGATTTGGGTGGTAATTAATTATTAATTAAATGATTACAAATAATAGTTTACAACGCGGTGTCTTATATAATATAATATGATGTTGATATCTTATTGTTGTCTAGTGTTTGTTTTCCGTACGGGCCACGCTTAAAGTGTGCAAACTTGGCGAACGTCTGCCAGAAGGATCGAGCACGAGCAGTGGTGGTGGCGGCGGAACAGGTGGTGGCGGTGGCAGCGGAGCTGATGGCGGTTGTTATTCAAACGAAGAGTCCATTTTGGATTTAGGTAAAGCTCTATACAAATTGCACTTGCAATTGCTGCTGCTCTTGGAAGCTGCCGCAAAAATGTACATCGCACTTTCCGTCTCGGCCGTCGAAAATAAAGTGAGTTTCTTGTTACTTTCGTGACTCGCGTTCGCTATAGTATACGTATATACTCGTATATATATATATATATATATATATATATTTTTATGATTTTTTTCGCCTTTTCGTAGCTCCAAAACTTGTCGGCCGAAGTGAGCACCGTGAGAAGAGCACTGTTGCGTGCCAAAGAAGAGAGCGGTACACATCCACTGGCGCCAACACCCGAAGAGAGTTTGGTCCAGATACTTCAAGAGTCGGACTGGCCTAACGCTTTGACATACGCTAAACAGAATAAGTACGTCTGACGCGTTGACAAAATATAACATACATTTCTCTTGATATGCTCATAGTACACAAAATAAAAATATTGTGCCTATACTTGATTTGCAATTCAAGCATATGTACCTATACTATATACCATACTCGATTGTATGGTGATAATCACTATGATATTTGAAGATCAGTATTAAATATCAATATTGTTCTCATAATATCTTGGTTTATTATTTTAGCCCTTTCAAGCCCAAATTTATAATTTTTGACTAAACATTTTTGTTTTCCTCTAATCTTACGTATAATAGCTATATTAAGAGAAATTTATTAAAAAATATTAATTTTTTTTAATAACTGCAATACGATTTAATGTGAGCATTTTTTTTTTTTTTAATTTCAATTATAAAGATAGTAATGTATAGCATAATAATCAAAGTTTTATTATCAAACTTACATTAGATAATATAATAATAAATGTGCGGTAAGTATCAGAATACAATTTTAACATAAAAAACTAATTAATAAATTAATTGTTTAATAATGAAGATAGCCAATCTCACGACACTACGTGAATAATTAAACGACTAAAATTATAAAACATAATCCGTGGGGCAACTCATCAAGTACGCTCGCTCCGTTTTTCGCGTTAGTTTTCCGTGCTTAATATACGTATATATTATTATATACTATACTTCGATACTTTAAGGTTATAATAATATTTTCGATGCTTAAACATAAAAATAGAATAATTTGTTTTGAAATATTCTTTGAAATCGAATACATTAAATACGTTTTGTACGTATAATCTTATCTTTAGGTAGAAATCAATGATTACTTTTACTTTACTTGCATTCGTAATTTAATTAGTGCTACTTCGTACGTCATATCTAAATTGATTATACATTTTCCGATTGAACAAATTAAATAGGTACACATAATTCTTGGTACGTTTTAACGGGTATCTGACTCACTGTATAATTATATTAACGGTATTTTTAATTTTAATTGGAAGTTATTGTACGTCATCAATTATTCAAAATAATTCTTATTCTTTTTTTACATATACAGTTACACTCGTAAATAGTGAAATTAATTTTTAAGTGATTATATAATTTTAAATAACAATTCTATTATATTTGATATATTGAATACCTGTAATTAAAAATAATATCTTAAAATAAGTTTAAATTTAATTCATGTAAATTATTATTGAATTAAAATTTAATAGAATTTAAATATAGTAGCAAATTTCTCAAGCAGTACATACATTAATAATTATTGTTAAACAAATAACATAACCATCAACAACATTATTAATATATTATAACAAAATTGGAGACCTTAACCTTTTCTTTCTTTCTTATTAACTTTGTACGTCTTGTATTATTATTATTAATTAACTGTTTTACTTTTATTGCATTTATGTAGGGTAATATTTATGAATTGTAACGTTTTAGTGTTAAATAATATAATAAGAACAACTTGTTTATTGAAACGAAACATCTAATCAGTAATCGTCTTTTTGTAATAGGAGTCGTTGGCTCAATGAACTGATATCGACCGGAACGGAGGAAGACGACGATGATATCACCAGCATATTGAGCGTATATTGTCATTTGTTGATCGAAAAACACTCAGGTTAATGAAATCAAAAATAAATACCAAAAATTCGACCGCTTGAGTCTTCACTAAACTGTGTTTTGCTTTACAGATGGATTCATCGTGACCGAAGAGGATTTAGTAAGCGTTACAAATGGGCTGATGACTGAACTCTTTCCAATGTTAGAAGCGTTGAACTGCATCGAATCTCGCGTCAAAGGGCTACCAAAAACGTCAAACTACTCCCAAAACTAATTAACTATTGTTTTATATTTAATATTTTATACTTGTGATCATGATTTTTGTATAGTAACAAGAAGTTTCGACGCACAATTTTTTAAAAATTTTTTAATGTCTACAAGACAAAATATTACATTTTTATCATTATTATATTATAATACTCTTAATTATCATATTATTATCTGATTTAATAAATAAAATTGTATAAGTTGCACATAAAACAATAAAACTATTTGTTATATGTGGAAAAAATGCTGAACGTGAAACATTCAAATTTTCAACATTCTTTTTTTTTTTATTTGCTGTCATACGTAGGTACTACAGGGTTAACAGTGTTGACTCAATACTTAGAACCTTATTCTACTTATTATCTTGTATAATATTTACATTATATAAATTCAAGTATTTTCTTATTTCAATAGATTGATGTATTTTCGCAATAAACATTGAATATAAGTGTAACAATCGCACTTCAAATAATCCAAAAATTAAATTTTTTAGGTCATTTAAATAGCACTTTTATCAATATCATTTTATAAGTTGTATACTAAAATAAATTATACTTAAAATGAGCCAAATCAATCGGTAAATAAAAATTGATCATTTTTTGAATTTGCAACACTCGTCACGTATACATATACTTTTTTCAATTAGAATTTATATCATCGTTTTTAGTTGTTTTTCTTATAATTTTTACACCATTTAAATCCACAAATTACATAGATCAATAACGAGATGTACGAAAATTTTGTGAAAAAAAATCGGTGACTCGATCTAAATAATTTTCAAATTTTTATAAAAATAATTCAGATTCTGTATAGCAAGTATTCCATACCGTTAAACTTAACGATATACAATAACCTAGCTCGATTATTTATTATTATTATTATTATCAACGAGTAACAATTAATACATGGCGTGTGAAATCATGTACAATTGTAATTGTTCAAATTAGTATATTTTTTTGAATGTAGTTAAAATGTGTTAAACATGAAAAATGGCAAATGACAACGTCATAAAATTTTTTATACTTATCAATATTTTCTTATTTGTATTCTTAAAATGTCTATATTTTCTGATTTGTCAACAAAATCGCTCAATCGTGTCGCAAAAAAATATGTTTTATGCTCAAATCATATGATAGTTCAATATTTTAAACGATTCGAGTACCCAATCGGTGACGTCGTAGTCTATGCAAGTTTCTTGTATTATTAGTCTATGTTTAACTTAAACTCGTATTACTGTAGATAAATTGATTATCAATTTTAAAATTATAAAAAACAATCGTGAAATGTTTACAATATTTGAATTTTCAGAGAAAAACGTATGAAAATTTGAAATTTTAATATGACTTGCATACAAATTTAAATATCGCAAAACAAAATAGAAAATTAAATTTCAACTTAATCTTAAGTTTTATGATACGCAGTGTTAATTCACTCTTATTTTACATATATTTTCCGCATCGTATTACGTTTTGTAAGACAGAGTCAACTCAATAATATATGCAGGTATAACGACTTCTAAAAATAGGTTGATTAATAGTTGTTTATTAAACTGCTATTGTAAATTTCAATATTTTTTATTCGTCCACCAAAAATAGTCAGATTCGTCTCAATGCTTCTCTAACAATATTATAAAAAAATGATTATACAAATCAATGTACGCATCTATACATGGGATATTTTGGCAAGAACAGGATAGATGTACGAGAAGAAGAAATATGTCCCTTGATAATATTTCCAACTATGGAAATGAAACTTATACAACTAAAAACTTTTCAAATAATTGAAGATGATTGTAGAGGTTTTTCAGCGTTTTTCAACTAAAGAGTGGCTGAATTTTACTAAACATCTTTATATTTTTCTCAAACTGGCAAAAAATGTGATTTGAATCGAAAATTAATCTGGTCACAAACAAACATAAGGTCAAAAAATAAATATTTTTATCGCTATCTTTAAATTTATTGTATATTAATTATTATTATGTATCAAAAAATAACATACAATTGCTTAATACCTTATTTACTTAAATCCAATACGAATTAAATACATATAAATATATATATTATTTATAAAAAAGAAAATGAAAAACATTTATTTAATTATAATATCATATAATATTGTAAGCCTGTCTGGATCGAATAAAAAAAAAAAAAAAAAACCACCCGATCGTACAATAATAATAAAAATGATTAATCCTAAATCTGACATTATGTTTAGAAAATAAATATTATAAATTAAAATTAAAATAGCAATATAAATATAATACTTAAAAATTTTTTTTTCGATGTGCGAGTGCGCCCTAAAAATAATATTATGTAAAATGTCTGCACCTGCTATTATATAGCCCGCCGAAGCTATACGCAATTGCACACAGTGGTCGACGGGCGCCCGTCGAAGAAAACAATGACGACGATGATGACTTGACGACTAACCGTTTAGCAGTTGACTTGTCGAAATCTGTCGTCTGACCTCGATTTATAAATTTTTAATACGTATACATGCGTTAATAAATACACATATATATGTGTGTGGACATATACAATCATCGTAACAGTGTGGGTACTCGGCATGACCGGACGTCTCGAATTATGTGGGGGAAGAGAGGAGCTGAGTGGTTGTATGATCGACGGTGTGGTCGGATTTCCGGTCATTGGGCGGCCGTATGAGCCGTATGAGTTATGTTGCCGACGACCTGTGGAGCGTCGGGACTGTACGTGGAAATGATTTGGAACACGCTGTTGGACGTACCAAAGACCAGCGCCAAGAAGCCAACGGCGATCAACACAGCGTTCCGGATAGTCATCCAGATGGTCACTTTGTCCCAGTACGTGGCGAACTCTATGATCACGGGCACGATGATGCCGAGCAACGAGAAACAGAAGGCTCCGATGAGTCCGATGAACGGTCCGATTGTCGGTACGGCTACAGCAATTACCACTGCGAAACACACACGTTATTATTAATAATTATACTAACATATTAAGTATGAAATATATCATATATTATTATTTTTAGTGATTTACCAAGCGTTCCCCACCCCAATTTTTCTCTATCATAATTATTATTTTAATTGATAGTTTTAATACTAATTCCTAAAATAGTCAAATCGCCATGGCCATGTCATGCAAACCGATTATTTGATGGACAAAGACTAAAATCTAGAGATTATGTGACTTTAACTGGCCACAGTAAATGGGATATTAAAAAAAAAAATTCAATAAAATCTCAGCAGCGAGTTAATTATATTCTTCGCTACTCCACCACCGTTAATACGCTAAAAGTTATAATACATATTGAGAGTTAGAACTCGTGTACGTGAACAGGACATCAAAAAAAAAAAAAAATCTTAACCTATATTTAGCATTGATATTAAAGTGACCCTATGGCCTATACTATTAAATTTAAAGATCAGAGATTATTATATTATATGTAGAAAACTCGTATATTTTTATTGATACACTAATTTTAAGCAAGTTATGACGAGCACTTTAAAATAATTGTAATATTTTTTATTATTTTAACTCTTATTACAGTTAAAATATTAATAAAAACATACTAATGTCTTTGATATCCTCATTTTTAAATACGATGGTAATAATTTGTTAATGCACTTATTAAAATTAACAAAACAAAATTGATTCTATTGAACACAAATTTCTATATTGAATGTTTTTAAGACAGAGGTGACAACACATGTATATTTGGTGACCTCTTAGACATAATTTTAAAAGTAGAACAGACTTTAAATCAAATGTATTTAAAATTAAAATAAACTGATTTTCGATAATTTAACAATGTTGAAAAATGATTTTTAATAATTGATGATTGATTAATAAAGTATTTAAAAAATCATTTGCAAAAATTGAAAAAATGTAAAATTATACATTTAATATGAAACTTTATAAATTTCAGTACAAAAATGTAATATTAATTTAACTATTAAGTTTTAAATTAAAAAAAATATTTTTTTTTTTTTTAAATCGTTAATTTTAAATTTATAAAAGTTATTGAAGAAAGATTTAGTATGCAATTGTTAATTATTATGACTTATGAGTTCCTCCTTAAATATAATCCCTATATTGCCCATATTATCACTTACACACAGATGAGTAGGTATGTAGATGTTAAAAAAATAAAAATACGCCTGTGTATACACTTAAACAAAACAATACGTCATATTAATTGCTTTTTTTGTACCACTTGATATAAAATATAATTATTAAACACCACATAAATGGTTTAATTTAGTAGATGCAACATGTTGACTTCAAGTGATTTATTTATTTATTTTTTTTTTTTTTTTTTGACAAAAAACTATGTTTATTTGTAATTGGAAAAAATAGTTTTTCTACTAAAAACGTCTTGAAAAAGTTAATTAAAAAATTATGAGATAAATTTTTCTTTTAAACAGAACGAAAAAAACATTGACCTGATGCAGCATGCAATTTGCATTTACGGCACTGTAACTCACCAGACAAAGTCACCATGACCGTTCTTAGGACGTAATTGTGGTAAATTGTAGTTTTTTCAAAACTATCCTGAATTTTTGTCCATGCGATTTCCAAGCAAACGAAAAACTGTAGACCGTATGTGCAGAACACTGCTAAACTAATGCATACTTTAGCAACTTGAGCAGCACTATAAACACATATAAAAACATTAATATTCAATAGTAAATTAGTTAAGGTTTCTGAACGCTCGTTGTAAAGAGTGAATAATAATTAATATAATTCAATATTATATTATTATTTACATCTAACCTAACCTAACTTAAAGTCTCGACAAAAATATACTAATATAAATTTAAAAAAAATAATCTTTGAACGTAATATCTCACAGTTTAAATCTCATCCAAAAATATTTCTGTTAGCTTAACATATACATTGTGATTTATCAATCATGCTCAAACCTCAAAGACCATATTTTTAAAATTTTTGAAATCTTTTGAACTGCTAAGGATATACAAACTTCTGTTTTTAAATGAAAACCCTCTTTTTAAATGTAAATTTATTAATGGATAATTTTTTTTTAATTTTAATGTATTTTATTCAAAACTCTGAGTATATAATGAGTTTATAATTTCTATACTAAGAATAATAATATGTTTGGAAGATAAAAAAATATTTAACATTTTAGTAATTAATATTAATCTATTTAAATCAATCTAAAATGTATGAAAAAAAATTGTCAAAATATAATTAATACTAAATCTAATATTAAATATATTTTGCAAGAGTATGTTTATAAATTAATAATGAAGGACTATTATTTTAAGTAAACAAATAATTTTAAAACTGAGAAACTACTCGTTCAAATTTTAAACGAGGAGTATCAATAATTAAAAAAATTGTATTCACTAAATAATTTACAACAAAAATTCTCATTTGAAAATCAGAAGTTTGTATCACCCCATAGAACATTCCCTATAAATAGTAGAAAAAATCTCAATAATTTGAAGATATGGTCTTAGGCACATTTAAAAATGTATAAGTATTATTAGAGGAAAATGAAGAAGAGCATGCTTAGTGAATTATCTAACATTTTCTATCAATATGTAAATATTAATATGCATATTAAGATTTTGTCAGAAGTCACGTTATTCAAATAAATAAATCTAATAGTCACGCGTGACACATGGAAAAATGATAAGATATATGAAGCTAGCTGTGTATTACACTTACACATCTTCAGTAGGAAGGTTAAGCGTTATACTCGACTCCGTTGCTTCGCCGTACTTCAAGTAACCAAGGAAACCGAGCAGAATATACACGATAGTCACACCACCCATGCCGACATTCAGCACACCGAAAACTCCCAAAAAGCTTCTGGGCGTTTTCATGTTGTTTTCCAACGGCATCACCTAAAATAAATTTTAATAATCTAAGTCTAATTCCATTACACATCATCAAATTATATTATCTGTCTTTAAAATTGCCATTTGACGTTAATAAGTCATGATAGACGAACAGTAAAATAATTAAAAATAACGAAAATATTAATGATATTTTCAAAAAAAAGTGACTTTAACGCGGCAAACTTTATACACCAATTTATACGAATATATTAAAAGTACAAACATAACAATTAACAATATTAGTAAAATATTTTTTCATGACTTATTTTAATTTCACGTTTTTTTTTTAACTAAAATATTTATTAAGTAAACCCATATATTTTTAATTTTATATTCTCTTTCAAGTTTTAATGAACGGGATTAGAGATATCCTGACCATTAGCCTAGTGTAAATGTCCATAATTTATAAATAATATAGAACACCTAATAAAAATTTGTTAATAAAATTAAGATTATGCGGGTCATGATTAAAAAATAAAAAAGAAAAGATAATCATGCATTAAAATCAATACATATTGAAAACAGGATTTCAAATTTTATGAAAAAATAAATGGGTAAGTACTCAAAATGTTCAATAACGCTGAAATCAATGAGTGCCTTAAACTGCATCGCTAATTTATTGAATTATCACGCTTTTCGAAGCTCTGCAAATATAATACGTACCACTCCAATAGCTTCCATGGCAAACACGGTGAGGCAAAAGAATGTCGGGAATGTTGCAAAAGTCCCTACTGCAGGCCTTTGCGAAATGCTAGGTAAGTCGCTTAACGTATAATAGAACGTGATTCCCAGACCAACGAACATCAACAAGTTGGCGAACATGGACACAGGCGCCAAATATTTAAGATTCGGCACATAGCTGAGCAGTATAAGCGGTATGAGCAGCATAGCTATAAAGTACCGGATGTTCAACGAAAAACCCATGTGATGTAGGAACAACTGTTCGAAGTTCGATGCGATGATCACCGTGTAAACGCTGCACGTTCCGAAGTATGTAACGAATAATAGCCAAAGCACTGACTGCCGGGTAAACGACGAGAATTTCCGGGACCATTCTGGTCCGTTAGCGAATGCCTTTTCAGCCACATCTGCATAGCCCATAGACGACACTTTAGTCCGCCTATAAAGCGTGTGTGCGCATTTCACCTGTAAAACAATAAGAGAATAATACACGCATATATTAAAAGCATTAAGACAAATCTAGATAAAATATTTTAGATTCAATGTAAAGAAAAGATAAACATTTTTATTAAATTAAAAAATAAATGTATAAGTGCGCAATGCCGCAACAAAGGAACATAAGAACTTATTTTTTTCAAAAATCTACAAATAAATGTTGTTTATTGTCAACTATCAAAAAGCAGCTCACTAAGTTCTCGAGTTATTTCAATTAGCTTATTAAAGAAATAATTATTTCTTAAACAATGATTTTCCAAAATTAATTCCAACATTCCTATCCTAAACTATTTAATTATTATATAAACTAACGAATAATTAATAATGTTTACTTATTAATATGCTCAAATTGAAAAGTATTTAATAAATTTAATTTGTTAACCGTATTGAATACTTAATATATATTATTTAACTTGTCAACAAATTATTTGTAACATAAAAAAAAATCAAAAATATGATTCAAAATAATATTGTTAAACAGTTAAAAGATATAATTGACGTAAATTGATCTTTGACTTTTGTGCTCTATTATAATATCAGTGCTTAATAAACGCACATATCACAATAATGACTTTTTAAATCTTATTGATCTTTTATGATTTATTTCTGAAGAGTTTTTAAATGATAATTTATTTATCGGTGTTAAAATTGATTAAAATTAAACCTCTATGAATCACTGTGTATAGTGACATAATAATTTTTTTAGAGAGATTAATGTGAAAAATATGTCTTTAAACAACGTTTATGTATTTCAAATAAAACACACAATATTGTATGATGACATAATGTTATATAATATTTAACATATGCGTACCAGTGAATACGAACAAAACGTGCACACGAATGACACGAAAACTGTTGCGAATATGCCGGTTATAAGTCCTGAACACTGGAAAGCTTGTGGCATGGCCAGGATCCCGGTTCCCAGAGACGCTTTGAGTAAATGAGTTAGCGTCTCACCGTTACTGTAAAATCAAAATAATTAGTAATTACTCATATTTATTATAATTTATATACCCCATTTAAATCAAATCACTTTAAACCGAAGTAAATAGTATGAATACCTAACAATAATTAATATAACAATATGACATTGTTCTCAACTACGCAATTAGTATAATATTAGCATATTATACACACACATATATTCATATAATATATAGGTATTAAACTTACGTAGTAGGGTGTTCTATGTTTCTGTCAAGGAATGGATCAAAGTAGTCAATGTCATTAAGATGTGGGAGTTCGCCTTTATCTAGTTTTTTGCTAGATTTTCGTCTGAAATAAATATATTATTAATAAACATATGTCTTATTTTTTGTTATATATATATACATAAAGCGTTCTTATAACACTGTTCATGCATACAATGATTATTTTTAGTTATTGATTTAATTGTAACAAGTTATAAGTTATAAACACATAAAATTTGACTTAAAAATAATCGAAAACTATTATATCATTAGAATAATCATACTGAAACTTTTTTAAATAACAATTAAACACTCGAACCAAATGAAAATATAAAACTAGATAATATCATGATTTATGATTCTTTATAAGGTTAAAGTAATAACACATTTTTAAAGTAAAATATTCATATCTAACTTATGAATTTATCATTGATGAATATAAATTAGAATATATTTTTAACTATATCTTATGAATTATGAATAATTGAACGAAACATGTATCGAATAAGACAACTGTTTATTTTTATAATGAAAAATAACTAACACTTTAATGATGGAACTGATGAAAGTGGTACTTAAATCATTTATCAGGATACAAAATAACTTTTCTAGTTAAACTTATAGGAAAAAATGTATTTTCACCATAAAATAATTACCTTAATGCTTAAACTAATAATATAATTGTTTATCACTTAAAAGTAATTGTTGTTTACATAACAAAAATCTTCTTTTTTTTCATTAAACTATTCATTATTTAATATAAAAATGATTTAATGATGTTCATTATTTCTGTAAATATATATTATATACAACTATACGTCATGTTAATAACAAACTTTTTACATTTTCTGCTTAATTTCAAAATGTAATATGATGTTTGTGAAAAATAGAAGAGTAAAAGTATAGCACAGATTATTAGTTTATGCACGTAAAAGTTACCTAATTCAAATAATTACATACGATTTTTTTAAAGAAAAAAAATTTAGGTGGTATACTGCGGTAAACATTTATAACTAAATGCTTACATTATAAACTAATTTTCCGGAATACACCCCACACCTTAAAATTTCTAACATCTTTAGTGTTTATATATGTACTTAAATTCGTTGATAATATATTGTTTCATGTAAAACTAATTAATAATTATATATATATGAAGGTAGTTGATACATTTTGTTTTATTCAAAAAACTATTTTTTATTTCTTATTACAATAACTTGTAAAAAAAAAACTCGAGTTCACGAAAAACGAATAAAATTTTTTTATATTTGTATATGGTAACCATTAAGCACATAAAATAAAATAGTTATTATCATTGTATACAATTTTAGACCTATATATTTGGTCAAAACTACTAAAACGGCTGTATTAAAAATCTATGTAGCTTACATTTAAAAGAGTTTAAGAAAGGGTAAATCCAAAAACATTTAATATGCAACGAGCAACGCGTGCAAGATCAGCTAGTATTAAATATTATGATTAATATTTGAAAAAAGCTTCTTACGATAAATTTAGTACGCTAAAAATAAATCATTTATTGCTGGAACAGAAATTCAACCTTGTACTTAACAATTAAAATACGATAAACGCATTCGTTAACAGTAATTATCCGTGGATCAAAACATAGACGAAAGTCACATAATACGATTATTCGGACTTGTGGTTTAACAATGATGTGTTCTTAACATGGAGATAACAATACAATTGCAGAACACTATAGAAACATGTAAACTACACAAGATGAGCGATCATGTTATTTTTATTTTTCCGTGTTGTTTGCTTTATGAGTCATCAATAACAATAAAATCTGTTGTCTTAAAAGCATTTTTTAAAACTGTTGATTATTATGTTTAAACATCATAATAGAGTCAAAAGTAATAACAAAAAACAAAAACAATAAATAATAATATTAATATGGCAATTATAACGCTTACGAGATATTTAGAGCATCTAAAAATTGTACATAAACAGATACGATTTCGTTTATTCGAGTAAGTATTACTTGCTATACAAATATGTCACAATATCGAAGGTAAAACTTTAATACTAATCTGTACCATAAAATTATTCCTGCTATGGTACACGAAAATAACATTCAAAATATGTTCACAGCAACATGTTTTAGCATACAGGCCAATGAGCATAAAATGCCAAAATTCCAAAATTAGTCGCCATTAAACTATTTCACATTTTCACTCTTTATAAAAATAAACCAGTAACATGGTATAATATGATACTTTGTGAGGCCATTCGAAATACATCTGACTACAAATTGACATAAATCGAATCCATCATCAATACTTTCGAACGAAATAAATCATTTTATATTGTATAAAATTTATAATATGTATATCGACCCTAAATAATTATCAATGTGCAGCACACCGCTAGCATCGAAATCGTACACAATTATTACATATTTATATCGGTTCAGAGTTCGAAGCGCACGCTTTTTGAAACCAATAATTAACAACGACGTCTCTTGCCAGGCGCCACGTTTCTGGACAAAAAAAAAATACGAATAAACTATATTATACAGAATGATTCACTAAGCATGCTCAACCAATTTTTATCATTTAATCATTCTAATTCTGATTTACGAAAATTATAAATTTACTCGAAAACCATATTTTAAAATAGGTACTTACATTTTTTATATCATTTTTAAGTGTCTTAAGGCGATACAATCTCCTAAAATTTAAATGATTACTCTCTTTTACAGTAAATTGTTTATTCATTTATTAACTTTTTTTATTTTTTTTTTAATGTAATTTATATAAATCAAAATTCAATCAATTATATTCTGAGTAATTAAAGTTTATTTTACTACTTGTAATACGGATAATAATTGTGTTTAAAATATACTTAAAATTGACTAGATATATTAATAACATATTATTTATTATTGATTATACTAAATAAATTTTACTAATTATGAAATATTTATAGATTAATATTAATAATTAAAATAACAAATCATTGTGACACCCATATCTTCTATAATTACCATAGAATATTATCTTTCGAACAGAAAATTTAATAACTCGAAAATACGAGTATATACTTTTAATATTAAGTTAGCACCTAATGTGCTAAAACATTTTAAATAATAAAAAATAAATAATAGCTTGAAAACTTCATGTCCAAATTTAAAATTAGGTACATTAAACTTGTCAAAAAAAAAAAAAAAATTACTTAACAATTTACAGCAAATAAAGGAGATTCTAATTAAAAAAAAAAAAAGTTGTATACCTACTTGACATTACATAAATAACATAAAATAATCATAGTAAATAAAAATGAAGTTTTTATTTATACTAATATAAATTAATAAAATCAGAATTTAAATAAATACATGATAATTAAAGGAAAAATGAGAGTGAACTTGATTAAAGAAACATCTCCCATATAACCACCGACTAACAAAATGTCAAATATTAAAAAAAAAAATTGTTCTTGAAAAATAAAAATAAAAATGCAAAACTTAATTAATCGTAAAAAGAGTTGAGTGGATTACATGTATCCGCAATTCTACGATTTATATATTTTATTCTAATCGCATCTAATAATTTATTATATACTAACCATCGAGTTACGTTATTTTTTAGCTATATTACATATTGTATAAGATTCACTACTTTGGTTTATACGTTTCGAAAGAGAAAAAAATAACTTAAGAATAGAAAAAATTATCAATAAAACTTACATGTCTTGCGGTAGGCATTCTTTCATCTTGGACTTTTCGTCCAAAAGGAACGTCTGGAGTTCAGGCTCTACGCCTTGGGAATCCTGAAATTCGAACAATGACCACTGTATTTATTTATTCTTTGAGAATGTATAAAAAATATTTTACACGGAGTATTTGAAGTGCGTCTTCGGTACAGATATTATTATTACAATATTTAATATTGTATAAAATATTACACGAATATCCGTACACGGCTAGACAGTAATATATTCGGGAGACGTCGAGACCTGACTAAGGAAATGACAAAGAGAGAACGAGGAAAAAAGTGGATCGTTGACAAGTTATTTGGCTCACAAGAAATTGAAACGTCTTTAAAAATAAACTGTATAGGCGTAGTGAATAGGTACACACTCATACGCGATCTGAGAGACACTAAAATATATTTCATATACATTTATATATATAAATCAATTAGATATTATATACATTAAATATAGGTAAACGGCGGTGATATGATATTGTATCGTGAACTCAATTATACCGTGTTGTAGGGCGGATGCGAGAGAAATTAACAGAAAAAATACATCTTCCTTAAATGGAGTTTCAGCTTATAAATGTATGTATTATGCGTATATTGTATATATAATGTGCAATGTGCAATTACTTACTGGAGTGTATGCAACAATGATAGACTTGTCGCTCGGCGACTGAGGATTTCGTGGAATATACACTATATACTAGAGGAACGCGAGTATAGTACCGTTTACTGTCAATTATCGATAGAGTGCAAGTTATGGATAATTATAAATTATTGTGTCTAAGGCGGTCCAGAAAAAAAATTATTTTTTTATATTTTTTTTTCCACGACGTAGCTACTTACGACGGCCGCAAATTAACTGCGACTGGACGCAGATCTTCGTCCGTCGTTATTTTAAACCCCAAAAAATGTGTTTGAACAAGAGAGATATTTACAGAAACGTGCTTATCAGCTAAAATATTGAACATTTAAAAAAAAACGATGCATGTATGTAGGCCTATAATAATGAGATATTTTTTTAACTAAGTAATATATATATAAATATATATATTAAAGTCGACATGGGTAAGTATCATATATGAATAAATGATTAAAAAAAACGGTTACGCAGTGCGACACGAACACAGACGGACAACTGTACACTCAGTCTAAAAATAGATACCCTAATTATCGGAATTATGTATTGTTAAATATTATGTTCTGCGTTGCCCACGCTTTATTGTTCTTTACACTACACAAACGTACTTAACTAAAATAATAAAATTATAATGCATCAATAGTCTATAGGTATCGAAAAATAGAAGTGAATTTAATTGGAGCTTAGGACTTCTTTTTGTATAAGTACTTAATGGATATCAATATGTATTACTTATAATACATTTATTTCTATATAAAATGAATAAGTTAGACAGTAAGTAGTAATAAACAAAACTATCGAAAAAAAAATACTATAATGTATTCATAGATATAAAATAACATCTTAAAATTAATTGATGGTATAATTTTTTTTGTTTTAAATATACCTATTTTACATTATTTTTTTTATTCTTCCCCATTACTACAAATAAAAAAATCTAGATTTTTCACTATAAAGAAGGAATTAAAAATTTCAGAGGTTTGGGCTTTGTGTTAAATTTTGGAAGTTGAAACACAAACCATTATAATAAAAAGAATGGTTATAAGAATACAAAATTTTCTTTGAATTAAATAACGATATTTTTAGATCAATGAAAATAAAAAATTTATAAATTATAATCATACAAATTATCGAAGAATTATATTGTAATAAATTGATTTGTTTATCTGCATTACTTTAAACCCTACATATAAAGACGCAAAAAAAAAAATAGGAATTTTTCAATATGTTTAATTTTAAACAGGCTTAAAATACTTAAATATTATAATAATTATAATAAAAATAGGAATACTGTCATATTGGAACAATCGATGAATTAAGGACTTAGGTATTAGAATGTGAACAATACCATGGATGTCAATGAATAAGACATCTACGTATAACATGAATTACACTTCAACTGGTTAAAAATTTACTGGTCTTGCAGAACTAAGGTATTTTAAAAACAAATTATGCTAAGCTCAAAAATTATCAACACATTTCAAAAATTATAGTATACTACCATGTGATCATATTTATATATATATACATATAATTTTATCATAAACAGATAGTGTTATTTGAATAATAAAAAAAATTGATACTTTTTTCCCAAAATTTCTTTTCTAATTTAAATGTTATTTTTGAATAATTTTGTTTTTTAATCTATTAATTTTATTTACTATAATTACACATTTTTCATTAATTAAATCACAAAAAAAAAACTTGAATAAAAATTTAGCAACAGGCATATAATATAAACTATAGAATCTATATTACATACTACACCTATATACTTTCTTGGTACGTTTTAAGAATTAATGAAAATTTAATCGCATATATGGATATCGATATGAAAAAAAATTCATTAATAAGGGTCAAGAGATAATAAAAAATAATTAATTGTAACGCAATTACAAATTATTTATCTATATTAAATTAAATTGTTTATCTATAAAGCAAAAATAGACATTTAAAGTATAAAAATAAAAATAAAACGTTTGCGATAACCTATTACCTATATAGAAAAAATATGTAGAAAATAATTGAACTCGTAATAATTACTGTAATCATAACATTCCGATTCTTCGTAAGAATCTAAATAAATTAAAAACATCATTAAAAAAAATTAATTCATTCTTATTTTACCAATGAACAGGTACGGTTCAATTTGTAGTTTGGTTAGGCTACTAATTAAACTTACGTGTATATTTAACAAAGATATATTATTGCGGTGTATACTTTTAATTTCCATTCAGAAAAATATTTTAATGAACATTGACATTATAAAAATCAATATCTATATACTGGACCAGTAGTACAGTCATATCTATCAGTATTTAAAGTTTAGTTAAAAAAACAATTATCGAGATACTCTGAATGATGTGTGTTAAAAATTAAACTTTTAACATAAACTTATACCCATTTGACAAAGACATGTATTTATCCGATAAAAATGGATAAAATGGCCAACCTTGCTTATCAATAATTTGAGTAGTGCACCATAAATTCGTAGGATCGACTACACATTATGCATCTACACACCTCTAATTTAAATGTAATAAAATCTTTTAGAATAGAAAAATGTTGGTTCATTATTCAATACCTATTTTTAAATCTAATAGCTCATAAAAAATTCAACTTTAAAAAAATATCAAGTAAAATTGAAATGTTATTAAAAAAAAAAAAATAAAAAAAAATAACCCATTAAATATTTTCAGTTTAGATAAAATTTTAACTACGTCGACCACAGGTACGTAATATGATTAAATATAAAGAACTCAGATTACATGATAGTAATAATAAATTAATAATAAAAAAAAAAAAACTTACCATGATTACGCTTAAAATGGATTGCCTCTTCTCACGCTGAAATAAGTCCCCCGACTTTGTAATTATTCGGAGCGACTTTATTACGCAGCCACTGTACTAGCTGGAGTTGTGCAGCGTCTTCACAGTGATAATCAAGACACAACCTGTAAAACAAAACGTACGACAAATTTATACGGACTCTACAAATCGGCTATTCACGTAAGACTAAACACACAACCCCATAAACATCATCGTTGTCGCACCGATTATGAACGCATTATGAAACGGCCTTTGACACGAGCCGTACGCGTGATAACGCAATTTAGTTGTCATCGTCATATAATATGTACATGATTAAAATATTATTAAAATAATTAATATTATCCGAAGACATTAGCTAGGCGACCGCTACACATCACGTATACGTGGCGCTTAACGAAAATGCTTATCGCGTACAATTTCGTTTTTCCATTTTAAATTCCTCGTAACTTCTTACACCTCGCAATATTATGATAATGAGTGTTATGAAAATAACTACTTTTATTATCTAACAAATAATATTTACTATGAATTCAAGTGGAAAAACGAAAAACCATATTTTGTGCACTAATATATTATTTTATAATATATTATGTTATTATCGTATTTGTCGGTGTGCACGCGGTATAACCACAGCATCCACAGATATAAAAATATAAATACACAAAAAATCATAGTTAATAACAATAGAAACAAAATTATGACATTTGACAGCCAATTAGTTGCGTTGAAAAATCACTATAACATTCAAAAAATTAATCTAAATTATTTAAATATTTTAATATGTATAATGATAGCCGAAATAATGATCCTGTATATAATAGGTTACATGCGTACAATAACCGCTAATATAATGTATTATTCTGCTTAGGTGAAGATACCTATGGCGTAGATAATATATTTCTGATGGTCCCGGACAAGTTGAAGGACTTGTACGACGTTCTATAATTGTGATCGTTTCCAAGGACATTTCTCTAGTAATTATCTGTGTAGTGTACGCGAGATAAAAAAATTACTACACAATGTATTTAGTTAGGGTATAATATTACGCACGTGATAAAGTTAACATTGTGGTTTTATATATTAAAATAATGTACCTACGCCGTTGACACGATCGGTTTTCAATGATAAATTTAATTTTTTTTTTACAACAACGCAATGAGATAAAATATTATAATTAACAAATTAGGGAATTCTGTATGATAAATGTACGCGCGATACATCAATTTACGGATAACACACGTAGGGACATGCATTATTTCCGAGCCTAGATTTCAAACGTTATAAGTAATCATCATCTCCTTCACAATAAAACGCGTCAATCCAACAATCACGAGCGACATACCATTATTTTATCATCTCACCTTTTAGTCAGGTCCTTAAATAATTTTAACGAAACTGTAGCGTATAGAATCATAGTAATGAAAACATTAAATTCTTTAAATCTCTCCCCCCTCCCGTCAAAACAAGAGTGAGAATAGTAATAACAGTTCTAGAAAAAAATCATACATTCATTACCTAACCTTATCTACTACTCGGACTTTAAGTTATTCATTTAATAAAATATATTGGTACAAATTCTACCGTTAAAATTCATAATATACAATGACATAATAAGCTATAACGTAATAATTTTTACTGACAAATCAAAGTTTAAAAAGGTCACTTTATATAATATATTAGGTAGGTATAGTGTACAAACGTGATTAATAATATGTGATAATTGATTAATGATTTCATCCTACGACTAGCTATATATTTTGAAATTTATCTACGTGGTAATTACGTTAATTGCGAGTATGGATAAAAATAATATTTATACAACAAAGGCCACGTGCATGACATATCTTGTGGGGACCACGTGGTCTACGCACGAATGTAAATATTTATTATTTGCAGCAGCAAAGGTCGACGCATTATTAACATAACACAAATAAAGAAAAATAAAACAATTTCATTTTCCAATACGCCATAAGTTTATATATACTACATGTTGTTTTGTACATTTTGTCAATAAAATAGTCAATATACGAAATTATTTACCTATAAACAAGGAGAATTATGTCTAATACATCAGAATAATATTATTTTTTTTTATTTTAAATCTGATAAATATAAAATGCATACAATAATACTCTTTGTTGAATAGTCTTTACAAATGTATAATAGCTTTTTAAAAAAATGAAATAAAATCATTATGATTCTAAAGCATAGCAGAGTTATTTTATAATAGCGAGCTTAATACGAAACACATGCGCAGTTTTAATTGAAACATCTATTTAGACATTAATAAAATTGTCGTTGATACCAGTGATGTACCGACGAGTGAAGGGGATTGAGTATTCAACCTGGCCACCTCATTGTTTTTATTTTTTTCTTTAATATGTGTATAGACTTATGAAAATGATTAAAAATGTTTTAATTATTTACAATTTAATTTATCCTCCCTACCCTCTCATTTCAAATATCTGTCATCGCGAGTTGATACTTGTTTAAGTTTTTTAAGTTTAAATATTATAGAATATATTTATTATACAAATTATTAAAATAAGAATATAATATTTTTGCGTAATATGGCGTATATAGTTTTTATTTCAACAATTAACACTCCTTAGTAAGCACAGTCATGTAGATCAACTGTCTAGATGTTGAAAAAAAAAATTAATTTGTTGACATTTATTTTAAAGTAGCTTGTTTGTTCTTTTTACTATTTGTTATAAAGTAATTTATTTTAATATAGTATTTTTATCTTTAAAATTTTAAAACTTCTCATAATTAATATGCTTATTAATGTCAAATGTATATTATTTAAACTACAGTATTATTAGTCAACTTTCATTAAACAATATTATAGCTGAACAATTTTGTTATTATAATTTTTTATAAACACGTCATACAATATACATTTATTACAATAGTTTGATGATTGGTGATTAGTGACCTACGGGCTACAACCTAATCAAATTATAAGCTTTTACATAAGACAGAAATAACGATTAGAATTATTTATTTGATGATGGTTTTGTTCATATTTTATATTATACAATATGATAAAATAAGATACGTGGTAACCCTTTAAGTCAATAAAATAAAAAAATAAAAACAAAACTTTAACCTAGAATCGGTAAATTAAACTAAAATATAAAATAAATAAAGGTATTATTTTAATATGAGTAGTAAACAATAATTCTATCATTTTCTTAAGGCTCTTAGCGGTTTATCAAATAATTTATAATCTCTACTTATTATATATAATACCTACACTATAATATACTTATAAATAATTATAAAGATTAAAATATTCCATACGTTGATAAATTTTTAGTCGAGCATTCGCGTTACTATAATATTAATTTAACCACCACATTACAGCATTAACAGAGTTTAAAAATATATCAAAATATTTATTTAATATGCATTTAAGTCCATGACATATTACTTAAACAATACACACAGTAATTTTATTTTGAAAATAATCGACTTTCCATGGTTTCATTACATTTTCAAGTACAAAATACTATTATAATAGGTATATACTTGCAATTTTCGGTTCAGTCTAGTCTTAGGAAAAAAAAATGTATATTTCATTGAATATAGCACCTTACAGTATATGTTACAAAACTTATTCGACCATTTACAATATATTTGGACTTAATAGTATTGTGTTTTTTACACGTTCAACATTATATCATACAATTTTTGGGGCTTCAATAAGCATTCTAAACTCTAGAATGAATATAATATTGATCGCTGAACTAGTATAATACGCACATATACAAAACAATTATAGGGTCAACATACATAAAGTAAACTATCGATAAAGTTAATCATTTTGAGGGTTTCTATTGAAATATTCAAAACCGTGTTCCTAGATTAAGTTAGGTTAGGTATAATCCGAAATGAATTCTTAATATAATCAATATGAATAAAACTAAAATAATAACATAATTAATAGTAATAAATTACAAAAAAAAAAAATGTATAATATAAAAAAAAAAGGAGCTCGGTTATATAACGATAATTGAGAACTTCATGATTTCTAATTTTACTTTACCTTTACGTAGTCATGTCTCCTAACATTTCGATTTCATAATCAAGGCTTATTATACATCCATAATATAGGTACGTTGTACTTACGTATAACTTATATTATTATTCTATAGAAATAAGAATATCAACTAATTACAAAAAATTATACTATAAATTATGTTTATAATATAATATTTATATTTTATATAGTAAATAATATGTACTTTTAAATTTAAATAAATGCATAAAATCTCTACAAGGACTTACAAATCATATATATTAACTCAAGTCATTACAAGTACATTTCTACTTTAGAAATTCAAATAACTTAACTTTACATCGTAATTTGTAAAATTAAATACGTAACACAACAATTAATTCATATTAGGTACAAAATAAAAATGTATCAAATAAGTAACCAGGCCTCACTTTAAAAAGAATTTTTCAAGTCATTTGATAAGTTTGACATACGTATTAGAGTTTGTAGTTAATGTCAAACCAGTAAAACATTACAACTTGCTGTTCACTAAACATATAAAACTTAAACAATATACTTATGCTATTTTAAATCTAAATATAAAATATAAGCAGGTATACATAAATAATTTTTCAAGAGAATAAAACAAGTTATTCAATTTTTCTTTTGATATAAAAATAAAATTTGAAGACAATATTTTAATAACTAATACAAATTTAAAAAGTGAAAAATTTTGCAATATTCATTAGTTATAAACAACAACAAAAATACACACCTACTAATATATAACACAATGTATCCAATACATTCATATTTACATACTTCTAAAATAAGTAATATAATATTTTTTATTTGTAAATACCTATATTTAACATTTTAAAATATTACATTTTATATCTTAATATCATAATACATAACTAATTATTATTCAGTAATGATTAGAAATTGATAATATACACATCACACATTGATTTTATAATTATAGTTTTAAAAATAATATACCTCTATTTAAACATGTATCTGGACAAAAAAAACACGTATTTGAATGAATGACGTATAAATAATCTCTAAAATGCTATATCGATGTGATATAATACAAAACTATACATACAGTTGACAAAGCACGTAAAAAATAATAGATAATGTGATAAAGAAAAAAAATGTATTAAAAGTTTTTAAGACTTCAATGTATAAAAGCAACATTATTTATTAGAAAAAATTAAGATAATTTTTTCTATTGTTGCAAAAAAAAAAGTATAATATATTAATATGTATAAACAATATTTACACAAATTTCAACCTTACAAGTTAATCATACGGAATACTTCTTAATAGAAGATGTTGTAAATTACTTAATTTATAAAAACTAGTAGAGGATTTGTAATTTATAAGAGCATAAATTATACCAAATACTTAAACAATACTTATAGGTATACTTTTTTTGAAATATATAATTCTATTCATTTTGATTTACTGAATAATGAACGTTATTAAGACTGTAAGCAAAAATAATTAATATGGATATCACTTTAAATGTATTTATTATTATACTATTAATGTCCTATAAGTACTTAAAAAGATTAGCGAAAATAAATTTTCTAAAAAAACTACATCTATTATGATATCTGCACTCATCAATCATATAATTTAATAAAGATTAAAAGATTTATCATTTTATACATCATATTTTATAAAATAATCAATAAACGTGATACCAACAAGTGAAATAAATCATATTTTTTAAAAATTTAATGAATGCAATATATTTTAAATAATATTTTTTTATGCGCTCAAAATAAATTATATAAATTAAAGAAAATTAAAAAAGTTACTTTATACATTATTTTGATTTGATTATTATTTTCGGTCAGTAGAGCAATGTATAAAAGTTCAAGTATTTTTGGCTTCAGTATAAAAGAAACTGAGCCAATAAATATTCTACGAAACGTCTAAACTTTAGTGCCTAGCACATTTTCAACATTTTTTTTTTTTAATTGAAAAAATAATTTATTATGTAGAAAATTATAAATTTTTATATATTTTTGGATTATTTAAAAAAATTTGTATGCACTTAATTAGAATTTAGAAGTGTATACCACTAATATACATTATTATCAATTAAGCAGCTGAAGTGAACCACCATTTTTCAAAACTTTCTCTTTTGTATCTAAAATAAACATAGATAAAAAACTGTTGGTTCAAATAGTTCAATATTTAATTTTTAGATTATTATGGATCACTGTTTAAAAAAAAATAAAAATCCTAAAAAGATATACATTTAATTAAACTTTTTCTATAAACATACTACATAGGATTATTTAAACTTTACATAACTTCAAAATTACAAAAATAAACTGATAATATATGAGTATATAATATATAAAGAAAAAAATCAATTTAAAATATAATACATTTATAATTTAAAAATAAAATTATAAAAATTATCACTTAACCATTTTTTATACGACGACAATACCTTTATTATATTTGTATTAGTACATCACTCTTATGGTAACTCATATTACATGAAATCAAGCAAGTTTTTTTTTAAGTTAACTATAGAATTTTAATATAGGTCTATCATATTTAGTATTTACATTTAAAACAATATATTATATAGTATATACTACAGTCGACCATTTATGATTAATGTAAGTACTCGATTTTGTTACTCAGTGCATTGTAAGTTTTTTTTTCTTTTCCTACATAGTGATTGTCTTAAATATTTTTTTTTTTTTTTTTTAAATATAAGTAAAGGTTTACCAATAAATATCAATAACCTGTTATCAATACAATGAACAGTATTTTGCATGCTATATACATCACACATTGTGCTTGAATACTGTTTACCATAATATTTATATGTATTCTCAGTACAACAGTCACAAGACCACTTTCGTTATACCAAATGAAATTCATATTATATACAGAATGAAGAATTTACAGGTTACATTAATAAAATACCCAATTTGGTAAAAATCTGTTGTACAATTGCATACACAAAAATTGTTTTTACAATATTTGAAGTTTTGGCTTTTTAAGAATATTAATTCTTATGGTATAGGAAGGTATATACCTTCCTATACCTTATGAATTATATATATTTAATATTTATAAAAAAAACATAAAAAATTTATAAGTTAATAAATAAAACGTGACTTGTAATAACACCAGTAATAAGCTAGAAGGATTTTTGGATATAGAACACCTTATAAATTGTATTTTTACTAAAATATATAAATAATACCTATAAATTCTACAATATGATTCTATTTCATATTTTATATTATTATTATAATACCAATTGATGACTAAAATGGACAATATATAAAGTCTTCTACATATTACAATTATTTAAATATAAAATTTAAGTGTTTTCATTTTAACCCCTACATACACACACTAGCATACAAAAAAATCCTGGCTACGCATCTAGATAACATTGACGGACGAGAATGATGTTCATTTAAGCGAAATTGACAGATTAAAAACTGTTATAAGAAATTTAATTTTGTCTTTAACTATATAATAAATATAATAAATATTATCATAATTGAAATGGCTGAGTGAGGTCAATACGTGTATTATAGTAAATGAATAACCTAATCTAATCATTGTATCAAGACAAATACCATACACTATACATAAAATATACATTAGCACATTTGGCTGCTATCATAAAATATTGAATCAATATATCGACGTCTCCGTCTTTTTTTATTCATAATATAAATAGGTGCCTATGTAATGATAATTTACGTATCAATTTCACATAGATTCGTAAAATTTAAAAAAAAAAACAAGTATTTGAATACTATTATACATTTATACGCGTTGAACTAATCCACAAATCCATTACAATTTAACGGACAGCGTGTAGTTTCAAAAGTATGATCTTACACCAAAGTAAGAAAGATAGACGATCTTATAGATACATAATATCTTATACATATTAATTATAATATTATAAAAATGAATAAAACACGTAAGAATTCATAGCAAATACACAAATGTGTTTAAAAATGTTTAAAAATACTAGTATTAGGTATATACATCACATAAGTACAAAATGTCATATTCTATTTTTATCCTCAAAAAAAAAAATTTAAAAAAATATTAATACAAGTATATAGACACTCGAGTATCTAGTATTAATAATAGTTAAGTATCTGTGATCAAATTAAATAAAACAAATATTCCAAACTTAGTAAGAAATTGATAAATTACATATTATATTTTAAGCACCATCAGAATATAAGTGTACCTAAACATATTATGCACATTGAATATAAATGCTAATTTTTAATCATTTATATTATACAATTATCAATAAATGAAAATTTTTCAAGAAAAACTTCTTAGACTGCACACGAATAGAAAAAATCGTAATACTGTTGCACTGGTAGGTGATAACGATTGATCGTAAACATCGTTTTGTTTACACGACCAAAAACTTTGATGTTTCTTTTATTATTTTAATCATCGTTATTATCATTACTTTCAGACAACGAAATTTGGGATTTTTAATAACGTAGAAACATAAAACATGATAAGAGCACATATTTGGTTTATGGTTTATGATACTTAAAGTGTTAAAAATAGATTAAATATAAAGGAACATACATACAATATATCCTTGTAGAGCATTTTAAACTAATAAGAAATTTTAAATTAAATATAATCTAATTTAACGAAAAAAAAATCTATCCAAATTCATCGTAGTAAATTTTAGACTACAACAGGGAAATGCAATCGCATAAAGTTAAAGTATAACACGAAAATATTTTCGCACTTTTTAACTCTGAAGCAATCGATAAGAATGTTTAAAAGAGCGATTTTTTTCGTTCTAATACAAATGCAACAAATAAATTTAAATGTGTTATACTTTCAAAGTACAAATTAATTTAGTGAGCGTCAAAAATTCTGAAAATAGCTTTGAGTTTGTTACTAAGAGTACTTGAGATTGACTTATCTACATTTTTTATTTTATCTTACTGCACCCCCTTAGTCCAAAATAGTTATACCAATAAAATAGAACTAAAAAATCGTCATATACATTTAAATTTGCACGAAAAAGCTAAAAAGAAAAAAAAGAAAACCGATTTCAAATAAACTTTACTACAAATTCATATCTGTTTTCAGAGTTCTTATCTTTTCACAAGATAATTAATACATAACAAATATAACATATAAATATTTAAATTGCAAGAAATCGCCGCTTTGAATCTACTAAACCAGAAATATATAAAAATTATTTAACAGTTTAAAGTGCTACTGGTACTGAATAGCACTGAGAATGTTTAAATACTTAATTTATAAATAATACGTTTAACATACATTAAATATAAAATTATAAATAATAATAATGAATAATTAATTAATTTAAGGTACAAAACTATATGAAAATATTTTTATCAACATAAATGTATAAACTAAACGTCACCAAATTAACCTAAAAATTAAAATATTAGCATTTCAATTAGTGAATTCGGATAGTAAAAACATAAATAAAAAATTTGTAGAGAAATATTAGGCGCCACTCCGCCAACAGATTTAAATAAATTTATAATTACAATGTAAATGGAAAATTGTATTATTTAAAGTTTAACGGATAACATGTCGAAAAAAAATGTATTTGAATAATTATGTTTAAAAAAAAATTATAATCTCTACGGAACTATAGACGATTAATCTGTCGGACATCCGTTGATTTACACACACGATAACTTTTGTGCAGTCGTATAATAATAATAAAATTTGTATACACAGGTTATTCATTAACTTACACATGTCGGCACGTGATTTGTCATATGTAAAATAATAAAATAAAATAATTTAAATTTACACCATAATATTATAATGTTATACCTATGCATTGGAAACAATAGCAAGTTAATGAATATAGTAAAAAAATGTAGTAATTAAGCAACCGTTACAATTGGAATAATTCATGGTACCTAAGTTTATAATAAATGACAATACCTACCATTTAAGTTATAAAACTCAATTGAAGGTAGTTATTCATAATATAACCTAATAATTGATATTGTAATATTATGTTTGTCATAAATGTTGTTATTTCTATCTATAATATTACCTATCCGTTTTAATATTATACTCGTACATGCGTGACAAATGTAAAAATTACACTTTGTAAAAAAAAAAATCATCAACAAAAATAGGTGTGACATTTAAAAAAATGATATATCCTTTACTCGCTATTACCGTTTTAGTTTTAGTGTGGTGTCAAATTTATTTGATACAATAGTTATGCCATTAAAATTAATGCACTACGGTAAAACGATAAATAATAGTTTAACAGAAATCTGCTAAGCTAAACGGATTTGTTTATGAAATAACAACTGGTGTGCATTATAAATTTAAAAGTTCGTCGACATTTATAAATGCGTATTATTTGTGTCAACAAAACAAATTAAAGAATTACAATTTTTCAATTAAACAGCATAATAATTATTATATACACGTGTTAAAAATGGTATGGCGTACAACAAAAGAAAATATAATTATGTTTTTTTGAGTTTATATTTAGTTTATTGAATAGTCTTAAATTAGTAGTTAATTACCTATAATGCAAATAAAATATTACAATTAATAAAAAATACTTAAATATTATTTTATTTTAGTATTTATGACTCTGGTCATAGCTTATTACTAATAAAAAGAATTGCAACTAAATTACACGACTAGCATATGAATTTTCATTTTAATCAAAAAATTCTTAAATAAATGAAAATAAAATACAAATACAAATATAATAACAATCATATTTTATAATTATTTTATAATTTGATAAGTTGGAAAGCATATAAAGCCAAATCATTTTACCTTATACGTATTTACGAAACTATTTCACTGTTGTTAAAATGCCGAATTTAATCATATAAAATTAATATTTTTTTATTTATACGTGTAGCTATCACAACAAAGACGTTCATCTAACGTACCCACACATATTTTTTTTATAAACTGGCCATGTACAATAAAATATATTATACTCTCCAGGAGACGACAGAAATTTTATGCACAGTGATTTATTTTTTCGCGCATAAATACCACGTGGTCACATAGGTAAGTAAATGCGTTATTTTATACAACTCATGCACCAAGTTAATATGTACGCATAATACGCACATTATTTTCTATTCGTTATCTGTCGTTATTAAACATTACACACGACATCATCATACTCGTTTATTTTTTGATGTTACATCAATATTTTCATATTTATTTCATATCCGTACATCGTATTTTTTACTTTACGTAATAAAATGTATTTAATTTTAATTTTATTTATTACAACAACTGTATGATATACTATTATATTATTATGTACCTATTCAACTTATGAGTAAAATATACACACTAAAGAAGCGTTTTATATAATATTAAATAAAATACGTTGCCTGGACATAATTTCTTCACCAAGCACTAGCATCCGTAGACAACTAATAAAAAAAAACAAAGACACAATTGCGACATTGTATAGAGTTGGACGATTTCCAAAGCTGATTTCCTATATGCAATTGTCTAAATACATTTAAAAATTCCTCCGAGAATTTTCACTTAAAACATGTATTTATTTATTTTTATTTATTTATTAATAGGTATAATTGATTATTATTACTTGTTACTTATTTATGTTATATTTGCTTTATTTGTTAAATAATAAAAATATTTAAAAGCTTATTTTTGATTTCAAGTAGTTTTAAACCAAGAAGAACTAGGATTTTTCTTAAGAAGACAATTTAAGTATTGCATAGGAGGAAATATATTTTATATATATATATGAATATATACTACAATTTATAAAGAGTAACAAAATTATTTAATTAGCTAAGTACTAAGAGTTAGATTTATCCATATTTTATATTTATGTTTTATAAAATGTATCACTTATTAAATAACCTAGACACCCAGTAAACTTTGTTTAGCATACCCCTGCAAAAAATCACGGTTTAAATATTCTCCGAATTTCATAAAATTTTATTACTTAACTTTCCAAACTTATAAAGGTACTGTATAAATACAACTAACATTAAAACTATTTATGATGATATATAATATATACAATAAATTAAAACTCATTAAAATAAAATTACACTTATACATTTTTTAATGCTCTAATAAAAATACGTAGATACAACATTATATTGTTCATACAATTTTAGACATTAAGTATAAATGTTTACTTATAAACTTTATTAACTAAATCATTATTCAATATCAGGAACTGCAATTGACAGGTAACAGCATTGCCATTTGTGGTCAATTAAATTATACATTTTTTTTTTTTAACAAAGTTTATAACAATACCTTTGTTCAGATATATTTTATGTAAGCTTAAACAAAATTTAAATTTTAAAAATGATGTACTTAACAGTACCTATTTAATAACTTAAAAAAAAATAAAATAACTTTAAATTTTACAATCAGTATTATATTAAAGTTGTATTAGAATTTCCATAAACTTGATTTATAATAAAACCCATCAATAATTATAGTCTGCAAATATTATTTTTAAATATTCTTTATAAAAATAGTATATAAAAAAATACGTCATGAAAAAAAAAATTAAAAAATATTTAATGTTACTTAAATTTAGTTCAATCCACAATTTTAATTATGATAAAAATATTTAAATGTAATTAAAAATGAATGAAAAATAATATAATGATTTAATTATAAATTAATGTATTTATTTAAATAAACCTTAATAATATAATAAATCTGTTGAATCACTTTCGAGTTGCTAGATATATTTAATTATAATTTTAATCGTATTTATTTTTCAGTAAATAATTTAAAAATAATACATGAATCATAAATTTATAATGCACTTAACTATAGCAATGAACCTAATTGTTATGAAACAGTCACTATAACAGCTTATATAAATTTAAGAACAAAATTATCATAAGAATAAAATAAACACAGTTCACAAAGTATATTATTAATATTTTTCAAGCCATTTTACACATTTTAAAATTATTGTTTGACATTTACGGATTGTTATTTGTATCTAAAATCCAAATAAATTTGTTAGTACACTGAATAAATAATTTATAATATCAATTGAAATATAAGGGCTATTATTTTATAAAATAAAATAAAATAAATTTATTTTATAAAATGCCAAATATCTTGGTTGCTATAATTTGTTACCAAAGCGGCAAAGCAATACTTCATAGGTCACACATACTTTTTGAAACCTATGAAAAAAATCTTGTGCAAATGTTAATTAAAAAAAATTAACTCAAATTCTATGATTATCAATTTTTATTTTTCGATGATTGGTTAACTAAATTAATCAATAATATAAACCTTTATACATATCATCGAAATAAATAGGACAAATAAGTATATGATATTGTAGCTAAGAAAAAAGTAGACTTCAAACTGTACACATGTCGTTTAAAATTTACCTACATTAAAAAAACTATAACTTTTCAATATATTTTTTTTTCTCATTAATATATATTTTACGATAATTATTATTTTAAAAATATGTCTTTAAAATTGAATGAATAGATTTTAATTTAAAAAATAAACAATGTTTAACACTTAAAACTTAGAAAACGTTTTGCTGGTCATACTCAAGATTTTGATTAATAAATGTCAATTAGAAATTAATACTGCTTTAATAAACAAAAAGAATATCAAGATATTAATGTTAAATTTTCAATATGTTGCGTACATGGCTACTTTAAATAAAAAATTATTTCATATAATATCAAAATTGTACAATAAATTTCCTTTTATATAAAACTATAGTAAGACTAATACTGCTAAATAGTATTGACTACTGACTAGTAAATCAAATTATTAAAGTATGAATTATTATTACATATTAGTTATTGGTAAGTAATGTCAATTATAATTAAAGTTTTCATTTTAAATAATATAATATTTATTTGTATGTTATCATTGCATATTTAATAAGAAACACTTAATAGATTAAAAAATTAGTTTTTATTCAATATTTTATTATACATAATAGTACGTATTATTTTATCAATTTAGATACACTTGTAAATACATAATGTGTAAACACTAACAAATGATAAAATTCATAGATATAAAAAAAGTTTATATCAAGTACAGTTATACACAAACATTCATCATATAAACCATGATGTTATGTATGCGATTAAACTCTTGAAGTGATTTATTTTTTTAATTCAACTGATTTCAATTGTAAGTTTATTTATTAAGTGGTTTAATACTGGTATCATAAAAATACCATATTACATGTATCAACAATAATAATGGGTAAAGTTTTTTAAATTTTAATCCTGGATTATGAACAAATAATATATTAATAGTTTATATTATTAACTTATAAATCAAGTATGATAGTTAAATAATGATTTATATCAAATAAAACTTCAGAAATAACAAAACCAAACTAATAGAATATAGATAGATAACTATTATATTTTTCCTAGCCTTATTGCATAATTATCTCATATTTACTCAGATATCTACGTTTTATCTTATGGTACTTGAAAAAAAAACTATTTACAACAATAGTTTACGTGAGTTGACAATATTTAACCAATTTCGATTAATAAACAATTAACTTTATATATAACTAAGAGTACATAAATTTGTATAATACATTTATTAGCAATACATTTTAGTAAAATTTATAGATATTACGAGTATATAATATTATACTGATTTACAATAATAAAAATACGCAAAGTATAATTGTGATTCGTTCTTTATTTTTCTTTTCGAAATAAATCGTTTATCTCGAAATATTCAACAGATAAAATTCTACATAAAAATTGATACCTAATATCATGTCGATAAGTCTTCATTGGTTATCGGTTAAATGTAAAATACATGGTAAATAAATCTTCATGTTAGAACCTATGAACTGCGAAACCCACAGATATGTATGATAATTAATATATAATATTGTATATATATATGGCGAAATCAAAATTATCACTTTGTATCATTATTATTATCCAAAAATTCAGGTTAAATCTTTAAGAACCAGTTTCTTAACATTCGTTACTCTGCTCAAGTTTTCTCCAACCACATACTACTGTCTACTAGTATAAGTATACATGTCTTAACTTTATATAATATTATACAGTTCCTGTGAATTATAATTATTCATTTCTATACATATGGCATCTGTTTAAGAAACGGACAGGACACAAAAAAATTTCTAAGGTATGTTAATGATCTGCGTATGTTTATTGTGTGAGAATATACTAGTTAAGTAAAGTTATAAGGTCAAATGACGTTCGCCTACACCTAATATCTATGGGTATCTAGACGATTCTCAACTTGGCCTAATATCAATTGTCAATAAAGGAATAAGAAGAGTAAAAGTAAACGTGTGCAGACATCGCATATTTTTTTTTGTTATCATCATTATTTATTTTATTTTAATTCCAATTTAAATATACGTAGAATTCCGACGTACAACGCAATACATGCCCGTGTGAATAATTTTTTTTATATTTACTGAAGTAAGCAGATATTTAAAAATATATTTGGTTTACAATACACATGGATATCCTTATACCTACCTAACACATATAATTTATAATATATGCTTTAACTTGATACTTAATAATTATAATCATGTCCTTAGAAATGGTTATTTAAAAATTTATTTTCTAGTAATTTTGTTCTATAAACTATATATTATAAATATCAAATATTTAAAATTAATATGTCTTAAATAAACAAAAAAAAAAAACTATGAATTAAAGTATTATATACCTACAAATTACGATAATAACCATGAAAATCTTAAATCTTCATAATTTATTAAAACGTAATACTACGTTTTCGAAGTGTAAATTATGTCAGTATCTTCTCTAGTATCTACTTATGATGTTCACTTGAACTTTAAAAAAAAATAGTTTCCACTTCTGTCATAAATTTTGCACGTCACAGTAAATCTCGAATACTAAATAGTATAACAACAAAACAACAATGAAAACAATCTTTGAAAACACTACTTACATTTATGGTTATATAGTACATTCGATATTCAAAACTCTTAACGTAGACATACTTGTTGTCAGATTTAGCACAATACTAAAAACAATAGTAGTTTTTCATACATTTGACAATATTCAGTTACCTACTTAAAAAGCATTTTTTTCTACCAATAAAATATGTTTTATCATACATCCTAGCTTATACATTAAGTTATAACTTATAATATAAGCAATATTGTAACTAAATTATAATATTAGTTTTAATCTAATAACTTTTTTAAATTATAATATCTATTATATTATCTTGTATATAGGTGAACATCATCGTGCTGATAGATAAATAAAAAGGGAGAAATAGGTAACCGCTATATTGACTACTGTTAATAAGGCGTCGAATATCTCGTCTTTGAGTAAGTCATTGTAATGGATGTGTTAAATTTGAATTCAATAATAAATCATAGCAAACAGTCTATTATCATATAAATATATTGCTATTAATGATTACGGTAATTTATTTTACTATTAGTAATATGGTAAAACTATAATTGGGAAATAGTATAAAATTAATCTATACATGTTTCGAAAATGTCATTGTATATATAAAATGTATTAAATGTATTTAACTAATTTTTTTTCAACTATATTTTTTAATTTTACCTAAAGAAATAAATCAAAGCTCAATTATAATAAAACATAATTTATAATGGTAAAGATTTATTTATGCATTAGAACACTATAAAATAAATATTATATAAACAAAAGAATAAATTCATAAAAACATTTTTAAATAAGTAATTTAGCAAAACTAATTTAAAAATACTAATTATTAACATCTTGAAATACGTTACTTCCATTGGCATAAATTATAATTATCATTAAAAGAGTGAAGTATTATGAATTGTTGATTGTTGATCATATAATGGAGGAAAATATTATGTAAATCATTAATAAATATAAAATTTAAAAAATAATTTAAAGTGCATAACTGTATTAGACATAGACCGAAAAAATTATGTATAACCAAACAGTTAATTTAAATTTTATTTTGGTGTGAAGTGGAAACGCGTATTTGTACAAAGCCATAGAGGTTAAATAAGTAGGTAGTAGCTTCTAAAAAATAAATTATTATTAAAACCAAAATAAACAACATATTATTATTTTTTATAATTTTGTGTCTTATAAGAGACCGTCATGAAATTAGTATAATGCAAATTTAAGACACAAATAATACCTTTAATAAGTTTAAATACCTACTACGTATTTTACAAACAAATAACGGATGTGATTTAGATAAGTTTATACCAAAACTTTTATCAAACTTTTAATAATAAAAAATAATGACTTTCGTTGAAACCCAGAAAAAAATTAATAAACCCAATGAAATACTAAAATATATAATACATAATTATTAAAAGATGATATTTAAGTTTAATATTTTGAACTTATACACATTATAATTATAAATCATTATATATTTTTGATGCTTAAAATTTCAATTAAAGAAAAATTAAAATTAGAATACAAATAGTGTAGTTTTTTTAAATGTTTAATTCAAATTATAAATAATTAAATATTATGTTAAGTAAGTTTTTATAAATATATAGAATATAATTTTTTCTTTTAAATATTCTAAAAAATATTAGGCTATTTTAAATTTTCATTATTAAAGAATATATTAAATACGAGCTCGTAGTAAAATTGTAACAATATTTAAGCTAAGTGATAAGAAATCTTAACTTCTGGACTTATATAATATGTGTAATATGGAAATCCTAGTCAAATTTCGAATTTATTTTGATTTTATATTTGTAATACACTGTAATAAAAATAATTAATATGAAAATATGTAATATTATATACCTAATTATGTATTTACTTAGGTAATCATTGTCGGTGCAAAACAGCGAAACCTATCACCTACCAAAAAAGTATCCAATAAGTAATAATTGTTGTACACTTCATTAAAAGTGGTTTAAGGCACAATTTATTATTTAATATACAGACAGTAGTTTTAGACAGTTATGACTTATGAAATACCATTATTACCTTTGGTAATTAAAATTAAGTTAAAACTGCACTCGCATCGGTATCGACGATTACATTACATATGTCGATAAGAAAAATGTAATACTATTCAATATTTATTTATTGTATTTATTCCATAATTTGATTAATTTTTAATTATAGCTTTTTTTCTTTGATAACGTTTATATTTTAATATTTTCCCGCTACTTCCGGAAATAAAATAATATTATTATTAGAATTTATAATCGTACGATGTTTAGCTTCGAACTCGATGCCGATAATAACCACATTTTGTACTTATATAATATGATACGTGTTTATTATGATTTCATATTCCTATACATACAAGGAGTGTAGGTTAATATAAAATACAAAATAGTACTACAAAATACAAATTAAATTAATTCACTAAACAATAAATCTCACGCTTAATTTACAATGACAAAGATACAATATCTAACAAAACCTATTGCAATTAGACAAAAGTAATTATGAAAATAAACCATAAAATTAAAAGTTAGACAAACACCAAACGATATTACATGATTTAAATCGATATTGTTTAATTTTTAATATTATTTTACCGCAGCCGAGTGTTAAAGAAAAATTACATCATCTCCGATTATAGGGTCGTTGTGCTGAGGGTTGAAAAACTACCAGTGAAGGGTTTGTTTTGAGCTCACTACCGTCGTCATCATTATTTTATTTAGTCCTAACACACGAATACACGGTACTAAACCCCATGGATTTGACCGACTCGGTTACTGGTGCACAACATTGTCGTTGTATAAAATTATATGTGCATACGTGCATTATAGTACAATACATTATGCGCTTGGTGCCAACAAAAAAAAAAAAAAAAAAATAGAAAAAACAAAACCAGTTTTTTGCACATGAAAAGATAGTCGCTAGTTGTTACGAGTGTCGAGTACCTACACAACAGTTGAAATGTCACCGCGTGGTTTATATTGTAAGAGCAAACATATTTCTCGTATACGCCTATAAACCACACTCAAATAGTAAAATGCATAACTGCTGCTTCAAACACGTGTACATATTAATTAATTTCTAATAAATGAAATAAAAATAAAATAATAACTTGAATTCATTATAATATATTGATTATTTAAAAAGTAGAACAATACCTAACAAATTACATCGATGACGCAGGCTAAACAATATTTAACACGTGACTATTTGCTGTAATTTATAACAATACACATTAAACAAAAAATTATTTTAAAATTAATACGTAATTAAGTTTAATAAGTTTCGAGAATTTATATTTATTTTTTAAATTACACAATTAAACCGTTAACTGATTAAAAAAAGTATTTGAAATAATATACCAAATATTTATAATAGTAATATATTAATACCATATAAATTGTATAACTAGTATAAAATATAGTAAGTACAATAATATTATACATAAGTCTTTACATCTATTTCATAAAATAATACATGTTTTATTTAAAATCACAAATAACAAAAAATTAAACTATACTTTAGCTTAAATAATGTATTATAATATGTATCTATTATGTAATAATGAAATAATTAAAGTTACTGTCAGACCAATGGCCACCATTACGAGGTTTTATTTCTTAAATAAAAAAAAAAAAAGTTGACGTTATAAAATGTTCAAATATCCGTTTACCTTTAAATGAAAAATACGATGAAATATTTAACATGTAAGCATCCAAATTCACATTAAATATATAAAATAGGTAAGGAAATATCATCCGTAAAAAAAACGATTTTTGTATATTCTCAACACACGCACACACATCATTTAGGTATGTATGGCAGGTGTAAAAAAGGCTGATGAATGGAAAAAATCACACAAACATGGGCAGATATTTTTTTATTTTTTTTTTTTTTTTTTTTGAAACATTAATGTAAAGAACTTTACTATGTCGATGAGTCGATTGTGTTGTAAATACATCAATAGGTATCATTAGAAACCAAAAATGCATTTAAATTCAACAAAAATTTTGTTTACATCCAGTGTATGATTAGTGTAAGTATTAAAATAATTTATATTAGCGGCACGTAAGTATTTATAAAGGATAATGATTAATAAATTTAAAGTGATATTTAAATTTTAAATTAAAATTTTCCGGTCGCCGAGTATTTATTTTAAAATAATAAATATGAAAAAATGTTTACCTTTTTAAAAACACAAAATTCAAATAAGCATAATGCAAGTATTGAGTTTTTAATCATTTAAACATAATATATTATAAACCTAAACCAACACAAAAATATTTATTAGCCGACAATAGTAGATACATACTTTCATAGTTTAAATTAAAATTAATCAAACGACGTATTCACATTAAAATTATTATTTTCCCACCAAATTAAGAAAATAAATCGGAGTAAGCATTATGCATTTTATTAAAATATAATAGGGAACTGAGTATTGACGCGTTGAATGGGGACCCACGTGGACGTTTTACACACACAAACACCCCTCTATTTGCCGAAACATTCGGATTACTATGGTACAGACAGCAGTAGAAACATTTTACTGCGTTTAACGGCGGTTTAATATACGTTAATAAAAAAATAAAAATCATATAAATAAGTCTATACCTGAATGCAGTTTTTTGGTTTCTACGTAGTTTTCTTTCTTAATCCCAGTAAAATATTTTTTTATACTTTTCAATGTAATTATTTGTATTTAATACGCAATTTTATCATAAATATGAGAGAGAGATAACGTATATTAAAAACAACGTATTAGTTTATAGTTTATATGAGTGGAAAAAAAAAAAAAATGCGACGAAAAAAAATTAACAATACTCACGGGCTGAAATTAATCGAACAGTAATATTGATTATACTTTTACTATTATTGACACAATTAAAAAAAAAAAACTAAAATCGACTTAGAAAAATAAAAATATATGGGCAGACGCGATCGTAGGCCGATCGTGACGACACGCCGACACACGTTCGAATGTGAAATGATTCACATGCGCGCACTATAATATAACATAACCAATGCTGGAAATAGAAACTGTGGTGGCGGCGGCCGTTTCACGCACTTTGGACCCCTGGTTTTGTGTATACGTATATATTAATTGTACCGTGTATTGGATGCGCGCGCAATGGTGCTGCTCCCTGCGGTGTTATAACCGTTCGCGAAATGGAAATTCTACCACCGTCGTCGCGAAAACCCTATCGATTTTCCACGGAAATCGCCGGCCACGTGTTCGCTAAACCTTTACACGTGTGCGCCAAGTACATTTTTGTGATAGCTGAACGAGACAAGGGAGCGTTTGCCTCCACCGTAATTTTTTCACTTTTAAGAATACATTTTCGTGTATAACTATGTATTGTGTTGAGTTTAACCTCCCCTCCCACATCAATAAGTATATAAATTGTTCGTGACAAGAGGTGTTGCCGTCACCGGGACACCGGATCACATATAAATCGTTTTATTAATTAATTTATCACTGAATAAGTGCTAACGTTATATTAAATTATTAACCTAAATATAACAGCTTTAAAAACCCTATAGATTATCATTCATAATATTACAACCATAGATACTTGTATTGTTATCAACATTACAACCCCGCCACAACACCATACGAAAATGAATCATTCCACGACTCCGCCAATAGGTGATCATAATTTGTCGTTGTGTTCGATAATTGTATAATATATATATATATATTTATATTTATATTTATAACCCATTTACAACAATATTTGCAAATAAAACAAATAAAAGTAAATAGTATTATAACATCGTGTGCCATAAATAGTATCTAACATTGTTCATATTAATATTTCATAATTACACGTAAATAACTTCAACAAAATAAAGCAATTTCCTATTCCAAGAGATACCTACCTGAATGTTACAACTTACAAGGTTTAACAGTATGTTTTTGTCGTAAAAATTGCATACTGTTATTAAACATTGTGGAGAATAACTTAAAATTTAATTTTAACAATATTTTAGTGTTCAGTTTTTATTTTAAAATAAGTCCGTATTATTTGTAAGATGGGTATACACGTTAAATTATACATACGAGTATAATACAGTGACAAGCCGACAAAATACTAACATAGTTATAATATAGCTGTAATAAAATAAAATACAATTTATAATATCATAAGAAGTACTCAAATATTTACCGATTTTCCACAAATATATCACATACTACACACTATACGTATATAAGATATCGAGATAAAGTAAAATATTGATCATAGTTAACGAATATTTAGATTAAAGACTATGGTGGCGTGGTGAAAAGTTTTATGCGACTCGGTGGCGACGTGTTAACAAACAAGTACCCAATGGCCAATACTTTATAATATGTTTATAGACTAATAGTATACAAAGTTGTAATAAACTAAAATTCGTCATAATATTATGGCACGTTTCACGATTGTTTAACCAACATTTCACTTGGATATTACAAACTTGAATAGATACCTATGTATATCATTTGTAAATAATAAGTATTAATATTATTATATTAATTAAGATAGTTTCTTAAAATTAAATGCCATTATTTCTAACCTATTTATTCATTAATACTAGACATATTCATTCTAAATTATTAAAAGTATAACTGTATAAGTAAGTAATAATGGTGGCAAAAAAATTGTTAATTAAAAGAAACACAGGATATGGGAACTTCATATACTAATAAAAGACATTCTAAACGATTTAAATGAAAAAATACTTGATAAATTTGCTAAAAAATCTAGAAAACTAAGATTATTAAAATATTTTATTACTATTTTTATAAATTTTATACTTATGGTATTTAGTGTACAGCTTAATTCAAATGACAGATAAGATTGAATAATAATCAACATAATATATTGCTATCAATAAAAAAAAATTTACATTATCGTCGTATTTAGTAAATTTATGGTATAAAATATTTTTTGGAGCTTTAGCCTTTCCCCCACTATTACACGTTCAAATACAATTCGGCTTGGCACACCATTTGATGCATAGACACGTATAGGCCTCGAAAAATAAATGACGTGTTTTGTAGGACTAAACTACAGAGGTAATGAAGTTTGCTTAGTGCTTACCAAATGTACCATGGTACCATCAACTGAACGTACCGTGGTCGCATCATCAAGATTTACCACTGGTTTAGAATTTTACTGAAATTCATCAAGTAGCGCGTTACAGAGTTCATAAAAAAACGTGTGACGCGTCAAAGCCAAAGTTCAAAACTAATATCAAAATTGATCATATTCATATATAAATATCGGGTATAAGATTCAGTGATTTGGTTTTTATAAAAAGGCTTACAACTCAAATAATAGGTACTCTATGGTAGTCTGGTCCAGCGGTTGCCAGCCGGTTGTCCGCGAGAAAATTTAGGTGATCCACAGAAAATTTTGAATACTATTTGTAATATTATTTTATTAACCTTCCAGCGAGCGTGTGTCGTATAATTATTTTGTAACAAAGTGTTGTATTATGATTCTGTAAACGGCAAATAATAAATGTTAATATCATTATTTAATTAATTTAAATAAACACGTAATAATGCAATCATCATTAACACATGTTATAAAAATATAGTATATACAAATTTCACATTAATATTAACATTTTTAATACCTACTTAACCATTTATACACAAAGTTTAAATTAATTGGTAATAATTATAGTGTTTTAAAACTTTTGTTAAAAATAAGAAAATCATTTCTTATTATTTTATAATTTTATTTTTATTTTTATTTGGTATAAGACTTATCAGTAAAACGGTATTTACCTATGTAAAAATCATTATTATCTCTGGATACGGACATGTGACTTATGATATAAATTATTAAGTATACAAACACAATAAAAATATAAGTGGCCCATAGAATTTAAAGTATGGATTTAGTGGTTAGCGAGGTCCAAAAGATTGGCGACCGCTGTTCTAGTCACTCTAGTTTGTATAATTACATTTAATCTCCCTAAGTTACGAACACCAGTAAACCACATTCTATTGTCAATATTTAACGATTCATGTGTATGAAAAATAGTACATAAAATTTATGAAAAGGCACAGTAAATACACGTTGAAAATTGATTTGGTACCTATATATTCTTTATTTCAATGAAATTCAATTAACTATAATAAAGAGACAAAAGACGCACTACAAAAAATAAATTATATTTTATAGATACATTCTGATAATAATAATAATCGATAGCAAAATAAATCATATTAAGGTAACATAGAATTAAAAGTGTTTTGAAAAAAATGATACTAGTGAATATCAGATTTGGCAGTAATTTTCACCACTACAAATTATAAAATAAAACTATATGTTTATTATTATAAATTTACAGAATTAAGTCTTATAGATTACAAATTTTCAAAGTATACTTAAATTAATTGAGTACGATCATCTAGAAATATGTATTTAGAAAATTATTTAATCACTATAAAATTACTATTTAATAAGTAAGTAATTATAAATATGGTCATATTTGTAAGAAACTTAAATTAATTTATATTTAAATAATATAGCTTATGCTTACAAATTGATTTAAATTGGCCTCATTTTATTATTAGACATTAGTCAAATGATATAGAGGGTCTCTCATCAAATATGATATCATTGACTTTAATCAAAATATTGTATTCAATCTTTGAATCTATTATACAGATAGGTACCTATTTTTTGGTATGTAAAATTAAATAAATTTCATTTAAGTATAAGTATTTAAAATTTTTAAATAGTCGATACACAATAAATATTTATAAATTATTTATAACAAGTTATTTTTATAGTATGTGTGTATAGGTAAACCGTAAAAAATTAAAATAATATAATATTTTAATAAAGCAAAACGTAAACTACATATCTTTTAAACGAAGATAATGTTCTTATACCATAAAGTTTCTTAATAGTCAATAGGTTAATTCTCTTTAATTTTTAAACTAGAAAAGTTAAATGCGAACTAGAGACATACATTTTCTATATTCCGCACTATTAGACGGAGATAACAAATGCGGGTGTGTCCCCTTAATGTTGTACCCAAATATTTGACAAGATTTTTATTTTATAACTTTAACTTTAACTTCCGCATATATTTTAATATTGTTATATTATCGATTATTAATAAATAAAAAAATTGATTAAAAGTAATATTAATAAATAAATAATTTTACAATGCTTTCGAATTATCATTTATAAGTAGATTATATTATATACATCAATAAAATAACATCAAACATAAATTATGACATATGATGTAATATGAAAAGTAATAAAATTACAATATTTTCCATTGTCAAATTTGTGAATATTATGAATAGATACCTACATAAAATTTTTAGTAGAAGTAACATTGATAAGTATGCATTATAAATTGTATATTTAATCAATGACAAAAATTACATGAAAAAAATTTAATTAAATACCTATACTTTTTATAATTATATACCTAATAGGATACTCAATATCGTGTTGCGTTTATAACGTAATTACTTAAAATGTATCTGATATCCACCACCAAATTACGTATAATGTATATATATGTAGGTATATGTATTTAGGTACAATTTAATATGAAGACAAGCCCGCTTAATCGGTTGCGTTTTAAGCTATTTCGCTATTTCTAGTATTTCTACGACGCACTATATTTTATAATACAAACGCAGCAAACGCACCTAAACCATATATACACCGATGGCAGTCGCAGCAGTACGACGCCAACCGCCTGCTGTGTGCAATTCGATCCCCGCACATGGTTAATACCGCATGTACCTATATTCTATCAGTGTTCCACAATGACGATGAACTTGACGTGTGACGATGGCCAACACATCGCAGCTTGGATATAATATAGTTTTATATAGTACTATTAATATTACACATGTAAGGATCATATTTCGTATGTATCTCGTGCACAATATACTTATATAAGTAGTATATTGTATACGAGAATACTTACACCATATCATAAACTAAAATAAATCCTGTTTTATAAATTATAAGTATATAAATAGTATAATACATCGATTCTCTATAACAAAATTACTAGTTTTATTTTTTTAATATTACACTCCTAGAGACAAGAGTATATTATGGATATAGATATTATGGTCCATGACTCTGCAAAACCTAGTTCTATACTGCAAGGTCTGATCTAAAAGTTGCACCGCGCTTGCATTAATAATAGACTAAACTAGAATACGTGGGAACGATGTGAGATTAAAATAAAAATGCACAATAAAAACAGACTCATAAAGTACTACGCCATTTGTTGACGAGGTGATTTATTTTTTAATTTATAAATTGAAAAACAAAACGCTTACTTTCTGTGACGCAATAGAATATAAAATATTGTATATTTGTATCGTCACACGTGTATCTTTTTTCGTTCAAAATGTCTAACTCTGCAATGCTTGAAATGCACAATACTTTAATTCAAAGGTTTGAATATACCTCAAAAAAATAATTGGATTTGTTTGATGAACCAATTTTAAAAATATATTTTAAAATAAACCATTATTTATGTATAAATAATATATAATATATATTATTATATACATTTATTATTTTATTTATAACATTAAAAATATATTAAAATGTTAAACTATGGGATCGTAACGATCGTGTATTAGATAGCTAACACATTTTCTTGCTAGTGTTAGATAGATTTTGTCAAACGATAAGAATATAAAACATTATTTAAGAGTGATGAAAAATATTTAATATTAATTATATATCAAAGTTATTTGAAATCAAGTAGTCAATGAGTACAAAATTAATTTATTTGATAATGTGATAACACTCATAGTTTTAGTTTTAATAACAATGAATAATTTGTTTGTGTTTAACTTGGTATAGCATTACTTTTGTCATTTACTGTGTCCAGAGTTAAAAACTAAAAACTTCAATGTTTAGAGGATGGTACGAAATACGCATACCTATGAAAGACATTAAGCATATTATATACTTACCTATTTGATGAAAACATCAGAATGATTGTACAGGTACACGACAAAAACACGAAAACACTAAAATAAAATGTTTAAGTAGATATTGTATGCATATTCAAATTATACAACACACATTAACATATACCTATATAGTACGTATAATAATATAGTATATCAAGTATATATAATATTATATGAATGAGGAAAAAACAGTACTGTAAGCCTGCTATTGCATTGTGCAATGTGCATGTTTATAATATAATTTAGTATTATTATGACATACAAACATCGTCATCTGTTAACTAGCTATTGAAAGAATAATATATTTAAAATATTTACTACACTTGAATGGTATTTATTGGAATCTTTCATCGTTAATCGAATGTTTAACGAGGAAGTGTAAGTACGCTACCAACGAACATTTTTAAATCTATTTACCCGCATGTACATTTCATCAAGAGTTCAAAATTCAAATGTTACCATGCATTATACATATTATAATAATAATAATAAAATTGTTATGCAATACTATTGCATTATGTATAAGTATACATATCGAACGTTGATAATATATTTATAATATTGTTTTTATTTTCTCCGCAGTCGTTGTCGCTTGGTGTTGGTTGTAGATATTCAAGTAGTTTGGTCTATAATGTACAATTTAATGACGTTATGAGAGTAGGTATAGAATAGGTATAACTATGTTGAACATTTTACTGATTTATTGAACTCGATTGTAATGAGTTATGACTAAAGGGTAGCGCCCCAATTAAGTGTATTAGTATTACATGACAAAATATGTGTGTAAATACAATAAAATAATCTAATAAATACTTAGATCATGTCATATACATAATAAGATATGTGACACAGGTAGGTACTAAAAAGTATTCAAACACACTTAATCAAATCAAACTAAATACACGATTAACAATACACTTATTACCTCGAAAATGTAGAGAATGTTATAGAAGAAAGAAAACAAGAAATAAACTAAATATTAAATAACCACAACAATTTACTTGAGTACGATGACGTATAATATGTACATAAAAAAAATGTCGGTAATGAAAATATTATGCAAAAATGACAAATAATTAAATCTACAAAACGTAAAAAAAAATTAATTAATCTCATGCATTTTATATTATACAAGACAATCTATTTATACGTCTGCACTCAATGTCAAAGTTATAACTTTAAACAAAAAATTTTTTAGACATGTTGATGTTATTTAAAAACAAGATATGAAAAAAAACTAAATTATTTTCAATTTTTTAAGTTTTTTGCTTTATGCTTTACGTATATCATAATTAAAATAATATTAAAACACTAAAACTGCAATTATGCGTATTCCTAGTTCATACTTAATAGTAAATAGTTAAACTTAAACAATTTCAAAAAAACACGATAAGATAAAACAAATCGTTGGTTGGGTAATTGATTTACTTCGAGTCAAAAAATAGGAAATTTATTATAGCGATAAATAATATAGGTGCAGCTAGACCAATATTTTTGCATGGGATACATAGAAAGTGAAGACCTCACAGATAACTGGGAAGGTATTATTTTATTATTATCCTTAATATACAGTTTAGTAAAAAAAATTTTAAATAATGATAATATTTACTTCAAAACGATCAAATTTTAACATAAAAATGTTTTAATTTTTGGGGGTCACATTTTAATGTTAATGATACATAAGTCCTCTAGGCACCTTTTTAGTTGCACCAATGATAAACCATAGTTAATTTGAAAATAATAAATAAAATCTAGAATTTCAACAGTGAAAAAATCTATTATTATTTTTAAAAAAAACATAATTTGTAAGATTTATCTTGTGTAAATCAATAAATTGAAAGTACTTTTTTCGTGGGTTACCTATACTCGATATGAAAAATCACCACAACTATCATTATTTAGTATTTACACTTCGCCAAAAACGTGTTCTGCGTTGGTGAATTATTGTTCCTTTTTTAAATTATACACACCCAAATAATGTTGTAGGTCGATTTTCATTTATTTTTTGGCCACATTTGTGACTTTTATAATATACCTAATAATATGTATTTAAACACTTGACAACCCACGCTATTTTCCACTGATGCGCATCGTGTAATGGATAAAGAGACAATAGATATATATAATATATACATATTATTTTTGTTAAATTCGACCTTCCCGCATTTAAACATCAACATGTAATTAGTTGTACAATCCTAGACACATACTTATAATCGCATAATGTTGGTATGGCCGGATTTGGTATAGCAAACCTCATAGAATAAATATTATAATAGTTTTAATGGCCAAAATCAAAATGCTACCATCAAATAAATAAAAAATAATTATAATAAAATTAAAATAATTGATGAAAAAATAAAGAACGATCTTATATTTATCAAGCTATTTGTAATACTTATTACATACATGACATTACTTTTAAATACATAATAACTAATAATATATTAGTTGAAAAAAAAAAATATTTGAAAACCTAGTTTATTGAAAAATATTTAAAATCTCCGTATTATTAAACGGTCTTCCGAAAGACTAATTTAACTGTCGCTAAAAACTTGAAAAGTAAACATTTCAAATAGATAGCGTTAAGCTTGTATGTTATATATAATCATATAAAAATGCATCAATGTTTCAAACTACGCGAACACACGATCATTAACCTGCTATGATAATTTAGTATGCCAAACACGTGTAGCGCGCGTCTACACAGAATTTCTATAAGACTATAAATAATAACTACCTACCTACCTACCTACTTTACAAAACTTATCATGAAATAAATTTAAATAAAATATCATTGCTAGAAACGAAAAAATGTAGGATTGAAGCATAAGTATCTATTATTAATATTACTCATTATATAGATACCGTATGCCGTAATAATGATCATAAGGTTATAAAAAAAATCACTAATTTTAATTAACTAATGTTTTAATTATTACTTAGCTTACTTAAAAGAAGGGTAGACACATACATATATTTTATATAATATACAAAAATAATCGATGATCATCTAAAATGTTTGAATTGGTAAATCAATATGAGTTATAACTACAATAATATTATACAACTACATTTAAATTATTCAATCAAAGTTCAGATTTAATCAAATGTTTTATTTTAATGCAAATTAAAATTGAATTATGTTTTAATAAATTGATCTTCACAGAGTAATTTTATTATAATATACACAACATAATATTTATATATCTAGTAATTGATTAATAACGATAATAATTTCTACACATTACACATTAATTTTGTACCTATTTATAAATATTTCATTTAATTTTAGTTACTCTTTTAAATGTGGATATTTAAATATTACAATAATTGAGAAACGTATATTATAAAATTAATATAATAAGAATAATAATAAATAATTAAATTATCAAAAAATAATTAATAATAATCAATCATTTATTTTATTTTTTTAATTCTATCTGCGAAAATATTGTTATGTTTTTTTAGTTAGCTTAGAAATTACTTAAAAGGTTTCTATCGTCTCAGCATGATCTATTGTCCAACATCACTATAACATTATTATATTATATTATTATAAGTTTACCTATTTAGTAATAAAATATGCTAAAATTCAAAAAATTTAAAACATGTTCTATATAGAATTTAATGCTTTTTAATAATTTACTTATGTCTTATTTCTAAAAACTATTATTTTATTAAATAATATGTAAAAATTAAAGAGGCTATATAGGGCCCCATAATTCTAACCTTTAATTTTCCCTTATTAGTCAAGACTCAAGACATCTGTTTAATAAATGATTAAAATCATACGTAATTCAATAATTATTTTAGATTCTTAGCGATGAATAATCTAGCTATTGATATTTTAATAATTTTTTATTTACGGCATGATTTAAAGTGAAAAATTGCTTTGATCTTCAACTTCAAATGTGATTTTTAGTAGCAAATTGGATCTAGTTGATACTTTTGAGAGAATAAAAATGAATTTCTCAGTAATTATCAAAATAATTAAAAAAAAACAAAATAGAGAAAAAACGGGAATTTGTATACAAAAATCAAATGTTGACAAAATCAATTACATTTTTCATCGTAATATAAAATTAGATAAAAATTATCATAAAAACTTGAAATTTTCATGAAATATTTATGTTAAAATTAACTAAGTATGACATGATTTTCAAAATATTTTGGCTTTTTTTGTGGTACTTATTTATAAATACCTATCTGAAATTAATTTTTTAATTTAAATGTAATACAATTTATGTTTTTTTTTAAACCTGAAATATCAGTACAAGATTCCTCATAAGTATTTCTTATTACATTTAAAAATATCAAAAAATATCGACACATTTTTTTTTATAATTTAAAGTTCAAATTTTTACAAAATTACAAAAATCTAAAAATTATGTTATAGTTAAAATTGTATTAAATTTAAAATTCAAACACTTAAGACTTGAAAATTTGGTATAAAATATCTCATAAGTTAATTGGTATAATACATTTAAAAAGTAATGGAGTATATAAAGTTACGATATCGAGACAACGCTCAGAAAATGTATATTGTATTAAGCTATAATCGTAATTTGTAGGTATCTTCTTTTCATTAATTACCATTCATCATAATTTATAACGATATGTTTATAATATGATATAACGTGATTTAACTCGGATAAACTATGAGTATTTGGGAAAGCTTTAAAGTATATTAAAATATTTTTATAATATCGCACAAAGATTTGTATCCATCGTATAATATTATAATATCATAATTTATAATCAATTATTATCTGTAACCTTAAAATATTTTATCAATAAAGAGAATTAAATACACAACAGTTATTACAAGTACCTACCTATATTTATATTATTAACGACAAAATGGCAAAACTCTCGAATTTCTAAAAGTCAAGAAGTTTTTTTAATATTTAATCAAAAACATACCGGGTCAAAAATAAGATACTTGGCGTTTCCACATTCCACTCGTACCTTTTCACTCCCCTCGATGTGTTTAGGTGTTTATAGCGACACTTGACGTTTCCCCATTGGACTAAGACATTTCCTCCTGAATCAATATACATTTTTTACGTACAATAATAGATTGGAAAAATGGGTTCTTTGGTTATACACGAAATAATATGCGGTTATCATATTAGCATCTCGACTATCATCATTCATGTTACAGATTTATTACCCAATTTAATGAGTAAAAACGTAAAAACCAAACTCAAATTGTCTAAGCCATTAGCAACATATTGCTTTTCGGTGTCTCTGTAGAACAGTGGTCTTCAACCTTTTTGTACTCGCGACCCACTCTTTTGGGCTTTTATTTTTCGCAACCCACGTAAGCCTGATAAAAAAGACATTATACTTGATATCCATTATGATCATAAAATAATAATATTATTATTATTTTTTTACCTTATATAATTTTATAAATCTAATTTTTATTTAAAAATAAGACTTGTCGCTACCCAATTTTAAGGCTTACGCGACCCAAAAATGAGTCGCGACCCACCGATTGAAGACCACTGGTTTAGAATATTGTGCACGGCGCACATTACTGTTCATTCTTGTGTATTTTGAAATAGAAATAATAAAAACTAAAAGATATTGTAAAAAAATCGTATATTACGTTAAGCAAAAACATATTCAAGTGAGAATACGTTAAACTAGTGTGATTAAAACGTAATATTGAATTATATTTAAAAATGAATGTAAAAATATCTAAAATAATTTAATAAAAATCTTGTAAATAGTACATTTATTAATTCGCATGGTAAATTATTGTTTAGTATTTTGTACTTTTGATTTTTTGCCCGGCGAAGAAATTGTTCTGTTTGGAGGGGACATTCATTTAATCGGGGGAAAAGCACAAGGAGAATCGTCCTAGATTCAAAATAGTCCCTACTGATTTCGTACAGGTCTCGTAAGTTATATGTGCGTTTGTATGCGCATATATAGACTACACTACTACAGCACGTATAGCCGGATACGCACCACGGCGGCGGCGGCGGCGGCGGCGACGGCGGCCTAGTTACGAGTGTGAGGCGTGACGTAACCGACCGTTGCAATTGCATCATCCCATTCATAAAAGTATCGATCAACAAAAACGCGTATGATGACATATTGCCGACGATGACGGCAGATTCAAACCAAAAAAAAAAAAACGGTTTCCAACAAAATGGTTTTTACATCGAACTTTGAATTTTCAAAGAATCTGCTTTTTCAAAGAATTTGCGTTTATTAGTAATTAATGGTAATCAACTTCCGGTTGATTACCATTGACCCGTTACAACATCAATAAATATACCTAAGAAATAATAATAATACAGGTAATCATTATTCATTAGTCTAGACTTTAGACAGATGAAATCGATTATAAAATAGGTATATAGACTACGAATGTTATACGATAAGATTTATGTATTATTATTTTTTGTTTATGTTTATTATTATATAATTATGATATATTGTTTTTATTATTAATCAACAACAATTGACACTAAATGAACCAGCTGTAACATTAAACCAATAAAATAAATATATATAATAAATATTTAATATGGATTTTTTGAGTAAAAGTACAATTTCTTTAACGGACAGTAAAGTGATGCGATAATCCGAAAGAAAGTTAGATTATAATCAAAGGAACAAAAAATAAAAATTAACAATAATTGAATATTTTATTTGAATCTAACCTCGATATCCACAAATATCATTAGAAAGCACAAATTATTAAAAGGCTTTAAAGTAAGTAATATTAACTATAAAAATCTATTTAAATAATACATACTATACGACTATACAATAACACTAAACTTGAATGGCTAAATACCTACCAACTCTATCACATAATGTTAATTATTGAATTTAAAATTATTATTAATATATCATAATTGCAATACAGACTATATGACAATCAAGCATTTGAATGTAACAGATCGTATGACACCATAAATGCATTCTTAGTCCGTGAAATAGGTATATAATGGAATATACAGTTTTTGAACCACTGTTTTTTTCAAATCTGAACGGTTGCTGAGTGCCGAGATAAACTGGGTAACTTATAAAATTTGACTTAAATTTAATTTTAACATGTAAATTATAATTAAAATAATATCTATAGTACCTAACCTAATAACTTATATTATAGTATTAATTAGTTATTCCTGTAATAATTTTAACTCTCGCCCGTTTAGAATTTAATCCCACCATCAACCTGAGACTCAGAGTCGACCATATTAGAACTTACCTAATCTTAATAGTTAACTTTATAAACTAACTAATAATATATTTTGATATTAATGAAAGATGAAATTTATGTCTTATTTCGTTATAAAAATAAAGGGAAATATTAAAAACCTGAATCTATACCAACACCATAGTATTATAATATTAAGCTACGTATTATTTTATTTCCAAAGTCGAGTATAAGATTTAAACTTAAATACAATAAAACTAATAATCATAGTGGACCATGATTATTTCTTATTAATTATCAATATTATATTAAAAAAAAAAAAAAAATTAAATACGTTGTTAGTATGTAAAAGTACTGCGATGTACCTATAATGTATTTTAATAATAACGTATTATACTTCAATTTCAATTTATTATTATTATTTTTAATTCTAATTTTTTGGGGCATGAACGTGATATTGAATGATTGTTTTTTCTCTATTAATGTCTAGATGTGGAGCAATTATATAAATTCTAAAATACGTTACTGATCCACAGTCTATGGTAAATTTATAACATATAACTGTTATAGTGGTTACTGTATTTAAAAAATATCTATATCGATTTGAATCGTTATAGATGTATTTTTACAATTCGATTACATTTTTTAATTAAAACACATTAGGTATAAAAAAAATACCAAAGGCTTTCCATGGTTGGTCCTTGTGCAGTTGTGCTACTAACGTCAAAATACCAAAACAAAATTAGCAATTATTTGGCTCTAGTTTTGAAAAAGTCTAAAAAATGTAAACTATAGATAACCTTACAACCTAATAATGAAATACCGCACTATCAAAGTAGGTATCTACAATAATAAGCAATTTTACTAGGTCCATTTAATTATTATATAATATACCTAATATCACTGGTGGCTAAAAGGTTCATATCTATATCTATTTGGCATTTGCTAATATTGTATCTGTAGTGTATTACAGCGGTTACTAAACTTTTTTGGTTCACGCATCCTCAAAAATAAAATTAATTAATTGCGCCTCCCCTGAATAAATGAAATATTTTTATAAGTGTGTAGTAACTAGTACTTCATTAGTAGGTAGGTACTTATAGTGTATAATATGTGCAATATAAATATTTAAATTACGTCTCCCCTGTTAAGTGCTTACGCATCCCAGAGGAACCACGCCTCACACTTTAGGAACCGCTGGTGTATTATATATACATGCAAATTATGTGTTATACCTATTAATTGTACAAACAAGGAAAACTTATACTCAAAGCAACAAAGTTTAAGTATAGGTAATGAATTATTTGAATGCATTTCAACATTTCAATTGATCAAAATATTATTCTAAAAACTTAGTTTTTGATAAAACAAAAAGGATAGTTGTTTAAATAGTAGTTTAATAATATGTAATATCAAATATTATCAAGTATTTAATATACATTTTTAAAAATAATTAATAATGGTGTATGTATGACAAGACACAAACAATTATCTATACATTTGATTTTACGTATTATCTGAGTATTCTTGGTTACCGTATTCAATATTCATCTTTCGAATAATTCTATTTAACAATATCTATACCGCAAAAATTATAGATAGAAAATTTGTGGTGTAAATTATAAGATAACAAATGTATTCATCCAATACCACACAAAATGTTTTTCAAGTAAACATTAAAAAAAAAAAAATTCTATTGTAGGTATGAAAAAACGCATGAATAATTTTATTGAATCCAATTCTCATTTTAAATCAAATTAATAAGTACCTAAATATTTAAATAAATAATTAATAAGATTAAAAAAAAGTTTTATCTACGTGAAATTAAACACTACAACTGAAGGACGCCCAATATTTAATAAATTAACTAAATTTTATTAAATTAAGTATATCTAATTCTTATACATAATACATTGCATTAGATTAAAACATGTCTATATTATAATACATGGCAAAGTGTATTTATCGAGCAATGCTTGTCTATAATTTTTAAGGTATCCAACACGGTATATTGCAATACTAAGGGGCAACAATCTAGGCAATTTATAGTTGTGGTGCATGGCGACCAAAGAATACTGAATATTACGCATAAAATATAATCAAACCAATTAACGATCAAAAATGATTTTACAGAAAAAATAATCATGCCACAGAATATTTCAGTAAAGAATTTTTTTTTTCATTTTACAAAGGATCAGGTTACACTGGACTTCAGATTTTTAAATTAAATTTAAATAACATTAGAAATATGGATTTTAACACTTAAAAAGTTTGTGATTATTTTAAAGAATTATATTATTAACTTTTGAATAAAGTTTTAAAAATCAGTCCAATATGAAAGTAAATAAGGTTAACTGATCTACTATTCAGAAAATATCAAGTATACCTCATTATTAAGTAAATTACTGTTACATTATATGTCTTACATTTGTATTCAATGATAACTCATTGCATCAGATAAACGATTCTGAGGTCTATCAATCTATATCACTAAATATATAACATAATATACTATGATTTGCTTTATGAATCAACACTTACAATAAAACATTAAAATATTTTTAATTTTCAAGGAGAAGAATTGTTTGAATTATTTGGTATAAACTAAATTCTATAAGACAAATTTAAGTTTTCTAATAATATATCAATATTACAATAAAATAATTAATTTAATAACAGTTTAAAACAAAGTAAACACAAAATAATACTTGGTATATATTTTTTTATGTGATTTATTTTGATAATACTCATTTTAATAAATACACTTAAAAACTTAATATAATATTTAAATTTTATCTGTTACAATTAACAATAAATATAAACATAAAATAAAAACTGTTTACATTAAAAATAATTCAGGAAGAAACAGGCTTATTATCAAGCAAAATATAAAATAAATTTTAGGTATACTTTTCATCAAACAGATAATAATAACTAATAACTGTTATACTTGATACATTTTATAAATATAACATAAAAACATATATATTACCACTTATTTTTTATAAGAATATCATTATCTATAAAAACAATGATTTTATAAACTTAAATCAACTATATAATTTAAAAATAGACCCTCTGAAGCTAAAAAAAAATTTTTAATAAAATTGTGAAGTTAATATACTATATGGTTGTACAGTGTATCATTTTAAAATAGCTTAAGTAAGATTTAATATGGATAATTATTTTTATATTTTCAATTTAAAATTTTTATTTTATCATTCAAATGGTTCTCAAATATTAACAAGTTCTTAAAAAAGACTATAACTTATACATTTTCATTGTTTGAAAACAATTTAATATTATTTTTAAGCTATTTATATAAAAATTAATTTATTAAAATTTGTTTAATTTATTGCTTATAGTATTATTTTAACTATATATGAATTAGTATTTAACAAGTAGCAAAAATAACTATATTAAACATATAAACACAATATAATTTTTATCTGTTGTATATCATAAAATGATTTAAAATGAATAATTTTTTTATTTGAACTATCTCATTTGTCTTACATGTGCATTCATTATTATTATTATTTCACATTAAAAATATTATAAATGATACTTTTATAAAATATGGATAGTTCAAAAACATTGATTAAGTTCAGTCCAATAAAAATAATAATTATTGATTTACAGCAATACTATAGTTATAATCAATAATAATTTTTATTATAACATAATAAGCAAGTGATACTGTTATAATATAACCTGTCCATAAAAATATAATGAAACAATTTTTAATTAAAACTTTCTTCTAAATAAAAGTTTATTAAATTGCCTATATAATACCCCTTAAATTTTACAAAATTTTAATTAAATGTTTTATTTGAAATATCAAATTTAAAATGTATTGATATTTTATCTATTCAATTATTAATTACAATAAAATATTATTTTTAATTAACAACTTTTTTCTAACTATAATAACAAACATTTTTTTTTTTTTAATATTGTAAAAATTGCATCTAATTTATTAAATGTATATTATACAAAATAAAAAAATGTAAAAATAATTAGATAGAAATAATCATTTACTTGTGCTCAAAATAATTAACCTAGAGATTTTAAAAAAAAGTTGTTAGTTTTACTAACAGAGTTACTTCTGACAGTGATATGTAATAAGAGGGATGCTAAAGGAATATCTTCAGAATAGCCATTTTTTAATGGAATACTTCTATAACCTGACCTCAATGAAATTATCTGAAACAATAAGTAAAGTTATAATTTAATACAAAAAAATATGCAGAAGAACATACCGGATATGTCCCTTGTCCTATGAAATTGGAATCACCAAACATATCTTCATCATTCACAACAAACCTAATAAATGCAACTGCAGGATTTGCAATTTCAAATTCAGATGTTTCATTCCAAACTGGATTAAATCCATTGTCAGCTATAAAAATATAAAACCATTGTATAAATAATTCAGTAATAATAAAAAATAAGCATACGTATTGTGCGAGTATTTAATTTTAATCCTGAATCGTATTCAGCTCCATACACTTCAACAATAACAAATGGATTAGAAATTCCATTACGGCCGGGTCTTCCAACATGTCGACCAGCAATAATGCAAATTGTAATTGATAATGTCTCTTCCATCCAATTAGTTGAAAGTTTATCACTTTCGTCTAACATATAATCTGGTTTCAATACATAACCACAACCACCATTCAAACGAAATTTAGCTTGGTTCAATTGCATTGCTTTATCTAAAACCCAAAAATAAAATTATTATAAAACTTAATTATCAAAAAATAATTTAGTTGTATACCTGGTGACTGGTAATTCAGAGCAGCCATTTGACATCCTGTATTCCATATAGCTATTGGTGAATAATTAGATGAGTCAATGCGTTGACCTTTAGGAAACACTCTACTAAATTGAACTTGATGATAACGAAAGAAAAATACACTTTCTTGGTGACACATAAGTTTTTCTGCTTTATTTTCAGGAAAAGAAGACATTTCATTGTGAACAAATCCACGTTCTCTTTGTGTTTCTAGACAAAAAGCTACTGATCGACAATAAATAATAAGATCAGATATTTCTTTAGCTATTTTTAACTGTCTTTCCATTTTTTTATTTTCTGTTTCCTAATAAAATAGAACAGTATTTAATACAAATTTAAGATTAAAAGTAAATTATTTGCTTATATTACTCTTGCACTGGCATTGTGAGCAGTTTCAGTAATAAGATTTCTCCATTCTTCTGCTTGTTCTCTTGATACTGCGCCTACAACAAATGGGGTGCATGCGTTAGAAGTTTGTATTTTGATCATCCACTCAAGTTTCAGTTGATTTAATTTTCCAATCTCAACTAAAGCACCAGTTAAGTCTAAACTTCCTTTTTGTGAATTTCCCAAAAACATTGACTCTGTTGACTAAAACATTAAAATTAAAAATAATCAATTATTAAGTATGAACATTTTTTTTTTTTTTGCATACAGTGTCTCTTGCTATTTATCCTTTAATGTCTTTTAATTTTCTCTCTTTTACTAATTTATTTCTCAATGGTACATACTTAATAAAAATTAATAATTAAACTTTTATAGTAAAATATTATATTAATAAGTCTTCTAAATTACCCATTTCAGATTTATAAAATGTTTTAACACGTGAATCAAACATTTTAATTTTTTCAATAGTGTTATATTATATTATGTTAACAAATATGGTTCTGATAATTCTAAATTTCAAAAAGAAAAAAAGTAAATATCACTTGACTGTATAGTAGATATTGAATGTACTTCGTTATTAAGGAATAAGTCACTATAATGTATGGGTTAAATTTGAATTTAATGATAAATCATAGTACATGAAAAACATTTTTGAAGTCTGTCAACCTTTATTACCAAGTATATTTTATGATAAATTTAATATAATGTAATTAAAATAATTTATTTTACTATCAAGAATGCAGAAGGTAGATTGAATTAATTTTTGCCGAAAACATTGCATTTGGAAATGTCATTGTGTGTATAAGATATCATAATAAAGATTAAAATTAGTATTCAAGCAAATAGTATTTTTAAATTACAATAAAATAACTTGAATTTTTTATTCTTTGTTTTTACCAACTTTAAACATAAAATGTCTATTTAAAAACCTGTATTTTAGATTTTTTTTAAATTCTAACAATAATAAGTTATGAGAAACATTATATAAAATTTCAAGGAGTATTTTTTTACAAACATTAATAAAAAAAAATCAAAATATTTTGTAAATGTTATTATGTCTAATAAAATTCTAATATTAATATAAGAATTTTAATGTTCTAAAGTAATTTGACTATTACAATAAAAAGCAAAATTGATTTTGTCAAATACTAATTTTGTGAAAAAATTTTCATTTTTTATTTCTTAGCTTTTTTTTTTAAACAAAATGTATTTATGACCTCCTCAAAGTACTACTTAAATTAAATTTGTTATCACTAACAATACTCAAAACATTAAAAATCTTTTTACTACCCCAATAACACACACATACACATATCATTGTAAAATTACATTCACCACTTAGCTCAAAATCTTAAATATAAATTAGAAAAAGTTAATAGCATGGTGAGACACTGCTAGTATATTATATATATCATAAATAATTATTATTAATTTATAATTTCAAGTAAATTTATATTTATTATGTTTTACTAAAGTTCTTATGCTTACACCACTGTCAGATTTTTCTATGTGTGCTTCTTGTAATTCTTCTACGTGATTACTAGGAAACCAATGTTGGCGTTTTCCGCCATAATCACCACGCCACCAACCACTGTCTTGTTTCACAACATTTGTAATTACAGCATGCTTACAAAATGACAATTCATCATCTTGTCTGCTCTCATAATCAAATGTTGCTTTTACAGTAACCTATAAATCATAAAAAAAATATTATACATTTATTTTAAAATAATTATACAAAAGTTTTTAACGCATAATTAATACAAAAGGTTAAGAACTGCTGCTTTAAAGTAAATAAACTTATTATTCCTGTAAGTGCTTTAATTTTCTAAGGAGAAATTTAATTTATAATGATTTTAAATTATAAAACTACATCTAATAATAATACATAGTTTTGATTTTAGGGAATTTTATAAAAAGTTAAAAGCACGATTATTGATTAAAATTTTTTTTTCTAGAAGCAATATATTATTTAAAAATAATTATACCAACTAATAAATATAATAACCTAACTAACCACTTAAATGGTCAATCTAATTTATAAATTTTATTTTATTTACCTTCTTAATGAAACTACTTGGATCCATATAACCGGGTGTACACGAAATGGAAGAATCGTCGATATCCTGAAAACATAAAAATGTTGATATTAACTTAAGCACGCATTCAAAATAACTTTAATACAATCATTAAATATTCTATTGAAGTTTTATATAAATAAACTATAAAGTAAATATAAGTAAGAATATTTTAATTTTTTTATTTTAGTAAGATACAAATAAAACAAAAACCTTAATGGCAAATAATTATAAATGAATAAAATAATAATTGTTTCAAACTTTCATCATAAACATTCAATCATAATTGGTATATAAAAATAAATTTTATTTATAAAATTTTCAAATAATATACCTAAAATATAACTTATAAACACTTCAATAGACAATAAATAAATTCAAGTAATCCCGACTGTACTATAAAAAATACAATACAGTAACTATATATGTAATAACTTATGTTACCTACTAATGTAATTAAAACAAACTTCAAAAATAAAATAAAACACATTAATACTTGTCTACATGTTGGATTCTGAACAATTTAAAATTTTAACTGGCTAACCGCAGGTACTTAAGATATATAAATATTAGTTTTCGCCATTTTCGGTATTTTCTTATCAGATTTAATGTAATTTAGTTATATTATTGCAATTTAAAGACTAACAATTTTTTTTAAATATATGTAGATATTTAATAAACTTACACATTAATAAAATGTTATTGTATGTTTTTAATAACAATAATATCAGCTTATCAATAACTAAATATAAATTTAAAGAACATTGTAATTTTTAAGTAATCGAGGAAATTATTTTTTGAAATATTGCTTTGAATGTATAATACAAAAAAAAAATGCATTCAATACATTGATTTATAAATTCGGTCAAAATAAATATACCCGAATGATAGCTACTATTTTAGATTCTGAGCGGAACAATGAAAGTAATGATGCATAGTTATTTTATTTTATTTTTTTTTTTCATGGATGTGTAACTTAGCAGTATTTAAAATCTTAAGTCACAATATTTTTTTATGAACGTTTAAAGTTAAAATTTTGATAAAATTCACAAAAATCGTAAAAATTAAAAAATTATTTTGTAGTTAAATATTCATAATTTTGTTTTGTTTTTATACCTAAGATTTAAAAATTCAATACAAGATTCTTCATTAGTTTTTCAGTCTTTGTATGAAAAAAACTTTTACTGGGAAGCCAAATAAATTTTATTTAAACATTTTAAGTTTAAATATTTATGACATTTGATATTTATCCATAAAATAATTATTTCTTCTCAAACAACTTATGACATTTTTTTTTGTATTTAAAAAATAAATAAAAAATAATAATATTAGATACTAACTTGAAATTTTCAAAAATTTTTGACTCTTTTTGAGTTATTTATAGGCATGAGAAAGTTTTTTTATAAATATCAATAAAAAATTATTTACTTGGTCGAAATTCTTGAAAATTAAGCACAAGATCCTACTAGAGAAATTTTTATACCTACATAAAAATATTAAAAATAAAAAGGCACAATTTTTTTATATAGGTACATTTGTAATTAGAATTTTGACAAGACGATTTTAAACGATAAATAAAACAATATTTTAATTATTTTATTATACTTTAAAAAACATTGTAAGAATTTAAATTTTTTATGTATTTTTTATATAATTATCTATTTATAGGTATTAAGAATTTATAATACATTTTAAGTTATATAAATTGATATAATATGGTATAAATATGTATTATTATGATAATTAAACACTAGTTATATAATAAATGCAGTATTTAAAAAAAAATTACATCAACCTATACTATAGCATAAAAAGTAAAATAATTGATTTTAATAATTATATCAAATAAACATGTAACTTGGTGATATAAGCTAATAGCCCATTTCTACTCAGAATCGTTTTTCACATGCAATGATAGGTACATCATGAATTCAAACTTAACTGACCTATAATAGTGATCCACTCAACACCTAATGTTCAGCAGAACGGTATCATTTTATCTATTTTTTAATATTTTTATTATTTTATTTAAAAGTATAATCTCTTTAATAATTATTGTAATTCAAATATAAAAGTATATAATTTTTTTTCGTAAATTTGGCTAATAGGTTAGTAAAATTTTCATTATTAATTTTAATAACATTCATTAAATATAAATATATTTGATCCATTTCGGTTCAATAATATATCATATAATATAAGCAATATAAGCAATCAATATTACTAAAAAAAAATAATAATAATTTATTATTGACTCAACATGTACTCTAGAAAGATTAAAAACTTCAAATTAGAGAGGTCATTATTTGAAGTTCAATGAACCTTCTATAAGGGTCGAACGGTTTAATATACCTTTTGTAACAATACGTCATTAGAACTTTTTTCATTATTATTTAGTACCCATCCGAAAAACCTGATCTTGGAATTTTTAAATTATATTGCTTCAATGGGTTGACTGGGTACAGATTTTGTTATTTATGCCTAAACCGGTTATGGTGGTAGCTCAGCGTCCCATCTCTCGCGTTGTATCTCCAGGAGGATAGTTGGATATTATGTGATTCACATAATAACAAACATAATGTAATATCTAAGGGTGAAACCACTAGACGTCTAGGTGTTTTTGAAATGATAGTTACAATAACCAGACATAAATAAAAGTAGCTCATAAAAACTACAAAAGACTACACCGAAAATCGGAAGGGTGACAAGATAATACTGATACAACACATTATTTTTTAAAAAGGCGTGAAATAAAAAATACCTACATAATATCTCTTTTAGTATATTTGTATAATTTTAAATGCATTTTTAACAAATTCATCGCCGTAAATGGACTACAAAATTATGTTTTAATGAATACAATTTATAAATCATTATTATTTTCATTTTTTCTTACTAAAATATTTTATTCTATTGGTTATGAATTTATGATAGAAAATACGTAAGTCAAAATTTTATTACAGTATATATAAACTAATGTTTAATTTGTAGACATGTGATATGCGACTACGTCTACGAGTGATTGTAAAACCTTTTAAAGTTTTAATTAAAATGTTATCTTAATATAATTATATATCTATTATGTTTTATCCTTAAGTTTTATACTACCAGTTTTTTATCTTAATATTGAATCTTTAAGACACACTAAAATATTTATAAGTATAATTATTTAAAAAAATTTAATTAGAAATACAATTTTTAAAAACAATTTTTGAAACGATTACATAAAACATGCTGCGTGACACGCAATTACTTTTAAAAACGATTTATTGTTTTATCATAAAAGTGGCTGTAACCAACTATACGTTAATTACAAAATATTAAATCATATCAATACATTGTTTTAAATTAATATGAATATTTATATTTAGTTTATCAATAAATGAATCATATAAATCGCTTAAAATTTATTCAATAATATTATTTTCAAAAACTAAAAGGTAAATTAGTGTAAGAAAATGGATTGACATAGTCAAAGAGGTCTAAGTTGGTTATTAATTTATTAATAAAATATTAATTTAATTTATAAATATATTCAACGGTGCACTTATTATTTAAAAGATAAATTAATAAAATAGTTAAATTATAGTTTGTTTTAATTTTTTTTTTTTTTAATTTGAAGGTGTTAAAATAAACAACATTTTATATCGAGAATACAGGAATATAAATAACTGAAGATAATATAAGTCTTAGATTATTTTAAAATACATAATGTTATAACAACTCGAGAAATTAAAATTATTTACTAAAGAAAGAAGAAAGAAGCAACTCGTTCAAATGAATCTAATGTTTCATACAGCATGTCTTGTTTTGATGCAAGAGACAGTAATCTACCGGAAAACCCGAAGTACCAGTATATAGAATTACCCAAATATATTCATAGCGCGCGGGGTAAACGGAACATATTCAAATGATCAAGGAGTTCTAAAATTATACAATGAACTTTATCCATTCGTGCACATACTTGAGCAACCCGTTTTGATAAATATATCTTAACTAATTACCTTAAAAATAAATAAGCACTTTGTTTACACAATTTACCAAACCGATTAATATTATGACTATAGTTTTGAAACTAGATTATATTTTCATTATATGATACACACATTTAAATAAACATCACATCATAATATGAGAATCCCTAATGGAATATTTCTAGTGGTCCAGGACAAGCAGGTAGTGTGGAGGTGGTGGCAATGAAAGAAGTCAAGGCTGAAGATTATAAAAGGGGGTAGATGACGAGTTACAGGCATCAGTATAATTATTTCATTCAAACAGCAGGGTTCTGTCTGCGGTTTCAACAATGAGAAAGATGGAGTTGCCGTTAAAGAATGTCGTACAGGTGAGAAACATAATCCATCAAATTATTTTTATTACATCATAGGGATGTTAGTTTTTAAGTTTGTTTTCATGTTAAATTAACATAATATATCCAAATTTAAAAAAAATTTTATTTATACACAATTATACAAGAGTAAAATGCCATCTATATTTCAAAATTAATATATATTATATATTTAATTGCTTGCTTAAAATACTATCATAAAAAATGGTTAAAAAAATTACGATTCAATGATTTTTATATTGGCAACTGCTGTAGCACATTGTTCTCAAAGAATCATATTAATGCAGCTAACGCTAAGTTTATATTATTCTAAGCCGGAATGATTTTTTTTTAGTGCAGTAGCTCTCTATAATTGTATTATAATTATTTACTATGACGACGCAGAGATGAAAATTATGATTTAAAAAATATCATATAATTGAAAATTGAAAAACAACTAATTTTTTATCCGCATCACGAATATAGCAGTTAATAAATTAATAAAAAATAATTTAAGAGTTCAGTTAAAAAAAAAATATATTAATTATGGGTATCTACTAATGCGTTTAAGTATTTCTAAATTCCTAAGGATTATTACATTTTTTAAGTAATGCAAATCACAATACAGAATAACTTCAGGAAAATATAAAAATGATATATTATGTACAAAATGTAAAATAAATAACTATAATAACTTCAATAATGAATACTTAACCTAAGTATTAAATTGATTTTATAATAATAAAACATGTTATATTTATGTTGTAGGTACGTAAATCTAACAGTATAATTATATTCTACTGGATAGAACCAAAACGACCATAGTTAATTAAACTAATAATATTATGATATTATAAATTCTTAATTTTATATTTTGCTGCTAATTATACAAGCATTGATTATTTTTCTTTGCTATTGCATTATTTAAATTTTAGGTTAAAACAAACCTAATTTATTGAAGATTTTTTTTTAATGTGTATACTACATATAAATTTTCATTAATATTTATTCATCATTGATTTTTAAATATTAAATATACAAATAATTTGTATATTTAAAATAGACCTAACTTAAAAAATAATACGATATTATGCTTGATAATAAATTAACAACGGTAAAATACCGATTATGTTGATATTTCATATAATAATATAATAATGGATAAAAATAATACATTGATACATACAAAACATTATGAATGTCTAATACATAGTATAAAAATAAATTTAAATGATAAAGCAGACGCTTAGTCATGTAACTATGTATCATACACACATTTGCAGTCAAACATCAAACGTTAAAAATAATTATTATACCAAAAAAGATTATAATAACAGACTACCTGGGGTAGTATATTAAATAACATATTAAAAAAAAAAAACCGATTCTATTGTTGAATGGATACAATGCTTACAAATATTGTTATTTTTTTAGATACGCGCCTTTTTTCACAAGACAGGTGGTTTGTAACTATAGGGATAGAGGATGTCTAGTGGACCATAACAATATTTTATTTTTATACTACTTATAAGACAACAATTCTTAGTTTTTAAAATAACAGATGTAAATAGATATTTTATATTAATTTTGTTTTTTGATAAAATTCATAAAAAATAAAAACTGATTTAAAGTTAAGTAATTAATAGGTCCTATTAATGAATGTGAATAATAGTAAAAGGTAAAAATAGTAGAGAGGTGAAAATTTTCAAATCTCTACGAATAATATTTTTTGAATTATAACAGAATAACTAATATCATTATTTTTTGTAAATATTTGAACTTGAAAAAGTGATAAAAAATATTGTAAATAAGCATAATAATACATTTTTAATAATTTTTGGTTTCTGTAAAAATAACTTATGAATAGAACTCCGAAGTTGTAAAAGTTACAAATTACTCTATAAAAAAAAAATATGCACTCTTAACTTATGACGAACTAAGCTAGAATTCCGAATTATACGATAGTGAATTATAAAATTAATAATTGAAAATGTATATTTTGCATATTTCACCAACTTAAGAAAAAAAATACATATCTCATTGACTTCTTTTACATATTTTTTAAAAACATTAATTTTTTTCTTCACATGTATTTAAAATAAAATTGAATATAAAACTCAATATTATTTTACATAAGTATTTATTGTCATCATCGCAATCGAATATTTTACGAAAATAGTGCAATGTGCATTTAATCTATACCGCGTTAAAATTCCAAATATCAGTCGATCGTCGACAATTTATCGACTTGTCGTAAATTTATTTATTGTTTAAAAATTATAGTATATCTAAAAATAATATTATAAATAGTTGATAACGAAATTTAATAACCTATTTACAGTTATTTGTTTTTGAATACAACGAAATATATTTTGTCAAAAATCAGTATTGCGTAAATATTTTTGTTTTTAAAAATGTTTACTTTAGACTCCCTAAGTATAAATTAAAATTACCTTTTAAAGGTATTTTTAACCAATTAATAAATAAATATGCTTAAACAATGTATAATAAACTAAAATAATATTAAATTGTACAATAGTTTATTAAATAAGACATATTTAAGTATTTTAGCCACAGTAATATACAAGGCCAACAGCAATGCTAAACTAAGGGAGGGCAATACAAATTTAATTTATACATCATACATTTTATATGATCTACATAATGTCAGAATAACTTCTCAACTTACAAACCAATCATTTTAGGAAACTGATTTTTACTTTAGGACAGTTGTTTTTAAAAGGTTGATCAAATTTTATAAAAATAATGAATATTATTTTATAACATATGACGCTTTGTTAAATACATTTATTTTTGTGTATTATACTGCATAAGTTATGCAGTTTTGGTATTATATGTGTCATAAATATTTTATTTATATATTTTATATTAACAAAAAGAATTTCAATAAAGACATTCTTCACTTTGATAATGGTAGTCATCATTATATACTATGTAAAGATAAAATTATATAAATTAGTAAATTAGATTTAAATGAATTAAACTTGTGTAATTTTCAGATATTCATATTCATTGCAGTTATAATAAAAGTAGAATCAACTAAAGTACCAGGAATAAGGGGATTATCCAAAATACAAGAAGTAATAAATAAATTAAATTTACAAAAATATATACATATTAGTATTAATTAATATATAATTAATTTGTTTAAATTACAGATTCCGCAATACCGTTTTCACTACTACTTACAAGATGATAAAACTGTAAGGAACTACAAATCACCACAAGAAGAAAACAAGAATGGAGAAAAAGTTGGATCTTATAGTGATATAGTTGATTCTAATGGAAATATGCGGGTTGTTAATTACCGTGTCGATAAATCTAATGGATTACAAACTGATGTTAGTACCAATGTTGATGCTTCACCATTAAAGATATCTTTAAACAGTCCTGTATATAATACGCAAACTGATGTTTCAAATGAATCAACTGTGTCTTCAAAAGTATCACCAATAGTTGTAGAGCCCATAAATACACAAGAACAAAAATCGTCAAAACCAATCGAAGTAGATTCCAGAGATGAATATAATACAGCAGAGAGCACTGAGAAAACTACTAAAATAACAGAACTTAAGAATACAAATCAAACCGAAGACCGTAATGATGATATAAAAGATGAACAGACAACAGATCAAGTATTAATTCAAGACGAGGGAATTACAATTAAACAAACAGAATTTACAATTCCTTTTAAAAAACCAAACCCAGTTAGAACAGATGATTTCAAATACAATGATGATGAAGCTATAAAAAAGGATATTGTTAAAATGATACAAAATATTAACGGAGATCATGAGCAGTCTGATCCTCGGTTAAATTTCAAGAGTACATTATCTGATAAGCCAATAAAAGTAGTTGACAGAGATTCTATGGAAATGGAACAACAAGAAAGTTATCAACCAAGTCATGAACATTCAAAATTTAAAAGCCAACAATTATCAAACAAACCATTAAGATTAGTTGGATATAATCCATCAATTTTTGGATCATTATATGACACACAAGTTAATTATAATCGCCCATCACAAATTCAACAACCACCAAATTTGTTTAACCAAGGTTATTTTTCGGGATTTGGAACACATGGAGATATTAAGCAACAGGCATATGATAATTCTGGGATTTATTATTCTCAACCAAGTTCAACCTCTCCTCAACCAGGAACTTACAAAGGAAATAAAAAGTCTAATTTTCCAATACCAACACAACCACTTTATTATTACGATCCAAATTCAATGGTTATGTTGCCAGTATACACCAATATAATCCAAAATGATTATTCTATAACAGAAAATAAACCCCAACCAACTCAACCACAAGCAGATTCTGGTAAAAATGGTTTTAATTTAATGCAAATTTTAAGTGGAGGCAGCTTTTACAAGGGTCTGGAACAAGCAGAAGGTTCCCAACAAATGGCAGTAAAAGATTCAATAAAAACAGAATATAATAAAATTGAAAAATCAAAACCAATAGAAAAACATGACAAACCTAAACCATTAGAAACACATGACAAACCAAAACCTATAGAAACCCAAGACAAATTAAAACCACCACAAACATTGATGTTTTATTTGAATCCAGGTGAACCACCAATAGATTTAAAATCACTCACATCAAACCCATTGCATTTAACATTTGACCAACAACCAGAGTCTGACTGTAATGGAAAAACACTTAAGACTCCAACAGTTAAATCAAACAAACCACTTCAGCCTATACCACTTTGTTCAGATTGTGTGCCAGCTTTGGGATTTATGGGTTCACCAAACACAAAATCAGCTGTAATTCAACAAAAGAAATCTATCGCTACACCCCAGGTGATACCAATATGGAATGGACAAGGTGTTTCAAAGTTAAACTACTTAATCCTACCCACTCCAATAACTAAGTAATAATCTAAACTAATGTATTAATTAATAATATATAATGTAAAAAATGACTGGCTAACACTTAAAAATTATAATCTTATATAACATACCTAAGTTTAATTTAATAAATAAATAAAAAAATTTAAAATATTGTCTTAACATAATATGTATATTATACTTACAGTTCCCATTCTTTGTACAATATCTTCATTTACAGGAAACCACAGCTTAATTTTTTTGTATAAATAATTTTGTTCATAATACTTTATAAGTTCTACTAGACTTTCAAATTGCTTTACACCAATAGTATATAATCGACCTTCAAGCTTAATGCGACAGTGCTTAATCTTTTTTTCAGCTCTAAAATCAACAGAATTTACAAATATTTTTTAATGGTTCATAAGAAATATAGCAAATATTTTTCTTAATTTACCTAAATGAAATAGCATAAAGATGTTTATCATTTTCACATGGTCGCACCAAAAATGCACCTTCATGTGGTACTCGTCGCAATAATGCCTCTGCTCGACTCCTACAAACGTGAGGAAGATACCAATTCATCCCTTCATGTTTTAAAGGCTGAGGTACAGGTTCATTCAAAATAATATAGCTCTCCTAAAATTAAAATATATTATTAATAGTTTATGTGATGTATTAAATTAGAACGAGACTTTATAAATTTATAACAATTTACTTGTATACGTAATGGATATGTACGATAATAAGTTATCAAACTATATAGACTGTCAAATGCAGCACCATCAATCAAATAATACTTTATTTGACCTCTATCATGCTTTGAACGTATTCTGCAATGGTTTACCTTACCTAAATGCCTATACATTTACAAATAGATAAATGTCTAGTTAAACTAATGATTGACTTTATTTATTTACCAGAATGATAGGGAATAATCACCAATGAACGTATCACTTTGTCTTACTAAAAATGTACCAGCTCCAAAATGTTGATACTGTTTCAATAGTTCTTCAGCTTCATTTCTGCCACGAGCTAATTTTCCATGAAACCAGTATTCTCCAAAATGTAATTCGTCATTAGGTATACCCTGCAAAAGGTATATATTTAACCTATATTTCATTACAAACAAAAATGTATTGTGCAAATAATACAACTTGGATATTATATGATGTAGCAAAAACAAATTTATAATTTGAATAAATATTTTAAAATAGGTATTGTACAAATAATCTTCTACTGATAAAATCAAATCATGAATATTCAATATCTTATAACAATAAAATACATAAATATTTTTAAATATTTTTTTAATAAAACTTACTAATTTTTTTGATCTCTAAAATAAGATTACTAGGTTAAGCAATAGAAAAAATATAAAAGCAACATGTCATGTACTTGAAGGTTCTGTGTTCAAAAATAGTGTTATTTATATAATTTGTTTAAAAAATGTATTGAAATAATAAATTATTATTATTTAATATTTAATACAATTAATAATAAACCAAACTAAATATGTTGCATGTTAATTCATAATAATTTAACTGTAAACATAGTAAGTAATATGCTTTTTTGTTCAGTAAATACATTTTAATAAAATTAAGTTAATATAGTAACAAATAAATTTAAATTGTACTAAGTAAACTATTAAAACAAAAAAAAAAACCTAAATAAATTTATATCTACATACAGAATTTTACATTTATAAAAATGGTTTAGATTGAGCTTATTTATAGAAATTATCCTATTGATAAACACTCTGTCTAGTATTTCATCATGTCCTTAATATTCATAATATGTATATAATTATGTATTAAATATAACTAACTTCTCTTAATCGATTTGCACTAGATATGTCACAAGTTTCCAACTCTCCTCCTTCTGCTTCATCTTCATTATCAATATCTGTTTTACAGAGGTCTGTATAATAGAGTTTATTACCAGAAAGTACAAAAAAATGAGGTCTCCATTCTTTTTCCAGCGGATCTTCTAGATAAAGTACTCCATTTTTTTTTGTATTTCTTAGATCAGTGTCTTTAGCTAAAAACGGAGCTATGTTTAAATAAACATAAAAATTAAACGTTTAAATATATAATTTTATTACAATCATCATGATGTCTAATTGTGACAGCTTGGTCTCCATTAACTTTATCTGGAAGTCTTTTATGCTTTATTATGAACTTATACATAAGCTGATCAGGTGAAGGCATTTTAGTTTCATTTCGATCAACTGGTTGTGTAACTAACATATCTCCTAAAATTTCAATCATAGTTGATGCCATATTTCGCTGTTGTGGTATTGAACAGTTGTCTTCTATTGATAAAATAACTGGATACCTAAAATTACAGTAATTAATTAATTAATTAATTAATGTTTATCTATATAATATTTTTCTTTACGGAGAAGTAATAAAAGCATGTTCTTTAATTGTTTTTAGGACGTCTAAAAATTTTATACGACTGGTTAATGTATGTCCATGATATATTATTGGCAATCCGTCTGGTCCATCCCAACAATCTAATTCTATACAACGACATCCCCATCGTAAACACCTTACATATGCTTCAATTGAACTTTCACTAGATACTTGATCACCAGTTAAGTAGCTGAAAAAATGTATAACACCAGATTATTAATTACATCAATATTCTATAAATGTTAAAGAATATTATTACATTAAACAATCTACTATTATGACTAATGAATATTAAAATATATACTCATAAGGGTTTAAACAACTATGTAAAACCAATATTACAAACAAAATAAATTGAAAGATTTATTTTAAAGATCACAGAAATCCAAATAATAAAATATTTTGAGAAAAAATATGAAATAAAATAATCATAGAGGTTTATAATTTATAAACAAGAATCAATATTAATTAATAAAAATATAATATTTAATTTAAAACATTTATTATATCAAATACATAATCAGGTATTCTATTAAAGAAATTATTTTAGATTTGTAATGTATTTATAAACTTTAATATCTTGAAAACATACAAATTATACTAACGTATTATGAGAAGAAGCTATCCAATAATGTGAAAGTGGTTTTGTCATGTTCTGAAATATATTGTCGTAATATTGATCCCATATCTCATTTTGTTTTGAAAACAAATAATCCATAAACTAAGAAAAAATAAAATTCAAGATTATATTACTTTATGATAAACACTACTTAAATCTAAAACAAATTTTTAATCAAAACACAATTTAGAAGACAAACGTATAACCTAACCTGACACTATATTATAAAAAAGCCACTATATGTATTATAAAAAAAGTCACTTTATTATTTTCAAGACTATTTAACCATTTATTAAATTAAAAATTAATTATAAACAACCATTTTCTTCTTAAGTTATCCTTGATTACAGTAATTAAAATGGCACATCATCATAATTTTTTTCTTGATCTTATACATGTGTATATAGTATAGAAGTATAATATGTATATTATGTTGTTATAAATTTTCTCAATAGTTCAGTTACTGCGATTATATTGTTAAAATTAAGATGTTGCCTATAATCTATTATAGATATTTTAAAAATAATACTATTTGTGTTTTGTCTGAATCTTTATAAGTATTTTTACTTCTAATACAGTAATTACCTAATTATTATCATTTACCAATAACTAAAAATTATAAGATTTAATATTTTATTTTTTTTTTTTAAATCAAAATAATGAAAAAAGCTTTTCTAATAGAACAAAAAACATATTATTTTTTATAATTATTGGGTAATAATACCTTAATTCAAATAATTTAATCTCGATTGGGTAAAGACAGAAAAGTTTTTATTATATTTTACATATTTAAGACAGAGAAAAAATATTAAGGATGCGCCTTTTTAAAGAAAATATTTTATTTTATTGAGTCTCAATAATATACATATACATATACATATATATATATATATATATATATATATAGTGTGAATCTATAACAAATACAAAAAAATTAAAAATTCAATATACTATTCTACTTTTATTTATTTAAATAAGTACAAAATAATTAGATTTATTACAATTTATTATTCTGTACAACCATAACTATAAATCACAGATGCTCATTTTCAATTTAATCAAATCTAATATTCTGTTATCCAAAAAAATCCTTTAAAAAGTTCTAATAATATCATGGTAATTTAGTTAACCTATTAAATACCTATTACCATTTTACCATTCGAATTTCATAGAATAATAAGTGAAAATAGAAACGGAAGTTCAAAGCTGAAAATGAGCAACGAAAACTGTTATCAGTTAGCAGTGGTCGCCATTTGGAAGACAAGCCGCGGTTGCGGTGGATGATAACACATACTACCCAATGCAGTTGCAGTATGTAATATGTACTATGTTCACGGGTTACCAGAGTCCATAATATTACTTAATATTGATTTTTAGTTGACGCGGTTTTTATTTGACTCATTACGTGTTAGTTTAGTTAACATTTAATTACTATTAAACACTTCAAAATGATCCGTTTCATTCTAATACAAAACAGAGCAGGAAAAACGAGACTAGCCAAATGGTACATGAACTTTGATGATGATGAGAAACAAAAGCTTATCGAAGAAGTGCACGCAGTCGTAACAGTCAGAGATGCTAAACACACAAATTTTGTAGAATTCCGAAACTTCAAAATTATTTATAGAAGGTACGCCGGACTATATTTTTGCATCTGCGTGGACGTGGGCGATAACAATCTATGTTATCTGGAGGCCATTCATAATTTCGTCGAAGTCCTCAACGAATATTTCCACAACGTTTGTGAACTAGATCTGGTTTTCAACTTCTACAAGGTATACACCGTGGTAGATGAAATGTTTTTAGCTGGCGAAATTCGGGAAACAAGTCAAACTAAAGTTTTAAAACAACTACTTATGTTGAGTTCATTAGAATAAGTTATTATAATATCTACAAGCAAATATTTTACTTTACCAATACACTTAATACTATTTATAATTTATTACTCAATACCATAATGTATTCTTTTTTATTTATATACATATAATATTATAATGCTATTACGAATGTAATTAGAATTAAAATAAATTACAGGCAATTTATTTTCATTCTTTTCTTAGATCTTTTTTTACGTGTGATAAGAGATAATATGATATCCTTAATTTTATCCGCCCCTTAAGATAGCAAATCTGCGAATATCTAATATTTACAACTATAGGAATTTGGAATACATTGTTAGTGTTAAATACATTTTGTTATAAAATAAAATGGATGGCTATAAATTGTTGAAGTTTGGTGTATTTTTTACAATCGGTGTTATCAAATTAAGTATTTGGATGATTTATTTAAAATAACTTACATCGGTTGCAGTAAATTGTAGCTTATCGTTTGAATCTTTTCCACAATACTTGAAATATTCTTTCATGTGTTTACCAACGAGTTCTTCTTCAAGACATAAATTTTCTTGTTCAGCGTTCAGAAATCTAGTAAGATTTTGAACACTGAATGTATCATCAGCTGAACAATACATTGAAAAGCATTCATTGAAAATCTATTAAAATGTCAAAAGGTATTAAGTAAGTAAATAATTATATTAATACATTATAAAATATAATTTTTACCCCTGAATTATAGATAAGTTTATTATAAAGAGAGACAAACTCATCAAAATTAAGTTCATTGCGCTTCCTGGTATCGACTTCTTGAAACAACTCTCGTAGTTTACTGGTTGATATTTTGCAATGAACACGAGGAAAAAAAGATTTTACATCTTTCAGTGTTACTCTATAAGATAAATATGATTATTATTGTTGTTTTTTTTTTAGTCTAAACACCATTTCAATGATTATATGATTATATTTTAAAAACATTTTGTTTTAAGTGGTTGATTTTTTTGATTATACTAACGTTTCCCTTGAATTTTCCATAGTATAAAATTCTTTGCGTAACCATCTTTCAACTTGCAATGGATATGGAGCACAAACAGTATCATTTACAAGATGATATAAACCTTTGAGCCATAGTTCACATTCTTGTTCAGATAAAGCTATAATCCATTTAAAATTATAATTAAATAAAGGTAAAACATCAGCAACAATAAAAAATTTGACCCACTCATTTATGACACAAAGGTATACTTGAAATTTTGGACTGATTACAATCAATTCTAAATAATATTTACAGCAAAATAAAACATAAATTTTAATTTATAAAATAGCTTATAATTTTCTATAAATTATTATTTAATATTTACTGTATAATTGTTTAGAACCAGACATAAAAATAATATATTTTAAACAAATTGAGTTCAAAGGAAAGAAATATTAAATTTTAGATTCTAATTAAGACTATGAATATAATAATAACACATTAAGTAAGTAAAGACATTTTAATAGAATAAACAAATTTCTGATCCTTAATGTTATAAAAGATTTTTGGTAAAAAAAGTTGGTTCTGTAGAGCGTTTTATAACAAATGTCCCTCAATATTAACATACCAAATGTCAATTTTTACTCAAACTAGAGTCCAAAGTTAAGTCTAGGAAATAAAGAGCATGTTTTTTTTTTTTAAATATGCTTGGCAGCAGTTCTGAGTTTGGTGAACCCATAACAAAAAATCGCCACTTGACGTATTAGTATCGAAGGGATATTTATTGTAAAATGTACTATAATTTGTACTTTTGTGGGACAAGAGTATAAATTTTCTAGTACTTTTTAAAATTACCAAAAAAAAAATAAATAAACAACTTTTTGGGAACCATAGTTCTGATCTATGTCATAATTTTTAGGTGCAAAACTAATTCCACATCTTAAATTTAATAAAAAAACATATTATCTTATAGAAAATGAATGGCTAACTGAAGAAAATAGATTTACAATCAAAACAATAGTAATGAGTAAATTAATCAATATTTCATAACACCCATAACATTATTTACTTTCTGGCTTAATATTTAAAAGATTATGCAGCTACCTCTAAACAATATACCTCTTCCATTCACTGAAAATATTTGTTATGTAAATATACACATCATTAAACATCAACTAACATGAATGGAAACTAATTTTAAATAATGAATTCCACAAAATTTTACTTCTCACATCAAAACATTTAATTATAAATAATAAAATCCTTTCTAAAAATTATTACTTAACCCCCATATGAACATACGTATTTCATCTATAGAGCTCACCATCGAAACATTAGTTCTCTTTAAGCCTTTTAGTTCAAATTATTTCTATAATTTATTAAAGATTTATTTTATGTCTCTAACCAGTTATTTCATTAAAGCTTATAAATGAAAAAAAAATACTTTTCTTTATTAAAATTCTGTAATAGATTACGGATAATAAGAAAACTATCTAATAGTAAAACAATATTTGATTCAACTAAAAATATAAAATTTCTCATTTACTAATAATAATATTGCACTAGAACAAAATCGATTTTAGTTATATGAAACTCAATATTTTTTTTAAATAAGTAATAACCATTATAATCTTGTAAATACCTATTTAGTTTAATACCCACTTTTAGGTTTTCAAAAGTAAAATAGTTTATATTGAACAACTAGTATAAGATATATCATTTAAATGTTGTCAAAAGCTATAAAACAAAGAAAAAATATAGTTTTTAATTTTTTTCAAAAATAAAAATGTAATTAATCATGACACTAGGATGAAAAAAGGATATTTTTAATTGTTATACATAAATAAGAGCTGAACATCCATACACCTATCTTTAAAATTAGTAAATAAATAAGTAGATATTATCTGTATTGTTTTGTTTAGTTCAATATTTAAGTTAGTTATAAATTACCTATATAATATTGTAAATCATTTTTTACACAACTGAATTTGTATTATTAAGATAATAACAAAAAATATATTTTAAATAATCATACCTAATATTGTTTTAATTAAAATAACAAAAATGAAAGTATTTATAAACAACCTTGACAGTATTATATCCAGTTATTCATAAGATATAGGTACCTTTGTCCCTTTTTTTTTATAGAGTTTACCTTAAAGTTCATAAATATAGCATATATCATATCATTAATAGACATACCAACAACAGACAGAGTTTTTAATTTGAATTCGTTGCCATAAAATATGACAAAGCATTTGGTCGCTTCAAATTTCTTTAATTCATCAGGCCATCTATCAAATTCTTTACTATTTCTACCACAGCGTACTTCTTTGGCGTCTTTGAGGTCCACTAAAATAAATTGATCAATCATACATAAAATGTTAAATACACATAATGGTACAACATAATTATACAATAATTGTATTGATCAAACTAATATATATAATTACAAGAGCCATCGAAGGTCTTATTGTTAGTACTACTAGTCCTAGACCAAAGAATCTGTCGTGTTTCTTTTCGTAATCTTAATGTTCGTTTCTCAGGCCGCTTCTTCAAATAGAATCTCGTGACAATTGTGCCTCGTTCCAAAATGTTCATGATCTGTTCCAGTTCCGAAATGAGTACGTTATGTGATAGTGAGCTGCAAGCCATTTCTGATATATTTGTATACTATTTATACTGCCCGAAAACATTTATTAAGTCAATTTTCGAAAATAAAAAATTCTTTTGAAAATGTGTACAAGTTTTTTATTAAATTATCAGAATAATTGTGAACTGTGATTCATGAATGAAATGAATGAATGATAAATATTACTATATTAGATAACGAATACTTATCAATGATTACAAAACATGATAACGTTTAACATATGAAATAAATTAAATTCAAAAACAGGGGGTGGTCACTTGTTATAAATTTAAAATATTAGGTACCTAATAATACAAGAATACTAAAAATAGTATTAGTATTGATAATGAATACTGATTGATCAATTTTGGTGTTTGATAATCGGCACTGACTAGTATACAATATATATATTATATTTAATTTTAAATCCATATTTTTTTTTTTTTGTATAAATTCATAAGTAGGTACTAGGACACTAGGTAAACCATATCTACTGATATTGTTTAATTAACTCTACAGTTTCCTCTACAGTAAAGTTTTCAAGAATATTAAAATAAATTGTTATAACCGTTTTTAAAGTCTTATACAGTAAAATATGATAATAGATGATAGATACCTTAATTATTGATCTGGCTTTTTTTCCAACTAATAATAATTTTTTTTTTTTTTTTGAAATTATAGACTATTTAGGCCTTTTGCTGTTGATACCAAATTCTTCCATTCCTCTCTATTATACGTATAGTTTATGACTCTATTCCATGATACCAATCTGGTCTCCGCTTTAACGTAATAAAATAATTATAAAAATAATAAGATTAATAATATACCTAAATATATTATATCATAGTCTTGAAATAAACTAAAATATTTAAATCAAATATAATTAAAATTGTAATTTTTTTATAAGATACTTAGATTTAAGTACTTAATTATACAAAAATGAATGTTTAATTTATTTTTAAATAGAAGTACCTAGCTAATCAACAACTAATAGCAGATCAGGCACGTACTTGGTTTAGTTAAAGTTTGAGTTTTGAGGACGCTAATAAATACATACATGATAACTGACAAGTGATTAATAGAACTATTAGGTATTTGAAATTGAATTAAGTTTTGGAAACTTTAGAGTAAAAGGTACCTAAAGAAATTTATTTTTGTAACCCCTCTTTGTCATACACATAATCAAAATAAAAACATAATGATACTAAAATACTAACTCAGGTGTGCATATCGGTATAGCAGTATGTGTTTATTGTATATTGTTGTTATTATTATTAGTTATTATGTGTATAATATGGCTATGCCAAGTAGAATGGAACAGTATATACTATTCCGTTTGTCATAAATGCTATATATAAATACCTACCTATACCTATAGTTATTATACGTACCTATGAATTATAATGTATACATATTACATATAGAATAATTATCCTTTTTATAATGTTACATTAAAATTATAAAAATAAATATATTTTCACTGCAAAATTTTTTTTATTATTTATTGATCATTTTTTATTGCGTTGTATTGAAATATTTGTTTTTAAATAGTTATGCGTAAAATAATTAACGGTATTTCAGAAAAATATAATTTATTTGTTGTTATTAGATTATTTAAATGATATATGCATATATAATCATACTGATGATCATGATGATCCCATAAAACCATTCATTGTTTTAATAACGTAAAACGTAGGTAAGTAACAAAAAATGAATATTGTAGGTATTGTTGTAATTTCAATTTTTAATTAACTTAATATATTCTATTAAGCTATTAAAAGGCTTTTATAATATTGTTACTCATTAGGTACCTATTTTCTGTTAATTATATAACTATATTGGTTGTAAATACATAAATATAATATGATTTATTATTTAAGAACCTATTTAACACTACATTTAGATTGGTACTTATCCTTATCCATATTATAATATTATGTAAGACAAAATTAGCATTTTATTTTTTCAAATATTTTTTCCTAAGTAAATTCTTGTTAATCCATTTCTAAAAACTATAATATATTTGCTAAATAAGTACTTAAATCAGCGATTCCCAAAATTGTTTTTCATTATTATTATAATTATTATGATTTATAAGTCACGGCACACTTTATAATTTGGATAAATATTAAATATTATCTACTTTTCAAACATAAATGATTTTTATATATACATATAAAATTCAACTTTTCGCGGCACACCTTTCAAATTTCAGGGCATACCCTTTGGGAAACACTGATTTAAAGTATGCTATCCGTGTTAATATTAAATAAGAAACGATTAGGAGGTACCTATCGATTCTTTGTAAATTAAGTGCTTAATGTTTAACGTCTAACTAATAACGTTTCTATATTAACGCGTGTATGTTTATAGATCCTTAATTTAGTGTGATAATAATAATTATGCCAAACGTTGTGTTAAAATATATTACTGCATTACCTAACTGATTTTCAAAAGTTTTCGTGTAAAAATACTTTTGATACGAATAACACAGTATTATATACAGTAAGAGTAAAGTTGGATGACTTACTGGATATAAATTGTAATTAGTCGAAAGCTCTGTTGTACAATGAGTATATATTTATTTAAGCATTGAAATTTTAATAAATAATAATTAATAAATAGCTTATACAACTAAGTGACAAGTTGTAATATTGTATTACTGTAACAGTCGTACAACTGTTTAATTATTTGATTGCATCACAATATTTTATAATTATCAATTTTTTCATACCTACTTCATCATATTTATTTTGTTTCATAATCCGTATCGCACCAATATGCCTTTAACAAGCTTAACAAAAACATATTTGTCAAAAGTTCGTTACGTTTAGGTCTTATAACTTAACATAATAATGTATATTTATAAAAAGTAAGTACTCTTTATTATTATTATATTATGCATATTAATACATACATAAGTTGTCTTTGAGGTTTTATATTTAATTATTTTAATATTTTTATTACTTTTGTCTTTATCATTTTTTAGAATTTGGCAAAGAAAAAATTCTGAGTAGATGGTTATCACTTATCATTATATATTATTGTCTTCGTTATTTTTAAGTTTATAGGCAATAGTTTTTTCAGTCTAAAGCTATATATTTTATAATTATATTTTAAAAGACCTTTTTTTATATAGTTATACTTATACACCTTAAACCTAGTACTCTACTAAATGCATCAATTAATAATCTAGTGATCAGTTATACTTAATAATTTAACTATTGTCCGTAGGTACAAATTCATTGAGTTAAGATATTAACTGTTGACTATTTAACGATCATTATTCATTATATTGGGATGCGGATACCTATAGGTACCTATTTCAATGTTTAAATAATATGTAGAATTATTAATAATTAAAATTATTAGTGTTTCGGCTACTCTAATTTATCTCTGAACAATCGGAAATTGAAGGTTTTCCTATCGCATTTTTCATTAATACACATCAAATTTAGAATAAAATATATAAAAATACACCTAAATCGCATATTTACATTATCACTCGTATGCTTATTATAATTATTCTCGAGATTATCGAGTTTTTCTAGATATTATAATAGGTTATAGGAATTTATATATTAAACAACTATAATATTTTGTTGTGATTATTGATTCGTAGATGTATATTATCAGTGGTGTTCCCATAGGATTGGTATACTCTCGAGATTTTTTCATAAAATCACGGGTATATGTACTGCGTATACTCTCAAATTTCAATGAATTTGCGAAAAAATAGTTATTTTGAAATTGTACCGATTACATACTCTTAACAAATTTGTTGGGGGACATATCTGTACATTACCATGATATTATACAGTTATTAAAATTTGAGACTTCCTAAGTCGTAGTCACTGCCTGTCGTAATTTGCAAGTCGTCAAGTGCAAACACGACAATAGATACCTACCAGCTTGTACTACCTATACGTAGCGGTTGCTGCACACGATAAATAAATACATATTATATGCATAAGTATATAATCGTACCTATATCGTTATTGTATTCCATGATCGCATATTATGTATTTATTTCGTAGGTAGAAAAAGTATGAGAGGTATACTGTTTATTATTTAGGTACCTACTGCGATCTCCGCGACGGCCCACGACAACCAGTTCGGCGTTGAACGCTTCGCGAGCGCCTGCGCCGTCCGTGACGTCATCGTCGTGAATGCTGTTCGTTCGCCGGGGACTTGTTGAACTGCGTGGCCTACATCCGGGAATCCCGTTAACCGTGCCACTTGTTCGGCACCACCAGACGCTTATAGAGTTGTATAGACCTCCGCGCATACGTGTTCGGAGGGGAGGGTAGCGGTCGTCGGCGATCGCGTTATTATGTTATTATTATTATTATTATTATCATTATTTTTACGTACACGACAGTAACGATTACGAATCGGTAACGCGTTAGCGTATCGTGCCCGGCACAGACATTTCACTCGTATCCGTGTTGCAGTGTACAGGTTACTCATCTCATTGCGACACACAATATTGTTGTTGGTTTAATATATATATATATATATATTATCTCGTCATAAGCGCCTTAACCGACACACGCACACATGTTCGGACTACCGGGAATCATGGGCAAAAGTGTCTCCGGAGAGAGCGGCGGCGGCGGCAAAAATCGGAGTCACAACGACAAGAGCAGCTGCAACAAGAGCAAAGCGCTTACGTATCTGCTGTGGCTGGTGGGCGGCGTGTGCGGCCTGCACCATTTCTACTTGGGCAGAGACCTGCAGGGCGTGCTTTGGTGGTGCACGTTCGGCGGGTATTTCGGGTTCGGTTGGCTCAGAGATCTGTTCTACATCGGCGAGTACGTGGCCGACGCCAACAAGGACGAGAAGTACATGAGAAAAGTCGACTACATGGTTCGCGTGCACGAAAAGGTGAGTGCTCGTGTAGGGTTTTTGACATTGTTCCCGGGGTTAGGTCTCGGGGGGCCTTAATATAATCCGACGCAATATTGCCATACTTATCAGCATTTAGTGCGACGTGATAATTCGACTTTTAGCCTTTAGGAGGTACCTACACATTTACACGGCACGCGTATTCGCGTACTCTTCTGAGGATTGCGTGCGCGAAAAGACAGAATAGTTTATACATACATATTTTATAAGAACGTTAAAAATTATTTTACGATATAATATTATATTTTGATGTTTCCCTTCCCCTCATTATAAAAAAAAAAAAAAATAGTTCGCTAGGTGGTGTAATGTATTCACGTACTTTTTTAATAAGATTTATTACGTCATTATTATAATATAAGTATGAGTGACATTTATAATAAAAGGAGTATAAATATAGGCATTAATATAATACCTGAAACTTGATATTACTTTTACGTATCATTTCTAATTTTATAATGTTTGCGTATTTTGGGACTTATAAATACTTCGTATTTAGGGGCTCTTACCACACGTCATACGCCTAAAAAAAAAAAAAAAACTACTTGTAATAATGTTGTTAATAATTATACACGAGTCTGAGAGGTCTAAAAATCTTAAATCCGGCCCTGATCAGTGGAGAATGCATACTATTATGCTAGCCTTTTTTATGTGTGAGTATGCAGTATGGATTTTTTTTTTTAAAAGCCTGTCATTAATGCGTTTGTTATTTATCCCACCCACATACAACATGAAAGTTTTGAGTTTTAATAAATTATGAGCCAAATATATATAATATACGAGGTGTACTCATTATTGGATATCGCGTGGCAACAGTAGGTACCTATCGTTAAATCATGCCATCGTTGGAGAAATTAACTAATAATAAATAATTATAATTGATACATGGGTTGAATTGTTGAATATCTCTACCTATATGACGATATGGTTTTCCTAACGCTTTAACGTTGGCATACTTATACATTGCGTATACGATGTGACACGGAGGTAGCCGGGAACGTCTCGGTCGGCTTGAAAAAAGTGTCAGACGAAAGAAATGGAACACGAATACACGATCCGTATTTTACCAACATCTATATAGTATATATATGCCGAAGCAATTCATTTATGACTGGTAATATCATTTAGATTTTACCTCGGTTATTGCTTTTAATGAAATTCGATTATCTTATTTTTTCAAAATTATTTTAAGAATTCGGATAAAAATTCATAGTCTTAAAGTGGCTCACAGCTAAAATGTTTTTTAAATTTAGGTCAACAAGGTATATATATCTTTATTGGGCCAGAATGATAAAAAACGATCAACGAATAATAATTTATGAAACCAATACACGTTCACACGTAGAACACATATGGTCACGGTTGTGTTGGATATATCTGTTCATTTATTATTTACTTAAATGCTTGGTTAGGTTTTTATGACGTGGTTAAATTACTTAAATTTATTATTTTTAATGGTCCAGTAATTCTAGTATAATTCTATATATTATATTCTATTCTATATCCTACATTTATACCTTATCAATCTTTTAATATTCAAAAAATTTACTTGAACACAAATAAGGTTACATAATATGTATATTATAGACTATATTATGTTTTTAAAAATAATTTTAATTTACTCTACTTAAGATTTTAAATTTCCATTATTGGTTTTCGCTGTCTGTATTATGTTGCATTGTTTTATCTTTGTTTTACTGAAAAATTAAGATTCAACAATATTTTATTACAGTTTCTTATCATACATTTTATAGGTAATACATTTATACATATTTATATATACGACTTTGTACTAGGTGTACAATCTTTCTAATATGCTCACCTACATGGCTACATATTGTGTAGGGTAGGTAGATCTTAGATAGTAAGTAATAAATATTTATCTAAATATATAATGTATAAAATATAAATAAATTATCCATTATATTATTCGCGTTATATTTAAATTTTATAAAATAAAGTTTACTATACTATATATATGTCATAGTTCTAAAAATTATAACTATTCTGAAATAATATACATCCTGCTGTCTGCGATCTTTTTGATTATTACCTATTCATGAAAAATATGATATTGTCAATTATTGATTAACTATTATTTAATAAGCGAAATTACTAAAAATTAATTTCTCGAAGTTGTATACAAATCAGTATTTGTTCGTTGTCTAAATTTCAAATTTGAATTGTTATCTCGTTATTTTGTTTAAATTGTTTTAATTACTCTGTTGTTTTTTTTATTTAAAATTTGATACCAAAAAATAAAATAATGATTTCTTTTAAATTTAATTATTTGTTAACATTTTTTGATGTTGAAAGGTACCTACAACATTTATCTTATTTTGTTTTAATTGGAATAAAAACACGTTTAAAACAAAAATTAATATTATTTTTGTTAATAGTGTATATTTTAATATTATTTGTGCATATTGGTGCATATATATTGACGGATTTTCTTTGTATATTTGCATCATATTTACCTAATTTTAATGCATTTAATCTAGATTTCTAGGTACCAAATAATGATACCTAAATTTCGTTTTGATAGAGAAAATGGACTTGACTCTTGAGTTCAAATGTAGTTCGCCAACAATTATAAAAAATAAATAATATTCTTTTGCTAACAAAAATTATGTTAAAAAATTATATTTGTTTACCGACCCCTTGTGTTACGAGAGTTCAATACTGGAACATCAGACATGTTTGGAATTTAACCTTGAGAATACCTTCAATAGAAACACATGCAGGTTAATCACCTTTATTTCTTGGAAAATAAATTGTTTATTAAATTGCTGTTAAAAAGGGTTCTTAACTCATCGTTTAGTGTAAAATACCTTTTTCTTATTGAAAAATTTAAATATTATTTTGGAATACACGCAATACAGTAATATTATTGTGAACACTTCTTTAAGGTTTATCGAACATATAATACATTATTCACCGTATTAATGTACTCGGGCAAACGTACATTAAACCATTAATATTTTAACGGTTTTTTTGTTTAAACCAGTTATTAGAGATAATATTATTCAATTTACTCATTTGTATAACATACAAAAACAACGGTATCACATTTCAGTGGTGGAATGCTTAATAATAATAATATTATAATATATTCCAATACGTTAGCGAGATCCAACTTACGTCTAATAAACTAGTAACGTTCAATATTATCGCTAGATGGCGGTTTTTGGTCTTAGACCGTCAAAATGCTCTCACTTGTTACGGTTGGACCAAGTTGCGTAGTATATATACTCCGTTCAAACATTTACACTTCACCTCACCTCCGTTACCTTACCACCGGGTCTACACTCTTGGCGCGATAACCAAGTGGTTATCGAGTGTCCACATTTCGACCTGAGGAAAGTCCCCGAACCATTGGCAGAGAGTGCAACCGGCTCAACAGCCGCTCGATTACGCCCCATTCGCCCGAACACATGACGGAAGTGAACGGTGTACGTTTCAACGTACTCGCGATCCGTAGGGCGGGTTGTGGGTGTACATCGACTGGTTCTAGAAATAAAGTCTGTAAAGGGAGAGCTACGTAAGTAGTTCTTGACATAATGGGGCTTATCAATGAAGGTGAGGTAACAATTTTTTTCATTCTCGTATAGATAATAATAAATATATTTTTTTTATTATTTCTTGTTCCACAAAACCTCAATATTCAACAAAGATCTTTAGATTGTTGAAAAATTATTGCCCAAACAGTAATATTAATAATAATTATAACGACAATATTGCTTTCGTTAGAAACTAAAAATTAAACTGCACATGGACTAGTGCGACTTGAACTAAAAAATTATTATTATTTATGCACTCTAGTAAAATATAGAAATTTAGAAAAAATTAATAGGTATGTTTATAACAATAACAACTATCAAGTGGGCATTTTATTATAATCTAAATTCTAAATGTTAATGTCAATATAAAATAAAAAATGTATTTAATTAAAAGGTAAATAAGAATTATCTACAGTTAACTAATACCAAGTTTCTTAACTAATCTTACAATCTATAACATGCGGAGCATTAACTACCTATATAAAATATAAATTATTATATTTTGTTTTTATTAGTAAGATTTATTATAACGTAAGGTAACTTATCTCTAAATCACAGATCAATTGCATGAATAATAAATTTAAAAGAATATAATTATTAGTAGTTACAATAATAATAACTGAATTATTACCTTGTTAATTATTATAGGTACCTAAGTACTTATTTAAATCTAAAAAATATTATTATGACTATTATGAGTAATAACTAATAATATATTAATATTTTAAATTTTTTCATTACTAATATCTGATATTTTTAACTATGTTTCAGCCACCGTTTTCTACGGTTCGATTCACTGGAATGGTAGTAGTGGCTTATCTTTTTAGTACCGTTGTATCCCTAGCAATACCTGAAGATAATGTTGGGGGTCTTAGCTGGCAATGGCTACATGTATTTACTCCTTTAGCCGCAGCTTTAGGTAAGTAATTGATCTTCTAAGTAGTAATACTATTATAGAAACTACTTTTAAATTGATTATTTCTACATCATTATTTTTCTATTAATTATGTACATCAAACATTATTATATCATTAGTATATATATTAATACATTAGTATATTTAAAACTATACAGCCAAGATTTTATATTAGATATTATTGTTGTAACTTGTAGTACCTATTCGTATTATAGGTATCTTTTTGCCTCTTAATTTATTTCAATAATATTTACTCTTTGTGAGCTTGAGTAAATTGTACTTTGTCTAATATCTATTGTTTATGTGTTAAAAAAATTAATTATCTAGAGAGTATTTTCTACATTAATTAAAAATAAAAATTTGAGTTTATCACTTAATTTCATCAGATACATAAACATAATCATTAGTCGTCCCCATGTTGTAATTTGTCAAAGTTCATAGATTATTAAAATGTACTTCTTATTATTAATCTACAAATTAAGAACATTTTACAATAGGCTCTGCATATAAGTTCTTAAATTAATATTTAAAATTAATTTAATATTCACCAAGTACTTATTGTTGTTAATGAATTTTTAGGAGTATGGGCTGTGGGGAATATTGGTCATGAAACAGGATCTCTTAAATGGCCTTTAATATGTGCATATATAGTACCCATGGTTGGTAATCCATTGAAATCATTTATTTTTGATAAATGGGGCTATGATATTGATGAATCTACATCGTTTGCTATCATGATATTATCAGCAGCGTGGTCATTTGATCATTTGGAGAAACGGTGGAGACCAAAAAACCAAAAGAGTCCAGGTATCTTAAAGTAAGTATTCAAGTAAAATTAAGTATTGATTATATTCATGTATTTAATATTTTTTCAAAATAATTTATTCGTTTTTAAAATTATGTGAATACCTACCTTTTTTATTTGATGTTTACTTACGTATGTAATTTAATTTGCAGAAGAATTATTGTGATCAGTATGTGCTGTTTATTATACATGGCTTTATGGAGTAGTTATTTGTATTTCAATGCCAAAGTAACAGATGAAGAAGGTGATGAAGTACCATTCCATGAAGCTTTAGGTCATTTTTTCAGTTCACCCTGGTGGTTAGACGTAAAACAATCTTTCATTGATGTATGGCAATTTGCTCAAGAACACGGGTGGATGGAGACTTGGCGGCAAATAGTTTCATTATCTGATCCTTCGGGTGAACAAAATGCTTTTAAGGTGAGATTATCCAATTTGATAGGACTTCAAAAATTAAAAATGTATAATATACTGTGTAAAATATAGAAAATAGCTTAAAACTAAAATTATTGAATGAATGTATAAAATATAAATTTTTTTTACAATTTTACAACATTAATATTTATGAATGAAGTGCAGATTTTTATGCAATTGTATATTTTTTTTTATTTAGTGAGATCAATTCTGAGTGTGGTTATGATTACTTCAAATTTTCTATGAATTGTTAATGTTATATATATATATATATATTTTTTTTTTTATTTTTTTGTTTTTTAGTGTAGTGGGATTTTTATTTCTGATGCCATCTTAGTTAGTATAAGAATTTGTATGTCTTTGTAAGAAGTAATTTGTGGGAATGATGATAGCAAAGAATTTTTTGTGACTTTTGCTGTAAGGTCAGTGTGTTCATTTTCTTTTAGGCTACAATGTTCAGGAATCCAAAAAAGTTTAATTTTGTAATTATTATTTTTTTGTAGAGTGTGAATTTTATTTTGAATACGTAGGCTAATATCTGATAGGTTATATATGTTTTTGATATTATTAATTGCGCTGAGAGTCTGAAAATAATGGTGTCTTGGAGATGGTGTTCGGTTTTTAAATCAAAGGCTTTAATTATGGCTGTGGACTCTGCTGTAAAAACTAAACTAGAGCTGGAAAGCTTGTATATAAATTTCATGCTGTTTTATATTCAGCATCAACCCTGTCTTGGCTTGAGGATGCGGCTATATATATTTTTTCACTTATTTTATTTTGTATTAGATGGTAATATTCTTGTTTGTAGCAGGTGATGTACTATTTTTTTTAGTATAGAGAGTTCAGAGTGTTGGTTTTGTTAGAATTTTTTAATTCGGGCACCTGAATAGGCAAAAAGGTTAACAGTTTAAAGGTTTTTAAATTGTTTTCTTAAAATAGTATAAGTAAAAAATGAAACTTTGGTTTAAAATCAAAGAGAGGGGCAGTACTTGCTAGTTTTAATTCATGATTTAATATCAATTTTAGTTTTAGGTACCAGCTAGGTTGTAAATACTAAGTATTGAACTTGACCGATACGTGCCAATTGACATGCAAAGTCCTGAGTTATGTATAATGTCGAGTTTTTTTGTGAGTGATTTGTTTGTAGTTGCTTACATGAAATATCCATAGTCTAGTTCGGACAGTATAAAGGACTTGTACATTTTTTTCAAGACATGAGTCTTGGACCCTTGTGAAGGTACCTATGGGACAGAATTTTTATAATGTTTAAGTGTGAAGTAATTGAGTTTTCTAGATTGTTGATATGATGAGCCCAGGAACATCTTTTGTCAATAATTATACTGAGTATTTTGAAGTTAAAACTATGTACTTATATTTAAACACAAGTTTTTATAAACAATACCTATTATTTTTTATTTAAGGTGTTGGAATTAAGATCAGGAGCTACACAAACTGAAATTAAAAATCAATGTAGAACATTAGCAGTAAAATACCATCCAGATAAAGCTAAAGATGATGAAACTAAAAAAGATGTGCAAAATCGATTCTTCGAAGTACAGCAAGCATGTGAACTGTTATCAAATAGTAGAGCTAAAAGGCGAAGAAGAAACAAACAATTTAATGAAGAACTTTAAGTTGCAATATTATTTATTTTTTGTTATGCATCTGTCATAAAATCATACCTAATTATTTATACATTTACTGTGATAAAACCAAATTAATGTTTACTGCAACATTATTTAAGAATATTATATTTCAAAAATGCTATTGGTCAAGGCATTAAATATTTATGTGATGGATAATTTTAAAACAAAAATTATAACTTTGTAATTCTTTATATGTTAACTTAACACTATATTTGATTAAGGAATGCCTTCATCAGATTTATAGTGTTTTAGAAATATTCATTATTATTTATCGTACAATAACATTATCAAATAAGATACTAGAATCACATTTTATAAACGCTCATTAAGTATAAATGTATAAATTTTGTATGTAAACCAAATTAAACACCAATTTTATACTTATATATTTTGTTAGAACCATATAAATGTAATGTTTTCGAGTTTTCAGTGAGTCTCGAAGTTCCTATTTATAATAATAATGTTTAGTTTGTTTTTAATATGTATTTAACTTATAATACCAAACTTTATGATTTTATTATTTTTTTAAAATGAAATAATTTTAATTTACCTTATAGCTTAATGTAATATTGTTTAATGCCAATAAGATTTAAGCCATGAACTGTACTTCCACAAATCACAATAATATTTCTAACTTTTTGTAGAATCAAATATTGTATTCTGTAAAAAATTATATATACATATGTATAACTTGATATAATTACATTTTAGGAGTTGGGAAATAATGTATATGTTTTGTTAAAATATAAATCATACTAATTATTAATTAGTACCATTATCAAAATTGTAATGCTAATCTACTTTTTTTTTTGTATTCAGACTATTAATTAGATAGTTCATAGATTTCATGACATATAATATATTTAGAACAATTGGAAGAAAAAATATTACATGATATGGTTTATTGACTTATTTGTGTAATTACTATAATTTTAATAACAGAAATGAAAAAATATTTAGCATTAGAAGTAATGATATACATATTAAATTTTAAATCATTAATAAACAATATCTAAAAGAGCACCTTAATATTTGAGAATATTAACATTCATTCTTATTTCACTTTGTGAATTCCGTACAATTATAATATTTCATCTTTCATTTAACAATTAGTCACATTTTTTTTTTCTATAACAAATAAATAAAAAAAATCCAATCTATATTGTTTTATATTAGACATTTTTAAACAATTTTATATTTTTATAATAGTAGAAAATATCATTAATTTTGGATAAAATTAATTTAACTTGAGTTATAAACTATCTTGAACATAGAGCTTAAAATAAACTAATGAGAATTAATTGAATATATATACGCATAACCAGTCATAAGTCATAACATACCTATAATTCAGAAAAACAATTAATTAAGGATATTATCAGCCAATGGCCACCACCATGTTTTCTGTAATAAAATATTTAAATATTTATATCCTATTAATTTAATTAAATAAAAATAACAAAACTATATTAAGAAAGTTTCCAAACTTTAATTTTTTGTAATATTGTTATATTAGGCAAAATTAATAAATACAAAAGTATAAAATATATTATGCATAATAAATGTTTTTTTCAATTATATCATTTAATATAATTGTAAACTTAACAATTAGCAAAATTGTATCTTAATAAACTATAAAGAAATCTGTAAATTAGATTAAAGAACATAATATTTTACTTAAATTTTGGTTAATTTTGAATATTTATTAATAACAGATAAGTATGTTACGGTAAAAATCATAGTAAAATGCATAATATATAATAATAGGTTGAGACTTAGTGATTTCCTACATAATCCGGCTTATCATAATTCATTACAATTAATAATACTGATATATGATATTATATCCTTGAATAATTGGATAATGAACAAATGACAGACATTAAGATAAGAGTATTTTAATTTTTAAATATTATTTTAAGAATAAATTAGTAATTTTTAGTATTATATTTAATGACACAGTGACATAATTGTTACATATTTTAAATTAGGTAAGTAAAATCTAAATTAATTAGAAGAAATTGCTAGTCTTAAGCTTTTATAATCAAAAAAATAAAAACTAATTAACCGGTATTTTTAAAAAATAAACTAATTTGACTTATGTAGTTACTTTAAAAAAATAACATATTTTATATAGGCAATCATGTCTACTTTTTATTATTATTAATAAAATTTCCCCGACTTGGTTATCTAAACTTATTGATAATAGGTATCTAATATAAAATGGACATTTTAACTTTTAGAAATTGGTTAGCAATAAAAAATATATAATCATATCTACCTAGACTTAGTGAAAAATAAAAATAAAGTATATTCTTCATAGTAAATATTTACTTATGTAACTCAACTATTTATAGTTAAAAAATTATTTGGAAATTTGTACTAAAGCAGTGCCTACTAACAGTACTAACTATGAATTATGTATTTTAAAAAGGAACGTAGATAGGTACTTTGTTTTTCATTAATCTCAACTCAATGGCTTTGTTATTTGTGCTGAAAACATTAATCATAAAAAAAAATTTATGCAGATGTGACAAGCTCAAATCTGACTATTATATACCGTTCTACCTAATCTAAGCATTAGCCGGGTTAGTAAATGGTAATGCATACACTGACTTAAGCCATACCTACTTGCCATACATTTTTTTATAGTATCTATAATTTAAATGAAAAGGTCACTGTTTTTTTTTTTTTTTTTTATTCACAACAACGTAAGTGCATTATTTTCGGAATATACAAATAAACTATAATAAGAAATGGAAATTCGAAAAGAATTAGCTGTAAAAGAAGTCTGATTATGAAAATTGACTTACCGTATCAAATATTTAAAATCCTAAATGTGCCTCATAGAGTTTTCTACTATATTTTAAACATTTTGAATCAACTGTTAAAAATATTTTAAGTATTCGTGTACCTACCTTCCTAACTATGCAACATTTTATTTAATAATAGAACTTAAATATTTTTAAATGAAAATTATTATAAAAATAAAGTTTTTTTTCAATAAAAGTTATAAGTTATAACAGTGAATAAGTAGCCATTACTCCTTACATAAGAAATACAATAAAAAAAAAAAAAAAAATGAAGATAAATGCATAGTCTTAATTCTTTATTAATAATCGTTAAAATAGGGAATAAGAATAATAATATAGCGATCGCAGAAACAGTGTGGCGGAAGGCTCCTCCCTTCTATTATTGTCTTTGTATACATTATTTTATATTTATTAAATAAATAGATACTAAGGATAATATGTAGATTAAAAGTAATTTACATTAATTTATTAAAATTGTATAATTTTATAAAAATTGTCCTAGTATAAAAAGTAAATAGGTATACCCATTAGAGTCTAATAATTAGACTAAACTTTACAACTATTTTATATTTTATGTAAGACCACGATTATCCTTAATGTATTAAGTTTGATAATTCAAAAAAAAAAAACTTGATCAAATTATGATTTAGATACCTATACAAATATTTTCAAAAAAAATCACATCGTTAAAAATTTTATTGTTTCTGAAATGGATCAGCTCTTGGAATATAAAATAAGTAAAGTACCTATATAGTACTAACTACTTACATATAGTATTGGATTTATTGTTTCTACGCCAGTACGCTATATAACTTCTAATAAATCTATTATTTAATAAAATATGAAAGGTGCTTATAGTAGAATATATTTTTAATAAAAATAAATGAAATATCGAAATACAATGCCATGAGATCATTATAAGACAACATTCTGTATAATAGATTAACGAAATATACAATCGTCTAAAATAGTCAGTTGGGAGCTATAAGTCATGTCTTATACAAGAGCTGCACTTTTACTGTTTCAGTACTTATATATTTATAAACAACATACTTAGGATGAGATTTAAAAAGTGGTTATGGAACATATTAATCTTCCGAGAGATTAACACTCATAATTATTAAACTTTATGATTTAGACGACTTTCTGCTAGCTTCATAAATGGCAGATATTACAAAATGTGATGCCGATATTGCGAGTTTCTTTAGATGATGTTAGTGCAATATTATTGTTTTCTCTCTCAGACCCACGTACAACATAAATAAAGTTTATTCACGTATGATTGTAGATTTTGATTATAATTTTTGAGTCAGTAATCTTAAAGTAAAATCTAATATTTTTTATGTTTTTATATAGGTATTGGTTATACGTTTTGTAATCATTTGACTTAATTTTTTTTTTTTTTTATAAATTTAAATGGATATTAAATATTGTTTTGAGACACACAATTTAAACAAATTGATATTTCATATCCATAAAACTATTATTTCGCACAATTTTTGTGATGGATAATTTTACTTTAAGATTATTCAAAAAACATAAAAAAAAAAATGATTTTACGTAAATGCGTTTTGTTCGTTTTAAATGTGGATCAGAGAGAGAAGAAAATAATAAATAGTGCGCTGACATCTTTTTGATATTATTATTCTTAATACCGAATCCGACTATTTCGCACGCCATTGGTTTATCTTATTTTAAATCACTGGAGTGAAAAAATTTCTATAAATACTTTTTTTATACCAAAAATATGATACTATATTATTATTCATTATGAGTTATGACAATTAATGGCGTAACTAGGAGGAAATTAAGGGGAGCCATAGCCTTCCTCATTGACTGTGTTTATTTTAGCCATTATAGCCGTTATTTCTTGATATATATTATAATCACGGACTAAGATATTAGTTTGTGATTATAATAAAAAAATATTGAAATGTTGTATAATTAACACATCACCATTATTAATCTTTATCAGAACATAAATCACAGAATAACAAGAAGTGTCATTTCGGAAAAATACAGCGTATCTTTATATTCTTTCTTGTATTATCATGATAAAACGATTAGTTGATTATACGACCGTGGCTACAAGATTTATGGTACAGTAGGTACTTCGATACGGGTCATTATACCAAAGAGTATTATGCGCTTATTGTTAATAAATATTATAAATTGTAATTTACATCAAATTTACTGTTTACTGTTATTGTAATATTCGTTTTTCCTATTTTCGTGATAACCTACAAATGAGTAGTGAGTATTGAGTAATGTCTAGTTGAACATGGGCGATTAACGGAAAAATGTGTTTTCAATATTTCATAATATGAAACACTAGAGAGAACCTTTTCTACCTTGTAAAAAATAAAAACTTACTTACGATTTATAATGACGAAAAAAATACTAAATGGTTTGGCCATGGCAAATATAAACAAAAAATAACATGTTGGAAAATTAGAGCCATAATAAATTTAAAAAAAAATATTTTTTTTTTATAAATAACTTGTTGCATATCTATTAAAAATATGATTTTACAAGAAATGTGAATGAAAGAAATACTCGATAGGGATTTTTTTTCTTTTTTTGTGGGACTTAAATAGTCTCCTCCCCAATACAAAATTTTTGGCTACGCCATAGTTGACAATATATTATTAATTATGAGCTTGAAATCTCGCCGTTTCCTGTAAAACCAAAATGCTCAATTCCTACAATGTCCCATCTATGCGAGACACCCACTCGACAGAAATGCTGTGCGGGACCCCCACATCGATAGAAGTCAAAAGACCGGTGCTTCGGATATATAGGACATAAAGGTATAATCTATACTGCAGCACAGTTGTCGCCATATATACGCAAATAATATCATAATAATAGAGTAGGTATAGGAGGAAATATGGGCGATTCAAGATTATTTATTGTATCCCGCAGTGAAGCGCAGTGCATACCTCGTGAAAAATAATTGAAATTATATCATAATGATAATAATAATAATAATAATAATAATAATAATAATATATAATAGTCAAATCGCAACCCGTTCGCCGTCGGTCGTCATCATCGTTTTTTGTTCTTCTGTTTTTTACCGCTCCGGGAATCGGGGTTCGGAGACGGCGGCTGGACGGGCGTCGTCTGCTGTTGCTGGAGCGGTTCCTGTAATCCGGTGACGGTCACCTTTGGCACGGTCAGCGGTCTGAGCAACGACTTCACCATGGGTTTCGCGCGGGTGTGCACCGGCAACGCGGGGCTGCTGGCGCACAGGGCCGCGCCGGTGAGCTGCGACACCAACGAATACTGGTTGGCGGTGCCGCCGGTCGAGTCGGGATTGGACGACGTGCGAAACGCCCGCTTCAGCTTGGACTTGATCGAGCGGTGGTGCTGCGTGGCGGCACGCTGGAGCGTGGCTACCGCGGACGCGGCCGGTGGCTGCATCAGCCGGCCGTTGATCAGCATGTGCGGCCCGAGCTCCGGGTCGCTGCCCCACCGGCCGTACGACGTCGTCCGTTCCAGGAGTCGGTTGCGCGCCAATTTCTCGATTGCGTCCGCGCAATTGTACCGGCCACAAAATCTCGCCCACTGTTCGGCTCGCAAGCCCCGGCCCGTGTCCCGCATGGTGGGCGATGCGCCTGAAAGATAAACAAACGCCGACCACCGGACGTGTAGTACGTGTTGCGATAATTATTTGTATTTTATTGATTTATCATAAATTCGCGGCACGAGCTCCTCTTGTATAAACACACGAAATACTACCAGTAAAATAACAACAATTAACAATAAATTGAAAAAAAAAAAAAAAAAATAAAATAAATAAAACTAAGTTCAAACCATACAAAGTTTACCAAGGCCGCTGTATACAGCGCTGTTCGTTTTATTATTTTAATTCAACGTTTTAAAAATCACACGACTAAATCAACTATATCTATTATTATCGTCGTTATCCAGGTCACAGTGGGCTTACAATTTATTAATTATTAATACTGAGCACGACGGTATTCTCCTTTCGCCATCACAATTCGATGTGTTATAAAATTTTAACTATCTCCTGAATCCTGGTATAGGTATTTCCGGTAACTGTCGTATTCAATGGAAAATCATTAAATACAAGAAATATGAATACACCCCTTACCGTCTGCCAATGTAGAACGATTCTTTTTAGAATACTTGAATTGATTTCGAAACGTTTGGATTCATTCCCGGATTGTTAAAAGGATGTATCTGATTCAGTTTCTAACGCAGCGTTTCTCATAAGTTGTAAATATAATTTTATTTTGCATCAATTCTTTGACCATATATTTTTTTTTCTAAAAGATTACCTGTTTTGTTCGTAGTATATTTTATTAGTAATTATATCTACGCATTTAAAAAAAACTTTACACATAATTGTAAATTTATTTTTACATCCTTGGAATCCTTATTGCATACCTATTTGTAATGAATATTTTCCAATTTTTGAGTTTGTATTTTATGGTTTTTTTTTCGCAACTAAATAAAGTCCTGATAATTAATTTATATTTTTAAAAATTTTATTGAAATATTATAAAAAGGTTATAATTGTTGACGTCATATTTATACTGTTAATGGATGACGCAAATGAAAATATAATCTCCTCAAATGGCACCACTAAAATGTTTACATTGCTGATTGATAACATTTTTTTTTTTTATAAAAAATACATAAACCGTTATACCTACACAGACAAAAGATAACAAAATTTAGGTGCCGGATATACTTTTAGTTTTTAATTTTAAATGCTACTAATTGCTTAAACAAAAATAAGATCCATTTTTTTTGTAATGTTTTAGAAAATACTTAAATTAAGACTTATTATTTATTTTTAAAAATATTAAAAAAATTATTCGTTAAGTATAATTAATTGAGTAATACTGTCAATAGTTTATATAACATAATTATAATTAATTAGTGTAATGATTTTTAATACTTAATAATATTATCCAGTTTTCTACCATGATAATATCATAATATAAATATATCTAACCTGCAATAATTTAATATTAGTATAGGAACCTATTATAAATAATACAACAAATAATAATATATAATAATAATTTTAAAATACATAAGTATTTAGATACTTAACAATTTTGAACGGCCTATTCCCTAATATAGTTTATCTAAGTCATGCCAGCTTGATGCAAATGCCATTATATATTTTTATTTATTTACGCCTAACTGTATTTTATTATGGGTGTTATTGGAGTTTTTAATACACGTACATTTAACAATAAATAATAAATATGAGCAGGTAAATGTAATATTAAATCTACCATAAATGTAAATAAAATAAGCACTTAATATTAAAATAAAAGCTCTGAATAACAATTTTGAAATATAATAAAAGATGTTCTATTGCGATTGCCAAACAAACTAATTTAATGTTTAGAGTTTAAATCCACATAATACGGTAAACTGCTGTAAAGAAAATCAGATCTGAGAAATGTTTTGAAATAAAATGATTACAGCTAATTTTTAGATCCGAATTAGTTCAATACGTCGGGGTATCAACCTTATCTGAATTAGGCTATGAAAAAAAAAACCTTTTATACTCTTTACTAACTTCCTTTTAACGGATATATAAATCTAATATTTCCGTTACTGACTCATAAACACGAGATGAGTGATTTATTTTTAAAGTATACTCAACAAAGTCTGAAAATCGTTTTGGAAACTTTCCAAAAATCTATTTTCACCCAATAAAATTATAGACCAAACAACTGAGTCATATTCTTGAACCGATCGAATTAAAATTGAATAAAATAAACAAGCAGACATCAAGTAGAATCTAAATTATTTATAAGTGCAGCATAAAACCAATAATTTCTAGTTAGAGGCTCGTAGTTAGTAAGCAAAAATTTACCGAACGCAAATTTTTATTAACTATACCTACCTAAAAAAAATAGGACAGAAAGTTTAAGGTGCTATGAATTAATTTATGGAAGAGATGAAACTTTACATAATAATAGTTATAAAGAAAACCTGTATTTTAACAAAATAATCAATTTTATCTGAGTATTAGAATACTGTCAAAAACTCTTTCTAAATCAATTTAAACATAGTATATTGAACTATATCCAATATATTTATTTTGAAAATCAATGAATAATATTAACATAAACATTTACAATTTACATAATATAAGCTATTAAATAAAATATTAGTTATAGCGTACGTATTACTTATATTTATAATTATTTAACCATAGACAATAGTCTATTTAAATATTAATAAATATTTTCAATTAAAAATTTGATCACACCAATAATTTATGTCTTGAATATTAATGTAAAACATAAATATTTAGACATTAACTAAAAACAATTAAAGCGCCACAAAAACATAATTCTAAGACGCATTCACAAAGCCTAAATGTTTTTAACTTAGAATATGGTTTAATATTTTATTTTGGAGCTAAAAAAAAAAAAAAAAACAGTTCTAAAAACACTAGACCTAATTCATAATACAAGTTTTAAAATGGCTATTGAAGTATTAAATCTTTCAAAAGTAACCCAATTGAAAGCATTATTGACTTAAGTTATTAGAAAAAAAGACAAAAACATACTGAAAATAAGTTAGAATTAAGTTGGAATGCAACCCAGCGTCCCAGTACAATGAATATTATAAATATAGAATGCAAAAAAACGAATATCAGCATTCGAGAACTTAATTAACAAAGTTTTTCTTATCAAATTCCATAATATACATCAAATAAATTTATTATTAAATAAATACATCTGGCAATACACACATCTCTCATTTCTTTTTTTTCAATGACAATGGACTATTGCACTCTGAAATTAACTGAGATGCTATCAAAAGCGTCATTAGAACAAGAAATACCATTATAACAAACAAAAGTCAAACATCACATAAATTTTCAAGTATATAACCATATTTGCACCGTAAAACTTAGCATTGCTTAAATCTACCTAAATTGCTTTCAAAATGAAAAATCAATCTATAATTATATATTCAAACTCTTTAAGTAAATTAAATATTTTCAAAAATAAAATGAGAGAAACTCAATTTTTATTTGTAATTTTTTCATTTGTTTAGATTCCCGGAAACAACAATATTGATCGCAATAAAAAAAAGTAGAAAACTAATAAAAAAAAAAAAAACTTGAAAAATACGCATACAAAATTATAAAATTCACACCACACTCTAATAGACCTTATATGTCAACTTCAAAAAAAAAAAAAAAAAATCAATGCCATTAAATGGAACCTAACCACAAATAATAAGTTAATATATATGAAGTCATTTATCTCCCCTTGGAATCAAAATTTTACTTTTCTTATGGATATCTAAATTATTTTTAATAGACTCAGAATTGACTATTTTAATTTATTGCATAATATTACCTCATAATTGGATAAGATTATAAGAACATAATATCCATAAACCGTAGACTCTAGTTAAACACATACAACGGTAAAGTTACAATTTTGTTTTTAATAATTTTTGTCGGACAACACATTACAATAAATAATAATAATAGTCAATACATGGTAAATGTTTATATGTATATCTATGTCCCGTATAATTTATAGAGACATAATCTGATCGTTAATTCTTTCTATAAATTATTAAAAAAAATTTCAGAAAAAAATGCTCTGAAATACAATCTTAGAGCTGTCGACTACGTGATAAATATTATTATATTTATCTAAATAATCATTTGGGAAGAAAATTTTAATACCTATCCAATAACAATACCATAAATTCTCTGAGTGATCATTTACTGTTTCGAAAAATTTAGATATAAATCATTGAGTGACCTGGTGTGATGCAATGGTTGACTTTTGTCACTGTCGTATTCTGAGGTCAAGTATCGGACGGTGTCGCTAGCTCTCAGATTGGTGATCATTCGGTTTCTTAGCGACGAATCCAAGACACACAAATACATGAGCGTGTTCCATAATAACCCTACAAATCTTACAAAAACTCAAACCACTACCGTACCTTCTCACAGCTAATGGTCTTAGTTGCCGGGCTTAGGATTAATTAAAAAAAAAAAATCATTGTTAAGTTATAATTTTACAGGTTGTTTTAATGAGTAACAATGAGTAATACGCCCTGTTAAAAAATTTCTTTAAACTTATTTTGGATGCTAATTTTACACTACAAATTAACATGCGTTATTTTTAAGGAAAAAGGTTAAGTGACAGAAAATGGGATAATCTATTAACTATTATGTATTGAATAAGTGTAATACCTGCGTAAAGTAGAAATTTCGCGCATTTCGTGCGCCCCTGAAGAGCAGCCTTCATTAGTGGTGTGAACCCCAAAAAGTTTCTGGCATCAATCTCTAGTTTTAGACAGTTGTTCAATAATAAGCACACAATTTCAGATTGACCTAAAAGGAAATGTAGTTATTTTTGATAGTGATTAATGTTATAAAAAAATGTAAAAAGATTTAGTGCTTTAAATAAAAAAAAAAAAACACAAGTAGGCAAAAAAAAAAAAAAAAGAATAAAAATTTGATACCGACTTTAATGATATCAATAAGATAAAATATGCTTGATAAAAATATTGTTTATTAAATTTATTTAGAATGATTTTTCTTGAAAACATTTAATTATTGTCTAATTATATTATAAAATAAATTATTACTATCAACTTAATTTAATATAACATAAAAAAAAGATAGCCAAATTAATAATTATTATTTACTTAAATTTCACATTAGTGGTTTACGAACAAACTCTTGAAAAAACACTGTTCAAACTTCAAACTATACCTACATAATGAACTAACCTGCTTGCGATGCAAAATGTAATGGTGTGTTATCCTCATTGTCTGGTTTGTTATAATCCAAGTCGGGTATTCTCAATATTTCTTCGACTATTTCAACACTGCCACTTGATGCCATATAACTCAACAGTGTCTATAATAATAAAAACGAATACTCTTATTAGTTTTAATAAATAAAAATATGTATACATTATAAACTTTAGATAAAAATTTTATTTCATAAAATGTATATCATATAAGTAATAATGATCGATCACAAAAAAAATTTCAAATAATAATTATAAATTTCTTTAACTTATAAGCAGGTATAGTGAATAACAAACAAATAAACTCGTAAATTTATCTGTAACTTTGTAAGCATTATTATAATTAAATATTTAATATTGATAGTTAGTAGTTCATTATTAAACTATTATTTTTTAAACTTATAAATTGCGATAAATATTCGAAAAAATATATTCATTCAATATCCGAAATGTATAAATTTTGATAACTTTATAAATATGATTTAACATTTTTACTAATTATTGAAATCTACGAATGATAATAAAAAAATAACTCACAATAAAAAGATAGTTTTATTGAAAAAAGTGATGTTTTATAGTGAAATTTATAAAGTCATTTTTTCAAAACAGTGGCGCAACCAGGATTTATTCAAGGGAGGAGGGGGTTAAAATTTTTTTTTTATCTATAGTTTTTCTGTTCTTTTCCTTAAATAATACATAAATTTTATTGCTTAATGAACAAAATTATATTATTTAATACACATATTTTACATATTTAAATTTATATTTACAATGTAAGTTAATTTTTATTATTATGCCAGTTAAATTATGGTATAGTCATTACTCATTAGTCTTAATATTAATTGTATCTATACATCGAATTTGACTTGTTATCAATAAAACACCATAAAACACCAAATATAATAATCAATCCAATCAATAAAATTTGATGAAAATTTCAGGGTAACTTTAAAAATAAAAATAAATACTATGACATAAGCCAAGGGGTGGAGTTCGGGCCCGGGGTTCACCCCCCTGGGTTCGCCACTGTTTCAAAACTACAATTATTAACTGAAAAAACAGTATAATAAGTTAAATTAATCACTATCAGCTTAGACATTTTTAATATTCTTATAATTTAGGGTACTTAATAAGATGCTTCAAAAATTTTATGTGGCAATATTTTTAATGTTGAAATTTTTTTCTAATTTCTTTGTTTTGTAGTTAAGCCAATAAAGATTAAATTTAGCATTATTTTTTTCTAAAGTAGGTACATACTACTTTTTTAATTTACACAATATATAATATATATTATAAACAAATATACCTAAAAGTTTTGTAAATTTTATAATTTTATAATACAAAACATTCAATAAATAAATAATTATTATTAATATGTAAATACTTAAAACTCTCTATTATTTAACGAAATTTTGTATATTTTATCTTCTTGATTTTTAAATTACAGATATTAAATGTTAAAATGCAATGGGAAATTTTAGGGACACTTAAGCTGGTTTTACAATATTTTAAAGTTTATTAAACATTAAAAAAAAAAAAAATATTTTAAATATTATTTATCACTTATCCCTATCGTTGTTTAATTTCATTCTATAAATATGCTGAATAAACGTTTTAGTTTTTTCAAGTATTTTTCAAATGATATATAAGTAAAATAACCTTCATACAATTTAAAAAAATATATTTTTTTCCATAAATAAAAATATTTGATAAATAGTTAACATTTAAAAATTTTTTTTTTTTATCGAATGTTAAGTTTAATAAAAGCTATGAAAATAAATAGTTATTTTTTTAATAGCCGTTAAAAAATTAGAGTAAAAACGTAGTTAATAATTGTATGAGCATAATATTTTAAATTTATTATGCATAATAGGTAATACCCTCATTAAGTAATATTAAATTATATTATACTTAAAATATTTAATTAAATTCCACGCGTTCATTCGATCTTTATTTAATGTATTAACATCATTTTTCCCTAATAAAAAAAGGCAAAAATAACTTCAGCATTTTAACTAGATTCGTTTTCATACCTATAACTCAATTATACCATACTTATATATCATACATTAAAAAAAAAGTACTACTATTGTTGTAATATGTATATATAGATATAAGTAATATATTTTATTTTTGTTTCATTTTTTTTTTTTTTTTAAGCCTAACCATTAAAATAATAACTGAATATTCTTGTAGCAGTACATACTCGACCTGTAGAATCCGTATCATTGATATTATTTCTAAAAAATTCTTCATCATGGCTTGTTAAAATATTAATAACTGATTCCAACTCCATGTCTCTAGCAGCTTTTAACATCTGCTTAACACATTCGGCTGGGTCATCTGTATTTACACGTGATAATTCCGGTGGTGTTCGTACTCTCGAATCTGGTATTTCTGGTGTCATCTCTGAAAAAATATTGCAAAATATACTGTTACCGATTTAATGGGATACACAATTTAATATGTGATTTGATAAAAATTAAATCGTATTCAAATCGTATAAGCTAAAATTGATTTTAATGATGATATTAATCGATTTGCGTTGGAAAAACAACAATTCTACAGAAAGTAACAAGTTTTTTTGTGATTTATGAAGAACATAAATACATTTTACATAAGAGTACCTATATTACATTAAATTGTAGTTTCATTAGTTATAATCTTTCGATTTCTTATTTCAATATGTTTAATGGTGGAAATTATAAAAATATATAATCATTGAAAGGGATGACACGGATTTTAAATATATCTTCAAAAATGTATATTGGAATATATTTTAGTGCTTTAATTTGTCTTTTAATTCTGTTGAATCTGGATAAGATGTATTAGTATAATAAATATGTATCTATTAACCTAAAAATTTGATTATGACATTCTAAAGATCTACTAATTTTAGAGTTAATGTGTTAAATAAATAATAGGTAAGAACTGTTGATATTGTAAATACATCATAGTTCATATTATTGACGAATATTCTATATATTTAAATAAAGATTAACTGCAGATGTTTTTTTTTTTATTTTATAGCGTAATCGTGAATAATATTATATACTATAATTTTTGAATGCATAAATAATAATAATACTTTCAATAAACAAAAATTATATATATGAAAAAAAAAATAATCAATGACATTAAGTTTTTTAGTAATATTTTTGAGAGTATTATTTTAATTAATACTTAAATAATAATAATATTTGTTGTTCATTATTTATCTTTATATACATCAACATCATGCCGTAATAAATACAATAATAAAAAATAAAATCACATTTTTAATGAATACTTTTGTGTTACGAGTTTAGCATTTATTTAGCTAACATTATCTAAATAATAAGAATAATAATAAAAAAAAAATGTTCTATTGTATTACTATGATTTTACTATTGTATGATATATAAAAAATATAGAGAATAATTTTTTGAAAGAATTATTATTTAAACTGAAGAAATATCTTAAAATTATGCTATGTACAAAAAATACCTACTTCTAATAATTATAAATAAGTAGATACTATATTTTAATATTAAAAATTATAGTTTACAAAAAGTGTTCCTTATAAAAATTATAAAAATAAAATATAAAGGTATAGCTCTATTTACCTTTGACAGTTCTGTTTTCGTATACAGTGATTTCATGAAATTTCTTTTGCACGTCGTGAATGCTTTCTGAGATCTTCTTATCATATAAGTCAAATGTTAAAGATTTTCGCCCTGTATCTAAGCTACATTCATCTGCTGAATACCGCCTTACACCCAAAAACACATACATAAAATTAATAATTTACTTTTATTATATATATCAATTCATAAATATTAAGTATTGTGTCTAAAAACGAAGATACTGTATGAATGGATTAGTTGATGTTTTAACACGAAATAACGCAAGGTTTGACAGACTATTATGTTATAATATTCGTGTGTGTATGTGTGTCTAATTATAATGCTCGTGGACTCCTACTGTTTACACTCTAAAATATAATATAACAGTCTTTACCAATGGCGCACACGTCGGGCTAACAATATCACAATATAACAGAAGCATCCGAGTCACAACAGACTTCCGAAAGCTACTCACGTCATATAGTCACATAGGTATACGCGTCAACCTCTGTACAAGGTCGATAGTCGATACAAGTCAGTAGTCATATATCAAGGGCAATTTAAAAATGATGAGACATCAGCTATTACCTGATATAGGTTTTAATGAATCAAAAGTTTTAATTTTGGTTATATAAATCATTAATATTCGCTACTATTATCTGTCCACGTTTCATCCTAGATCGAACGATATTTTATAACATGTAACTACTAATAAATATATTTTTCTTCTATAAATTAAGATATTAAAATTTTTTAAGTATAAAATAGGGTGAAGTACTATATTTAAATATTAGATAATTATATATCTTAGATATATTATTATCTGTATAGTGTTGTTATTATTTACTCCACAATGTATGCTGTATAAAATATTTATTTAAGAAACAAAATAATATATCATCTATAAATAGTTTTATTGTGATATTCAATTATTTTTTATTAAAATGACCGCATCATATCCACTCTTTTATATTTGCGAAACTATATTTGTTCAAATCCAGAATTATTAATTGGTGTCTTTTTATGTAAATTATATGAATGCATAATAGTGATACAGATGGCTTTATTAATTATCATATTTATGTTAAGTCTATTGAATATCCAAAAAATATTTAATATATGATATAGTTTTTTTTTTAATATTTATACGAACTAACCTGTGACTTAAATAATCGTCAAGGCTGTCATCATTGTAATCATTTGGAAATGACCCACGACCAAATGATGTATTTTGATCTGGTAAAGCATATCTTGGCGCACCACGTCTATTACACGTGGCTGTAGAAGATGTTAATGTTGAAGATTTGAAAGTCTAGAAAATAAATTGTTAGTTATTTTATGATTTAGTATAATAAACAATAATTATAATAAATAAGGGTGCAGATATATTTATATTTGCACTGATTATATCATTATTTGCTTAACTTTTAAAATTTTTGAAATTAAGTATTTTTAGTTTTGAATAAAAAATTGTATATTCAATTGCTTAAATATATTTAATATGCATGATATATAATATATATGTTTTCTATTTTCGGAATCAAGTAACGTTTAGGATTTTGTCAAATTACTAAGACTAAGAATTTTTACAAAATAAGTAAATAATATAACGTTCTAAACAGGTAAAATAATTTCATGTACCTGTGAATTTTTCATATTCATAAAAATAATTTCCATGTCTAAATTTATTAAAATAAATAAATTGAAAATAAATAATAATTTATAGTTTAAAGTATGTTAAATTATTCACCTAAAAGTGCATTCATTATTTTTGGCTAAAGTATTTATTTTTTAGTATCTCCTATGAGTCCCGATCATAACACGTTTTAACAGAATATCGTTTAAGTATAATAATAACAGAGTAAAGTTCTTCGAAATTCTATAGTACGTCCAATTACCTATTTATACATTATATGTACAGCATACGTATATTAGAAGTTCTAAATGTATAGTTTATTTTCTTAATGCGCAATTGTCGGTACAAATATACTATATTTATATTAAAAAATAGATCTAAAATTTAGTATGAGATACCATAGAACATTTTTTTTTAAGTTGTTTATTCTTATTGTCGAGTATTCAAGTAAGTATTTTAAATATGGGTTTTCAATAATTTATTTTATATTTTTATAGTTCGTTAAAAAAATTGTATACATTTGTGTTTATAAATTATAAACCTGAATAATAATTGATAAAAATATAAAATTTAGTATAAACACGAAACCCTTGATAATAGTTTTATGTCATTACTTACTCATTACCAAAATGTAAATGTATAACATCAATTAATCATATTAGTAGAGTATAATAATTAATGACTGTAATAATTATTTTTTTTATTCAGTCTAACAAAAATTGTAAATTAGGTTTATGTTAGGTTATATTACATATAAAGTAAATTAAAAATAATACTTGTATTTTTAAAGGATTCAAAAATGTATTTTGAAATTATTTCTGAATATATTTTTTTTAAAGTGATCAAAAATATATTCCAAATACAAAATAAAAGTATTCTTTACAAGACTTGAAAAATATAATAAAAATAAAACAAAGACATAGGTATGCGTCTGTTGAAGTGTTACTTGGAAGTTCATGTCTTAAAAACATTAACAAATGTATAGGTATATTTCCTCTGATAATTCTATTTATCATTCTGTAATATATTTCCTATAAATGTAAAAAAGTACATATTATTTTCACACGTTTCGATTTAACCATAAACTCTACTTTTTAAATCGATCTAAACTTTTTTTGAACTTTTTAATGCTTATATTATTTTGAATTGAAAATATAACGCAACACTACCTTTAACAGTTACGTTATACTAAGTTTGAAGACAAGACGATGTCTTTTATGAATAACTTAAAATGCCAACCTATTATTCTTTAAAAAAAATGAATATCTACAGTATGGAAGTAAGTACCTATTTTATATTCTTTTAGAATAGTAAGTGCGAATATCTAAAACTGAATATCTTACTATGTAAAAGTTTTATCGATTACAATTTATCAAACTAAAATATTTTTTTTATTATAGTATAATGTTAAATATTTACAAATCATAGCCTTTTTAAATATAATAACTATATAACTATTTCAAATTACTTGGTTAGCTTTATGTAGGAAGATCCTACCTGGTTATCTATACATATTATATATTAGATTATTTTATAATATATAAGTCCGTGATAACAAAGATTATATTATATTAAAAAGTCACATTCTCGTATCATATTTATTTATGATACGCTTTTATACTAAAAAAAGGACAACGACTGTGAGTTCTAAATGAACAATTTAATTAATTAAAAAAACTTCTCATGGATAAAATGATTTCATATAAATTATTAAAATATAAAATACAGTAAATGAATATAATTAGTACTCAATATTGAAATTCTAAAACTTTTTTCTGCATTCACATAATATTTTGCTAATTGCATTAAAATCGTTATGGTAAACTTTCATCGCAGTTGTGTTATTTTATTCAAGGCTTATAGGTCAATTATGATTGACGTGAATCGATTTATATATAAAACTGGGAGAAAGGGAAGGAAGCATACAGCAGGGAAGTGTAGAAGTTTCAGGTATAATAAGATAATGAACATTTCGACACTGCCATATGCTATGACAGCGACAGTTTACAGAGGTATTTAACTTTACTGAAGGTCAAAAACTAAACTTTTATATAGAAAGTGCAAAAAGTAATAAATAAGTAAAATACTTTTTAAATTCATTTACTTTTTATTTCATAAATTTTTAATGAACAATTTTTGTATCATATTTATAAATCTAAACTTATAACATACTATATTTACTTTTTTTTTATTAGCTCAAATTATTCTTTTACATTTTTTGTAATTGAAGTCAATTACAAGCATTTTTGTTCATTTCGAACTCTGTTTTTAAAAAGAAATATAAATTTCAAAAATTTTTTAGGCATTACATATACTAGGATATTTTTTACTCATTATTCTTAATATTTTTTCACTATAGTATTTGATAAATTTAATATTATAATTATATATTTTAATATTTATATATTAGATAAAATATTAAATGAAAAAAATACTATATTATATTTATTAAATACAATCTCGCATCATGATATTCCTATGTAATTCTATGCAGAATGTTGAAAATCAATGTTAAAAAGCAAAATAGATGTTTTAAGTACATTACATTTTTAGGTGTATTTACTATGTTATAATACTATTACAATACTATAGATTATAATTCATACATTATACATTTCTTTATACATATGTAATACTCGTTATATGTATGGGTTTAATAGGTAATCTATACAACTCAAGACTCTTATTATTTAAGAATTAACTTAACGTGTTACTTTTACATAATTTAAGTCTTTATAAAACAGCAATTTTAAGAAAAAAAACATTTTTACTATTTTCATTATTATTTTTTAAATTTTTACTGTTTTGAATGTCAACATGTATTTTTAATTTTAAAATCTGAAGCAAAATATTTTGATTTACAAAAATCAAATTTCGGATAATTAGTTAATTATATAATTTTTCAGGATTTAAAGTTTCGATGTGCGAAGTAATGGAGTAGTAGACCACCATTTTGCAGAGGACTTCTGTACAACTACACTTGGTTCATCTAAACTTTAAATTCTTATAATTCATTAGTTATTCTTCCAAAATTCTAGTTTAATGTGTCGATTTTTGAAGTATTACAAAAAATATTGAATAATGAAGAGTAGTGAATTAAAAATACATGTTGTTATCAAAAAAAAAAAAAAAGTAAAAATAACTAAAAACCAATAAAGATAAAAAATAGTAAACAATGTTTTTTTAGAAAATTTTTGTTTTAAAAGACTTAAAATTATATAAAAAATTTTATATTAACGTTGATAGTTTTTGAAATAATGAATATCTTACGGTTAACTAGATCAGTCAGTGTATAATTAAAAATATGCCTACTAAAAATGAATCAAACAACTTAATAATTAACTTATAAACTATAATAAACTACTAAACGTAATTAAATTATTACTTATTATATTAAAGCATTACAACCCAGCTTAATATATTTTAAATTAAAAGATATAAATTGTTGTTAATTTAGTGAATCTAATCACCTATAATAAACAAAGCGACATTATATATTTACTTATTTAAGAAACAATAAAATGAAAATCAAATAATACATTATAGGTGCATAATGCATATATCAATAGTAAAATATACTTTAAATAATACATTATGAAAATAGTTAAAAGAAAAACTCAATAATATCCAACCTTTAAAAATGTAAAGCTTGATGTTTTTTTTTTTTTTGTGACAATAATTTAGAATATACAAAAGTTTGAATAGCCACATAACTATTGATTGAAAATCGAGTCTCGTTGGTAATTCAAATAGGTCATTTTACAATTTTCTCAGTAATTTTCCTACACATAAAGAAAATCGACTAAAAACAATAGTTATAATATTAAAAATACTTCAACATCTCAGTTTATGTTCTTTACAAAACTATACAAAATAATAATGGTTCTTCAAATGCGATAGTTATTAAAATTATTTTTAAATTTATAATATTATTATAACATTAATATAGCATTATATCACGCTTCGTTTCACTCACACTGCCACTTTGGAAAAAAAAGTCTAAAGCAATATTTTAAATTTAAAAAATAAAAATTATTTGAACATAATTGTTAAATAAAATAAGAAATTATTATTAGATATTTATAATATGTATACATAATGTATATATATATATAAATATGTTTTACCACACAGTGACTCACCATGTATGCTCACACCAAATTTTCCCTTTAATAATGAATTAATTAAAAATCTGAATATTTAAGTAGATACAATAATAGATCATATTTTTTTAAATTGTTTACACAATTCAAGAAATATTCTACTATTACAAGACTTTCTTCTTTTCTAAATTCAATATTACATTTTTTAAATTTGTAGAAAATTATTTTTAGGACTTTTATCCGTAATTAATATACATATATTGATATATATATATATATGTGTGTGTGTATTAAAAACTCAGAAATTACTCGTTAAAATATTAACTTATCTGTATCAAAAATTGCAATAAAAAGGCTGCTTCTTAATTGAAAAAAAAATTGGCATCACCACTTCATCTCTTAGTATAAAAAAGTCTAAATAAGTAACTAAAAATATGGTTTTTAAATATAATTAAAATTTTTAAAAACCAAACTTTAATATACTTATTATTAAAAGAAGAAATGGAAGTAAACATGCTTGTTGAATCACCTTAAATAATTCGAACAATGATCATATAACTATTGATTTAAAAAATTGACTGAATTGTTTTGTATTACTTTTTACTTTTAAACCATATTATAATCATTTAACTTATTAAAGTGTACTTTCATTAAATTTCCAATTTTATTTTTTATTGAAAATTTTTTTTTAAAAATTGTTAGTAATAGGTGTATATTGAGATATTAATACATTTACTAAAAATACTTAATTATACAATTTTTTTGAGAGAGTAGAATAAATTGTTTGATGTTTGCTTGATTATGGCATTGATTTCTAATCTAACTCTGAGTAGTTAATAATATTAACTTAATATTAATAGTAGGCAATTTATTGTTTTTACAATAGAGTAAATACGGTTTTGTAAATTTATTATTTTTGATATATTTTAATGACATGTGTTTATATTAATTAATCGTTGATAATATTTTCCAATGCACTTCGTATAATGTGTTAAATTATATCGTATTTTATAACGAATTAATTATGATACCTAACCAAATTATATAGTACTTGTAATATATTGTTTATCTATTTCTAATAATTAATTATATACCGAGTAAAATTATAATTTATAAGTAAGAATGCATAACTTTATTGATTTTAGTAAAATATTATAATTTATGATCATTTAAGTCAAATTAGTACAGAGTTCTATTAAAATTTTAATGTACTACTGATACTTTACTTGCGTCATTGAGAAAAACTATGATAGGAAATAGTAACTAAACAAAACGAATTCGTTTACAAAACAGTTCTTCATTAATATTATTTTTTTATCTGTACTTAAATTGTTATTAAACAATTATAATATGATCGGTCCCATATTCTACTAGTTTTCAAATATAACTTAAATATGAATAGATTATCTAAAAAAATATAAAAAATATCTTGTAGTTAGATATTTATGACATGTTTTTTTCTATTCAGGTCAATAAACAACTCACAGAAAAATCGTCCTAAGTTAAATTTGTTATTTTTACAGAGGTCATGGCAGGATAATTTTTTATCCGACCCCAGGGAATCATTTTCGATGGAGGACACTCGAATCGTTTGATGATAAATCCGGGGATAGAAGACGAAAACACCAGATATCCAAAGGGCACGTTAAGTCGTAAATAAATGTTTGGGACGAGAGAAGGGTACGAAAAAAGGTCACATGTTATTTGACATTTTCATCCATACAAGTCGAATTATTATTTTTTTATTTTTTTTTTGAGAAAAAAATATCTGTAGACATTACGCGTCTATACACATAATAATATGTTTATATTGTTATTACTATATTGTATATTATACAATATACATATACCATAAACAAAATTGATAACTATGTAAATAATAATAGTCAATAAATAATAAAAAGAAATCAATTTAAATTGGATTTAAATATAAATAATACATTATATTTAATATTTGTACATACAAGTTACACTTATAACAAGTTAATATCCAATAGCCAATATTTATACTCTAACATGCATTATTTGTAAAATGTAAATATTATATACTCTGATACTCGTATTTATGCAAATTTAATATTTTAAATATAAAAAATTTAAATTTAAATAACAATTGCATAAACATAATTAATACCAACTATTTTAAATTATTTCAATTTTCCAGCTGATACATATTTTTACAATTTATAACACTATTTTGGAATATTATCCTATATAAATTTGGGTTTTTTTAAAATTAAGTTTTAACATAATTTTGCTTTGAACAAAATATTAAAATTTTAAATAACAGCTTATAGGTTTTAATAATAAGAGTAGTGGCTCCAAGGCACTTCACATTTGATTTGACATCTTCACTGTGTTTATAAATAAAATAAAATTCCTACTCAATAGTCGATATTTATAAACAGTGGCGTATTTTCAATAATTTCTTGGGGGGAGGGGTTAAATTTTTTTTAAATCTTATGATAAAGCTTACTTTAAAACAATAAATAGAGAGATAAAATTAATATATACAAACATTATTATTTTATAATTAAAAAAAAATGTCACAATATTAGTAAAATTAATTTTTAGTTTAATTTGGTACATCTATTAGAGTATCAGTATAATAATTTGTCAAATAAAATAATTAATTATAACACCATCTTTTAGTTTACATTTTTATTCATTTCAAATTTTAAATTGAAAAAGGTCTAATAGCTTTATTATTAAAATTTTTGTGGATTGTGGACAATATTTTTATAATTTGTTTATCGAAAACTCCATACACACATACTGGTTAGATATTTCTTATAATTTATAAATAATGCTTTAATTAAAAACTTCTACGATACGTTGGTGTCGTTTGTACATATATACATGTTGTTTTTTGTTCTTGAGGGGGGGGGGTGAACCCTGGGACTCCCCCCCTCTCTTGAAATACGCCACTGTTTATAAATTAAAATTTGCTAGAGAATCATTCTGCTTTCAAATATTAAATTAAAATTATTTGTAGGCGTATAAAAGAAGTTATAGATGTCTAAAACGGTATTATGTTACATCGTAAACTGTAGTAGAATTGAATGCTATAAATTATTCAAACTGTGAAAAAACATAAGAATTTTATAAAAACATTGAAGCTAATCAAAACTTTGTATAAATATACATACAATAAATTTTACGACATTATACATACAATATTAAATATATGGCAATACGTATTACCGACTTACATCAAAATATTGAAAGATTGTGTATAGTTTCTCAAATTATAATTTTTCTGATAAACTATTAAACGATGTTTCTCTTTTAAAAATTATTGAAAAAAATAATACATTAAAATGGAAAATAAGTGATACTATTTATACTTCACTTTGTACTAATGTGATTTATCATCATTCATCACTACATATCATCTAAATCCTAAATGACAAATCAATGTGTACCAAACTCCGAATTGACTATCGTATTTAATTTATATATATTTAAATATCGTTGTCAAACCATATAATTTATCCATTAAATAGCTTTTGTTAATATTTAAAATACCATTAAATGAAATTCAATTACTATGTGTGTTGTAAGTTCTATAATACATAATATGTATGTTATAGAATATTATTATGCTATTTATTATTAAAATTTTCATAAAACTATTATATTTGCATTTAAAATAAAAGCTATAAAACAATGTTTTAAATATCAGCACCATTTGTTGTAATTCAATTACTCATCTAGAAGTATGTATAAACCCTTGTGGACTTACGGCCTTCAACTTTGGGGAAATGCAAAAAAATCTAATATAAATAAGATCCAAACATTCCAAAATATCGCTTTACGTAAATTATTAAATGCCCCTTCATACGTTTCTAATTTTACTATTAATTCTGATCTAAAAATGCCTCTAGTTTACGACGAAGCTAAATCGTTAAAACAAACGTTTCCACCTTCGCTTGGCGTCTCATCCCAACCCGCTTGCTAGAAATCTTTTTACTCCAACAATCCCCGGTAACCCTCTAAGAAGGTTAAAACGGAAATGGTGTCGTGACTTGCTTGATAGATAAACTATCAGTCAAAAAAAAGAAAAAAATATATATATATAATAATAATTCCAAATGAATGTGTCTCTAATGGGTGGCTTCTTTCCACAAACAATTCATGTATATTTTAGCTTATTATACTATTTTTTCTTCCTTATGTTAGATTAGATATGTTTAATACTTTATTATGTTACTCCTTTATCGCATTTAATTATTATTCCAAGGTAAAGGTTGTAAATTTATTTGAAAAAAAAAAAAAAAAAAAAAAAAGAAGTATGTATAACTTATGTGTTATATGATATTTTCTCAAAATACGTTTCAATGAGTGCGTATTTTACATTTTTAAGTAGGTAACTATTACAAACTTAAATTAAATAGATACCAATAGCTTATAAAATTCTTAACAATTTAATTATAAAGAGTATTCAATAATCATATTATTTTTAATAAATAATATTTAGATTTAAAGTTTGTTAAGTACATAAATCTACGGATGTTTTTTTTTCTTATAAAACAAAAATCTGCACCAAAAATATTTTGAATAAGAAAAATAGTTAATAACATACAATTGAATTTAAAAAATGTACTGCTAGTTCTTGCGTAAGTACTGCAAGTATAGAAAGGATTACTCAATAAAGTCTTAATAATATGTAAATGATTTAAAAATTAAGACGTAATTATTATAGTTTATACTCACATCTTTTGTTCTGTAAATATGGTCCGTGGTATTGTTAAATGGGATTTTCGAATTAAAATGAACGGTTGCAGATGTCCTTCGTCCAGTATCGGATGACCGACCTGAAATAAATTTATTAACTAAATAGGTATAATATGCTACATGGTCGTCACTCGTCAGTTAGGTTAGAGAAATAATCACGATCGTGACGAATGATCCACCCTTGAGCTAGATGTATTCATACGTGTATGTACATCTTTTTTGAATAAGAATCTATTATATTTTCAGTCAAAAATCTACTCTTCACTGTTCTTAATATAATATGTATTCTTTAACGTACTATTTTATAATAATAAACGTGTATAATATTAAAACTTAAAAAAATTTTATTCGTAAATTAAAACCAACTAGAACTCAGAACTTAATGCACTAGTGAATTATTATGCGTAGATTTAAACATTTGTTAAAAAACACCAAAATATATAGTTATTGTAAACGTATATATTAAAAATTAACATTTCTATATCATAAACTACCTATTTAGTAGTTTATAATCAAATAGTTGTAGTTTTTTAATTTAAATATGCGTTATTTATTCAACCAGGATGGTTATATGCATTACGTTTATAAAATCTGATTTAAATAATTTTCCTTTAAAATGAGTCTTAACTCAAAAACAAAAAAGATTTTTTATTTATAACATACATACTTAAAAATATAGTTAACTGGATAATATTATGAATTAGTAATAATTAAAAAGTATAATGATATAAAGTTAAAGTACTAAAAGAGTATACTTTAAGTTCTCAAATGTTTGAAATTATATAAATTTTAAAACTATGTAAATATTAGTACCTATAACACAGTATTATTTGATTATGTCTTTGTATAAATATAATAAACTGTATAACAATTATTTGAAGAAGAAATGTGTTTTAATATATTTTTTTTCCTAATTGGCTTAAATTTGAATTATTAACTTTGAATTGTGATATGTTATATTTTATAGTCATAAAAGCAAAAACTATTATGAGTAATCACTCTTTAATTTTATAGAAATTATTTCGATCTTTTGTTGAGATAATTATATGGAATATTAAAACAATTACATATTTACATAACTTTAGAGTTTTTAAATTAATATTTATACTTACAAAATAATTCTATAACAATAAAAACACTAAAAAAGTATTAATAGAGAAAGATTATTATTAAGTATCTATTATTATTTATTACATTTTTATCTTTATCATTTCTAGTATAAAATACGTATTATCATAGAAATATTTTTTTGAAAATAATTGTTTATTTAACATAATATTATTTATTATTAAACTTTTCATTTTTAAAATCGTTAGAATTAAAATAAAAAATAATTTAAGAAGTTAAAATTAATAAAATCTCATATTAAATTTAGTATTTACTATATTACTATACTTTGTTTATAAATATTTTAAAAACAATAAAATTACTAAAAGTTTTTTATTTCTAAATTTAAAGACATTGTGTTTTTAAATCGAAAATTCATTAAAAATACGTAGACATGGATACTGGCTACTGGGTAATATGTTTACTACATTACTCATTCGTTTCAAATTGAAATCTCATTAAACAAATTTACGACTAATTTATTCAAAAAAGTATATAATCTTACAACATTATGTATTGTAATATACTATTATATAGTTTTACAAATTCAACGCGTAAATTATTTAAATTACCAGAAAATTATTTTTTCTAACTATTTCTATCAATGCAATTATGTTTTTACTAGATTTTTTCGTATCACTGATTAATATAAGACATTTTAAAATTTTTATTTTAATTAATTGTACTAGAAGTTTGAAAAGTAGTATAAAGCAATATATTTATTATAATAGATTCTTTTTTCAGTATACCTTCTATTATTAAACAACCTTACAACATTCAAATTGTGTTAATTTTTATTAACAATTTAATTTAAACATGTATTTTTATACATGTTTAAATTAAATTATTTTACAAAACAGTTCTACGATAAAAATTAGTATTTTCTTGTATTTAAAAGGTGTATATTCTTTAGTTATGTTTTTCAAAAAGTTATTATTTAATCAAGAAATATTATTAAAGATAAATTTTATACTTTCTTTTATTATTTTGGCATATATTATATGTGTGTCATACAAATTTAAATTTAAAATTTAAAAATAACAACAAATACTTTGTAATATTATATGAATAATCAATATTTTTTTCATTTTTAAAGTAACTTGCCTCAGGTGCTATATAAATATATATATAGAGAGAGAGAGAAATAATTCACACTGTTGATCTATATCTAGTATCTACTTAACATGCGTGGTTTATATTGAGACAATTTTTATTATTGTTCTATTATCCAAACTAGTAGCTTTCAATCTTTTTTCACAAGGAAACCTTAACTTAAACCTAAATAACATTTAAAAATTAATGGATTTTTGAAAAAATAACAAAATAATATAAACCTATTTAAATTTTACCATTTTATTAAAAATACGTACAAAAAAAAAAAAATAGAAATTTTTTTATTCAAAATTAATAGGTATTTACTTAATTGACAACTTATTATAAAAATAAAAATAAATTGAACTTTTTGTCAGTGGGTACTACGTAACATATTGGTTAAAAACTAAGGATCTATAAGACTGTAAACATAAAAAGTTATTGTCTGTTTTTAGTATTATAAAAGAAGTTCGACTAGGTATACAATAAACTGATTAAATTTTTCAATAATCAAATGTATTCTAACTGCAGAAATTAAAAGAAAATAAAGAAATAATATGGTTTACATATTATCATACGTACTATAAAATAGTGGTAACGCATAAAATAGTAGGTACCTAATTTAATTTCTTATTGTTAATGAATGGCTATCTGCAGCAAGAAATCAGTGATTAATTGATAAGCACATCAAGAAGTTATACGGAAGTTAACGACTTAATACATAAGTAAGTTTGATTTTTTAATTAATTATTATTTACTGCTGCAGATTATTAGGTCGAATTTTGGTCAATAATGTAATGCCAATTTTAGCGGAAAAAACAAGTTTTGGTTTTAAAAACAAATTCATAACTTTTTTTAAATCTACAGTATTTGTTATTTTATGTTTAATCATTTTAAAGCATTAGAACAGAATAGAGCAAGGTATTGGTTTTATAGTTATATGTTCTTTTTAGATGCTTTTGTTTTCGAAAATAAACTTCTAATATTTCATATATATGCTTTATCTAAATAAATATTAAATCGCAAAAAATTAACAAACATATAGCTACATACAAGTTAAAATTTTTTGGTCAAAATATGATATTATTGATGTCATTCTATTATTATATACAATGTTGTACTGCGTGAGTAAAAATATTACACATCAAAAATGAATATGGTTTTATAAAATGAAAATTTACCTATGTACAATACAATAATTGTATCAATATAACTAGGAATTACAAACCTTTAATATTTTAATAGAAAAAAAAAAAATTAATTTTATGAATAAAATAGACAACTTCTACTTAGTATGATTTATTTTTATGTTTTAATACATAAGTTAAAATTTGATAGCAAAGCAATTAAAATTGTTTGTATACTATACACGGAAAACTTTTCCGAGTAAACAAGGTTCAACCTTTTTTCCAGGTTGCCTGAAATACTAAATTTCAAAAATGCAAGACTTTATAAAATACCATGTGTTGAAATTCCTATCTATAGATAGGGCTGTGTAAAAGCTATATACAACTTTGAAGTACTTTTACTGAACACAAAAAGTGCATTCAAAAACAAAACACATCATTATAATGTTATACTTCATTCATTGTTCAGGATTTAAAAGTTAAGAACTTTAATTAAACATAGTAAAAAATAAAATACATATATTTTAATTTATATAATATTAACTAATTTTAATTATTTATTATTTTATTTATTTACGTGTTTAAAAATGTACCTGATTATCTATAATATACAAAAAGTATTATTTACATTTTTTTTTCATCTCAAAAATTTTCAAATTAATTATTCTATTATTTAAATATGTAAATTATAACAATCACATTTTTTTTTATGATATTAATAATTTTATAGTACATATGATTATTGTACCCTAGAGTACAAATTGTTTATTTCTTCATAAAAATTTAAAAAAATAAGATATTAACAATGAAAATTAGTATATTTAATGAATGGTGTTAGTAAGAACAAGTTTTTTTTGAAAATAATTTCATAAGATATTGGAAATAAATATTTAGAAGTCACAAAATTTATTACCAATTCATAATTTATCCATTAATTTTTTTACAAAAATCTCTTAATTTTTATAAATAATATGATGACTTTGCATTATTAAAATATAACATTTTAAAACAGCAACAAAAAGGTATTAGCAATATGTATACATAATGTACCTCAACATGTTAGTACAAAATAAAGGACATTTTGAACTAATCGTTACTCGTATAAAATTGTGATTGATTAGCAAATAATGACTTATAATTATTAAAAAAATAAAATAATATATAGTTATTAAATTAGTAGGTACTTACATGGATTTGGAGTAACCGTGTGTAGTTTATATGCAGTAAAACCGTACATGTTAAGCGATTTAATGTCTATCAACACTGTTCATATTCTATGTAATTGCAATATTTTCGATTACTACGATTATTTATTATCATTTTTTTTTTTTATTATTACTCCAAAAGTTTAAAAACATTTAAAACTTTTAAATTTAAAATTTTTATGTGAATATATTTTAATCAAGATTCTAAACTACATAGTTTTCGTAATTCGCATATTATAATATGTATTGAGATACCGACTAAATACCGGCGTCGACGGTGGTAGCGCGATGTCTGGGTAGCCGGACAAAAGCCGAATGTGTATGGGAAGAAAAAATATATTTTCACGAGGCGTTTGTTCCAAACTTGGCCGGCGTCCCGCGTTTGCGTGATTAACACTATCCAGTCGATCGGTCTGGGGGTGGGTTTCTCGGCGGGGACGACCGATGTGCGGGCGGGTTATGGTGTCGGTAGAAGGACACATATATACATATAGTATATATAAACGTTACTGATGGGTAGGAAAAATTTCAAACAATGTTCACGGGTGTTTATTAAAAACACTATGTTGTATGATTAAAAATATAAAATACCACATTAAAGGCGAGAGCTGTTTTGTTTACGCGCTTAAAACAAGATGAGGTGTAAAGCCCTCTAATTAAAATCGTTACACACAGACTACACAACCCCCTTAAGTTGTCAATATCCTGAGTATTTTTTACGACGGGATAACAATATACACGCGTGAAAATATTGGATTTGACATCCAAAACAAAACAAGTGACACTTAGGAATTAACCAGCCTTTTTTAACGAGATGAATAAATTTTATAATATTATTATGCATGATCATCGAAAACAATTTCAAAACGTGAATATTAATAGGTTCGTAATTTAATAGAAAAATTCTTTTAAAAAAATATAGCTATTTATAAATCTATTCTGATATCGAGTAATTATTTGTTGTGCTTTTTAAAGTTTATATTAGTTAATTACAAGTTTTCATGGTTCAGACTGTAATGACTTAAAATTTATTAACATAAATTTTCATGAACATGCATTTTTAAAATCAGTATTTCTTTTTATGAAAATTATTCACTCAAGCAATAAAAATGCTGTATACACAAATATATAATTCATTATAATTTATTCCAAGTATACCGAGTTAATACCTACAATCTATCAATCTTATAAGACTTTGTACAACAGCAATCAAGACACAGAAATTAATGTTTAACTAAATTTTAATTTTCAATTATAAAACATAATGTTATATAATATAGGTAATTTATTATCTAGTAATTAAGTGTAAGGACTAATATTATTACGACATGTGACCTTCATGTATAGGTAATATAGGTGACAAATGTATAGGTATAATTACTAATTATACGATGATAAAATTATATTCATACACATAACTACACACGCACAGAAGCACGCGCATACACATATAATATTGTAATCCAAGTAAAGTTTTACACATGATCAATGAAATATGTTTTTTTTTTATTTTAGATATATATAGACAAATAAATTATCGTACTATTTGTATCGTTATAATATTATTGATGGATGGATATTTATTATCATATATTATGTCTTTAAAATAATGAATACATAGTAGATATATATATTACAAAATATATTATGTAAACCGTTATGTATACGAATATAATTTCATTAAAACATAATTGGTATAGGTATTTATATTTATAAAAACTTTAATTTAGAAAACGCTTTAATAAATTATATAATAAATATCAATAAACTAAAAGTATTAAGTTTATATGTATACTGCATTAGCTACATTCTATGTCTCAAGTGGCAAGTATTATGATGTCTATGCCTTATGGTAATGGTTATACTAAATAGTTAAACTATATCTAAAACTACACACTACTACATAAGACGTACCTACATATTAAAAATACTATTTAACATTAAATTGAACATTGAAGTTTTGGCAAAAATATTTGCTGACAGCCGAAAATGTGCTTGGCATACACATTTTGTAGGTTAAGGTTGATCCGTTCAACTATATCTAAATGTACATATCATTTTATAACTTATTAAAGTTAACCATCAACATTTTAAATTCTAATCGAAGCGATGAATCTATATAGATTTTAAATTAATATTTTTTGTATTTGTATGTATGTGTGTCTGACATTATCTTTGGGAGTAAAGAAAATATTTCAATCTTTAACTTTTGATTGTGATTTTTGGTAGAAAATTGGGTCTAGTTTGTTATTTAGTAGATGGGTCAAAAGTAAAAATTCTAGATAAACAAGAAAAAATAATAAGGGCAATATTTACGCCGCAAAACCATTTTTTTTTTTCTAAAATTTACTTCAAAAATAAATATCCATAGAACTTTGAAATGTTCAACTAATATTTGTAAAACAATTTTATATAAATATGATAGATTTTTAATATATTTTAGTTGTTTTAAAGCCATTTTTTAAAAAATTTTATTTTTCTATTTGTTTTTTTTTTTCAATTTATGTACAATAAATTTTTGTTTGTAATAAACCAAAAAGCTTTAAAATTTTAAGATTAATGTTTATTTGATACCTACACTATTATATTGATTTACTACTCGTATATAGGTAATGAGACAGTTGTCATGCACTCTACATTTTGTATTCTTCTCTAAATTATTTATTCACATTGAAAATGAAATCATTAAATATCTAAAATAGTAGTAAAATAATTTCCAGGGCACACCAACCTATTTATGTATAGTGTATACGCAAACGAAGCGAATAATAATAATTATAAATGGACAATGGCGATTGGCGACTATAACGTCTGACGAATAAACTGTAGGCGAATGGTAAACGGAAAAGAGAACATATAAAGTCGCGACGCTTGTATTTACAGTCTTCTTGGAATAAATAAAATAAACATCACCGCCATTCGCTTCACTGGCCATTGCGAATAATAAATGTAAACATATAATAAAATTAAATAAAAATTATGTCTTTTTTTTCCAATAATCTATCAATGTCCTATACGATCTAACACATAATATTAAATGACATGATAGAGAACAACATTATATTTTACATTGTAATTTTTTATAGTCAATACTAATACACCTACCGGCCACTAATAATCGATGGAAATGTGATTATTTTATAAGCGTATACACACAAAAGTGTTGGAGTAAATCCCTTACACATATTTTTTTTAAGATCTGTAAAAAATATTCTTTAAGCTGAGTATTATAATTTTTGAACTTCGATCCCTCTTTGGAGAAATATTTCTTTAGGCTCACAATACAAACAATTCACAAAATCCTACATGAGAACTTTGAACAAATTTTGAAAACTATCAAACAAATTCAAACAAGTTATACAGGTAACATTTTTATTTCATTAACCCCCCATATAAAAGATATGTATAAACCTGTTCAGGTTAAAAGAGTTTCCAATAGTTTTAATCGCGCCTTAACCCTCAATTAATTATTCAAATATTAAAAAAATGTATACGTCTGAACGTATACTATTATGAACGTGTAGTAATATAGTATATTTGAAAAAATGTGGACCCCTCATCAAAATTTGTTTTCAGTTACAGTCCCCTTTAATAAGCTTCATATCCACCAATTCCACTGAATAACTATGAACAATATAGATAATACAATAAACATTTAACTTTGCCTTGTAATTCTAGATAAACTTGCAATATATGGGGAGTTTCGTTGAACTGGAAACAATGAAGCAAATACATTTGTGTTTATGTATTTTTTAGATTTATTAGGTTTAGTATGAACTACTTATGAAAACCCTTGTATTGAATTTCCAAACTTACGTTATAAAAATTTAAAAAATTATAAATTTTCAACTATTCTACAAAATAATTTTAAAATTTTCGCAGTTTTGTCAAAATTTAAACATTAAAAGCTTAGATAAAAAATATACTTTTGTATTTTCAATATTTTTAAACTCTTAAAACAACAACCTATACATGGAATCTTGTGTTTAATTTTCAAAAATGTTGATCAACAGTTTAAGAAAAAAAAATAAAAATATTCAAACAATTTAAACGCCTTTAAATGGCTTACAATGACTAAATATTTTGGTAATTTCATTATTGAGCACCTAAAACGATAACTAAACTTTAAATTATCAATATAATGTTCAAAATTTCTACGGTCAATACATTTTGAACACAATAAAAAAAAACTAATATTGTTATAAATATAAATATTTCATTAAAATTTCAATAACACAGTTATTTGTTTAAAAGTACAACAAAATAAAAAACAATTTAACGAAAACTGGTATTGTATAAAAATTCCTTTTTGCTTTATTTTTTTTTCTTTTGATTACTTTTAAATTTCTGTGAATTTTCTATTTTTCCTCTTTCAAAAGTATCAACCAAATCCAATTTTCTATCAAAAACAGCTCAAAAATAAAAATCTTATATAACTTTATATTGTTATGCATAAATTAAAAAAAAAAGAAAACATTAATCATAAAATTTAGTATTTTGAAATTTACACATTCAACTCTCCCCTTAAAGTTTAAAATTGAAATGAGTTTTTGGTGCTAAATGCCCAAATTACGATGTTATATTAAATTAGATGCAAATGTTTTGCATTCAATATAATTAAAATTATTAAATGTACTATAAATTGGCCTAACCTAGTTAAAGTTTTAATCTTAAATAGGTAAATAGGTAATAAGTAAACCCTCTTTTAAAATCTACGCAGTACGATGATTGTTTTAGTTTTACATTGATATATGTGTTTTTAATTTATTCTTTATATATTCAGTGACTTCGTAATGTGGTATACTAAAAATCTACTATGCAGCTGAGTGGAAATTTAAATGAAACAATACTAAATATAGATTAAGTTTAAAAGTCAAAAGAAGATCAAAAATTAGTTCATTCCGTGCAGTCACTGTTATTAAAGTCTTGAACTGTAGAAAGAATTATTTTAAAATGTCTATTATCGTTTTATACGCCTATTAACTACATTAGGAATGTTTTGAAAGGAGAGAATTAAAACTAATGGGTTTAAGTGCAGGAAAGCTTTTGCGTGATATTTTAAGCACACACGTTAAGCGGTTCCTTTAAAAATTGCCACTTTAAGATCTTTATAAATATATTGTTACATATAATAGGTATACTCACAATTGAGACAAAGCTTCAACAAAATAAATTATTTTATTTTATTATAATTCAAAAACGAATAACAGTATAGTCACTCACCAAATACTTATATTAACATTTTATTACATAGGTAGTATAATTTTAAAAAATCTTTCTTTTTTTTTTTTTTGAGCTATTTAAAAAAAATTAAGTAGTTTTTTATTCTTTTTTAATTCATGAATAATGATTTTTAAGTCAAAGTTATTCTACCCGACTAATATTTAAGTCCAATAGCATCAGTCGTTTTCTTAACAAAAAGAAAATGATTGAAGACAAAGAATCAATATAAAATTATAAGTAAATGTATTTATTTTTATTGTTCAAAAAAATGTTTTTTGATATTATTAACAATTTTTTTAGGTAGTTTATATAACCAATCATCGAAGACAAACAGTTGAATAACCTATCCTATAGTCTATACTCTATAACAGAGGTATACAATGCTCCAGAGCATTGTAATAATATAATTAATTATGTCAACATTAAATTTTGAGTGATTATCAAGGATAATTAAATAGTTTTTCTCGATAAATAAAGTGTGTACTGTATATATGACCCACTCTTTCCATAAAATAGATTCAATAATAAATTCTTATTTTTTCTATTTAATGAAGATTAAATTTATCCCGATTAACCTATACCTATAATTAATATAATCATACGTCTACACCTACAACATTCAGCGCATTTATACTTAACTATGAATTCTTTTATAATAGCATTATTTATGGAGACATAATATAATGTGTAGTACATGTATCATCGTAATATTTATATCATCTGGTTTAATTTCTATTCTTTCTTCAATTCGTTTATGTATTGATCTTTGAACAAATTTTTTATTTATACTAAATGTAATAACTACAGAGTCCGGATTTTAATGTTAAATGCATTATTTTTTGGATATTCTAGATCTAGACCTACGCTCTTCAAGAAATATAAAATGTACACTTCATACATGAAACTATTATTTTGCTTTTTTTGATGTTTTTCTATTTTAGAACATTTTTATGTAATTTTATTAATTTTTAATGTATGTATGTATTAAAACGTTATTTGTACAAACTTTTAGTGTAAATTAAGGATTCAAAATATTATAATACTAAGAAATATTTGTTTCTTAACACTTGCTCTGATAGTTTTGAAGTATTTTTCATTTACACTAAATGTCAGTCGTTTTTTATACATGAATACGATAACGTCTGTCAATCCAGCGTAATCAGGTTGGTGTAAGGCCGGAATTCAAACAAATAACTAATTAGTAATTAGTTAGAGATCCATCGCGATCGCTTTTATTTGTGTACTGTTTCATCATTATATACTCGTATGCCTAACGTTTGGTATTTTAATTTTGTACTATTGTTATAGTTTAGTTAATACAAATTAGTATTAAAAAATGACGAAAGTTAATTCCCTATCACGTATGTATTGCATGCCTAAACGAGCTTATTGCATTGAAATAATTAGGTTATTTGTCAGAATATTTATTGATAGTTTTTATGGAATTTTTATCCAGATCCTAGTAATTAATAATTACTAATAAGTTGGTAATCAATATTCAATAATAACACATTACCAGTTATAGATGGATGCACATCAATGGACAATGGACAGTGGAAAATTAATAGCAATCCATTGATAGCGCGACACTATTCATGGTACAACGATTTGTATAAGGTCATACAGAATTTCATGTTGAATCATGTGATTTACTGGTCTTCATTTTATTACGCATTTTAGTAGTTCACTATCCTAGACACCATTCAATTTTAATTTCAATACAAATATGGTTTCAAGTATAACAATAAAAAAAACAACTTTATATTTACGGATGATGGATCCTATATTTACCACAAAAAAAAATGTATTTTTCTACAATACTGATAAAATTTATTTTTTGTCGTTAATGATTTAATTTTAATTTTTATTTTTATTAAAATTAATTGATTTTTATTACATTTTCCCGTTAATACAAAATTGCTTTTGGGTGGTTATACTTGTGTAGGGTAATTTTGTAGTTACAAATTATTATGAATTAACTACTAATTTTTAAACCCATTATTGTGTTAAAATTATAACCTAGTAACGCCAATCAGAGACCTTATTTTGCCATTAATAGATTATTTTAAAGGAAATTGGATTAATAGTATTTACTGAAAAATAGAGAAGAGAACTTAATTTTCCTACGAAAATATAAAACTAATCACTTCGTAGAAAAATTCACAGTTGTTTCACCAAATGTTAAATTCCACATAGCACCCGTCAATAGAGAAGATTATAAATAGGTACGTTAAAAAAGGATGAAAATATTGAAAATATAACAATATGTTTCAGTGATTGAATCACCATCAAAAAAAATTTACAAACATTGAAATACTAAACTCAAAAATTTTGTTTAGACTATGATAATAGAATAATAGAAGATAATCTCAGAGGCATATTACATCATTTTTAATTACAGATCATTTATTATCTATACACATCACACACGTTTAGAGAAACTCTGCCAATACAGTTTATAATAAAAAATTCACAATAAGTTAACTTTAAATAATTGTGGCATTTATTTTTTTTATACACAAAAACAAACTTATTAATACCTAAACGTCTTAAACTCAAATGTATAGTGTTACACTTCTTATTCATAATATCCACGCCTGTTTTTATTTCATGTTAAAAACATCGCATACCTATATTGGCTATATTAGTTTATTATGATGATAAATACAGATCCATAATACATTTTTTTTTTTAACATTTATAGTAATTACTAATATTATGATTTGTGAGTATTTATTATTGCTTTTTATGTACATTAATTTGGTGAATAAAAGCGAAGGGTAATCTCCCCATCTAAGGCCCTATGATTCATACTCCCATTTCATTAATTAAATCAATGCTATTTTACTCCGCTCGATTTTATCAATCAGATACCATTGTCTATAAATTAATTTTAATCTAATTTTGTCTTTATTATGTATGTATCACGTACGTACAGTGACGTTCACAAGAGAATCATGGAGCGAAATTTGCCCCTCTACTCCCTACCAAATTATTTCTGGATACATATGCGTGTATCTACATCTATATACACACTAATAATAATTATAATATCGTAATGATACGAGTATTAAGTACGTTTATTTATCCCTTATTTTTATGCTATATACCGCCTATGTTTTATCATTTTTGGCTTTATTTTACTGACATAAAGTATTTCCACAACCATTCGAAGCAATCGATGAGAACTTTTGCGATGGCGCACCTAATGACCTAATCGAAAATCGAAATTGTACGCCCAACAAACTGTAAGTTGTAAACTAAATTGACGACGGCCAATATAGGTATCATAATTTATTATTATTAACTTGGCGACGGCTATAATATATTATTATAAATAGGTACGCATATTATCAATGGCGAATTACGCCGGGAGGACATCTAAAACTAGACTTTCCCCTATAGGTTGGAGCTGATAATGGTCAGCGGGATGTTATTTATGATAAGGTTAATAATTAGAGGCATTTCCGATTTAGAGCTATAGAGAAAAATAAATTAAACAATATTGATGTCTGACACATTTATGACGTTTTTAAAAACAAAAATTGCTTACCTACTAGATAGACAAAAAAAAACTATGATATTTTTTTTATTTTTTTTTTACATTTAATATCATGTGTGCAAAATATGAGTTGTTTTATTTAGGTATTACTTATTAGTTGTTACTAATTTGGGCGATGCTGTCCTCAGTTATTTAAAGCTTCAAAACAAGCACGCATTTCATTTATAGAACAAATGATATTGGGGTATAAATGTTGTACCTACCAAAAAAAAAAAAAAAAAAATCACTATACATGACATATTATCAAGGACGATACAAATTTGATGACCGATAAAATAGTTTTCCCGGGCCGAATTTTTATTCATAGTCCGACACCGCACGTTATTATTTATTATTAATTTCGCGACTCGCGACTACGGCGTCGATCGGATCCGCAATACGGCGGATGCGCGCGGCGTTATTTCGAGCTCGTTTCCATCGCGATGACGTCGAACGGTGACGTCTGTCGCGGCGCTGACGTCCGGAAAACCGAAATCGAATAACGGAGGTCGGTGCGTGGATTGTGGCGACAACAAACGACGCAGCACGGAGCCGTCGCGGTCCCACAGACACGCCGTACACGGCGCGCAGTACGGCCGCGGAGCGACGGGCCGTGCTTGGCGTGCTTCCATCTATTCATAAACCGCGCGGCGCTGGGTCGGCCACGGTTACCGACACGCCACACGCGCGCAGACGGTGTACGACCGCGTTTAGTCGACTTACACGCGCGGACCGAATGTCGTGAACGACGTGAACCGCCGTAAAACTAGCGATCGGTGCGTCTGAAAAACGGAACGGGAGGAGAGCAATGAGAAATTAAAATAAACCTGCACGTCTACAATAATATTTTACCTCACGGGAAACATCGATCGTCGATTGACATTGTCGGGGAGGGCCACTTTGGGAATTCGTGAAGTTTTTGGGGATCGTCAGAAAAAAAAAAAAAAAAAACAACAACCACCCGTTCGCGCTAATTTGAACAGATCGGACGACAATTGAAATGAAAATAATAATAATAATAACGAATGAAAACCTAAACGTTAAGATAAAAAAAAAAGGAAAAAAATTATGATCTAAAAATTCCTTGTCGTCGGAACCGGTGCGAAAACCTGCGCGAAACGGGACTACGGGATCGGGGTTGGACACGGTTGGAATTTCGGTGGCGATCGGGATTTTTTAACGCTTAGTCGTCCCGACGGTCCGACGGATCGGTCGGGATCGGATACGCGCCAAACGGCCGCAAATCGCCGTACATTCAGCAGTAGCTGATGAAAATAGTTTAACAATCAATAATTATAATTAAAATCGTGGATTCGCCAGCGGTCGGGCGGGATTCGCCCCACGAGGGGCCTTATCGTCGGCGGAGCGCCGTGCAGAAAGTGGACGTGTAGGAGGGAAAGGGAGGCGCCCTGCGTTGGCGGCACTGCGGCGGTTTCAGCTGACCCAGAATCGGATTGCGCGCGCCAGCCAGTACTGCGGGAAAAAATAAAATAAAAGAAAAAAATAGACAAAATACACAATATTATATGGAAGCGAAACTCTATTACTGTAGTGGGTAACTGACAATTGTGCCTACTCACTACTGCCCCCTTTTCTTTTTCTTTTTTTTTTTTTTATAATACTGTGTAAAATTAATACTTCACACCAAACTACCGTTAAATGCGATCGCCGTGTGCACGTCATTGCGCAGCGCTGTAGTGATTAGTGTGTATGAATCGCACGCTGACACGGTGATGTCAACGATTTTTGTCGTGGACGGGCGTTTATCTGTTGCAGATGGTGCTATGCCCGTCGTTGTGCAAGTAAGATTATATGATAATAAATGATTTACCATCGGGCCGCCTCCTGATGTTGTTTTGTTACAGGTTTACTGTTAAAAAGACATGAGTGTTGCAATGGAACAGAACGGCGGTGGGGCATTCGATCCTGGTAAGAACGGCAAAAAAATCTTACAATTAAACCTCTAAACAATGTCGATGTACTGACCCATGATTGTGCTAATTTCTTGTTTAGCTTTGGCTGGCCTATTGGAGTCGTTGGTAGGATCACGAGATGCCATATCTGCATCCAAAGAAGAACTGGACTTTTTGTCTAACTTATTGCAAAGTAAAGAATTGCACGCTCTGTTCAAAGTCTATAACACCATTGTTGACCGAGTTCGTGACGATCGAAGATGCTCTCCCGTATTGTCAAGTTCTATGCAAACTACATTGGACGTCATGGAAGTAATATTACCTAGGATTTCACTCAGCGATACATCCAGACAACTTTTTCAACTATTACAAAACCCTCATATACAAGTATGTGTAAAGAAATGACAGAATTGTATTTAACAATAATTTTATGATGAATACTTTAGGGACTTCTGTGTGCCCATGATGCAGTAGCTCAAAAAGATTACCTGCCCCGACTGCCAGACATTCCTCAGGAGATGGATGAGGACGAAGAGACAATCAAGATTGTACAATTGGTTAAAAGCACTGAACCATTGGTACTGATATGTAGTGAAATGTTCTAAGCATGATCATGTTTCCTATATGGCTGTATATAATATTGTTTTTTTTTTATCTATATTTAAATGCTTGTTTCTTCATTACCTGGTAGCATTTGCTATAATTGCAATTTGTTATCATCAATAAATTAAAGTATAAAAATTAGGAACTTGGCTCCTAAATTACATTTTCCACAAATTGCATTTATGACACTTGCTTGTAGCTTTTTATTTAAAAAATGGTATGATCATGATTTTATTCTAGTCCACTTTTTGTTTTGTTTTTTGTGTTTGTATTTTTTATATATATTTTTATGTACCTAATACATTTTTTTCTTTTTTTGCTGTTTGCATTTTATTTTTTAACAATTCACAACCATAACTTCTTAATGGTTAATCTGTTGTTTTTTGTATTAACTGTTTTGCATTTCACAAGGATGGGGAACCTGATTCAGCTGAACCAATTGTGGTAAGTAGGGCAATAGGTTTATCAGGTGTACATTTGCCTAAAATGTTATGAAACCATTATTAGTTTTTAAACTTGCTGCACAATTGTACAGACAATTCTATGGTTGAAATATGTGTCTTAATATTGCATTATATTATTTATAGACGTACTGCATTTAATTAATGCGTGTCATTAATTAAGTGAACAAGGTTTTACATTAGTGTTCTAATTTTTCACGGCCTAGTTTTTGTATTACTCAGTACTAATACTGATGTTTTAAAAACTATTGCCAATAAGCCAATATTAAATACTGAATATCTCTAAATGTCCTCCAATAACATTACAATCTAACATCGTTAAAAAGAGATGTTTCTTAAATGAAGTTATTAAAGTAATGTATATTAAAATTTAGAAATGACAGAAAAAAACATTAAGTAAGAAGTATGAGAGATATATATGGAGCACATATTAGTAAAGCTTGAAAATAAATCATAATTTACATATTTAATCATTGTATTATAAATTATAAAAGTAACTATTATTTTTAATCGATAAAAATAATAAAAAAAAAATCCCAGTGAATACTTGAAATTGTAAAGTGATTACAATAATTGGTGAAAATTGCAGGGTGCCACAATAAAAACTGATGAAGAAAATGGAAAAATCATTATAGCAAGGGTCATGCATGGTGGTGCTGCAGATAGATCTGGTTTAATTAATGTTGGTGATGAAGTTTGTGAAGTTAATGGAATAAATGTTGAAGGAAAGTCACCTGCAGATGTACTCCAAATACTAGTATATAAAAACTAATTATCTAAATTATTTAATAAATTAGATAAGTAAGAAATAATAGTTTTGATTTACTTATAGCAACATTCTGAAGGGACAATAACTTTCAAATTAATTCCGGCAGACCCAAAAAATGGAGCACGAGAAAGCAAAATGAAAGTCCGAGCCCATTTTGATTTTAATACTGATGTTGATCCTTACATTCCATGCAAAGAAGCTGGCCTAAGTTTTACTAAAGGAGAAATACTTCATATTGTTAGTCAGGATGATCCTTATTGGTAATTTTTATTAATTTTTTGTTAATAATTATAAATTTTTGATAAGTTTCTTAAATTTATAAACCTAGGTGGCAAGCCCGTAAAGAAGGAGATCGTAATATGAGAGCTGGACTTATACCAAGTAAAGCTCTTCAAGAACGTAAAATAATTCATGAAAGATTGTCTATGGCTGATCAAAAAAAGAAATGTAAGTTAAATGTGCATTTAATATTTTTAATTAAAACTAAACAATTATACTTAATATATTTTCATTAATATCTTTTTTTTTAAATTAAGTTTGTAATATTAATTACTGATCGATGAAAACAATTGAAGTTTAACTAAATAAATTAAAATGTTATTTTACAAGTACCTACAAATTAATATGTATATTCTTTAATGATCTTAAATTTATTTTTAACTTGATTATAAATTATAGGTTGTGATTGGGGTTAGTTTGAATATTTTACATTAATAACACTAAAAGCACAGGAGTATACTATTTAAATTTAAATAGTAGTTTATTTAGTTTAATTTTAATAATCACTAATAAATTTAATTCTGTAAAAAGGTACCCATTTACTGTTATTATTTTTTATTTTTATTTTAAAAAAAAACAAAATATTATTTAATATAGATTTTTTTTTTAATTTATTGTGTGCATTACTCTTTTATTTTTGTTTGTTTTATTAACATGTTTTTATTAAGTTGTGTATTGTGATTTAACACATAGCTATGTTTGCGGATTACAGGGGTCCTGGATACCATTAATGGGGGTTGTATTGGTGGGGGCGGTATGACATGTTTGCCAGACCGTTCATTAGCCAAGGACCCAATATGTGGGTCATTGGCGGCTCTGAACGATCTCGGTGAAGACATGGCGTCCGAATGTTCGGTACGTACACGTGTTAAAAAGGTTATCTATGACGCAGCTGAAAGTGATGACTATGACCGTGAAGACATTGCAACTTATGAAGAAGTGGTTAAGTTGTATCCAAGACCTGAACATCCTCGACCCATCGTTTTAATTGGACCACCTGGAGTTGGTAGAAATGAACTAAAGAGACGCATTATGGAATTAAATCCTGACAAATATCACACACCCGTACCACGTAAGTAGAAAATAAATGTATAAACAATTTTAAAGCAACTCTTTATAATTTAGATTCAGTACCTAAATTTATATTTTTATCAAATAAAAATTTCAAAATACATTTTAAATATTTATTTTAATACCTTGAATGCTACTTTATGAAGAAAAAAAACTGAACTGTGTTATCTATCATAAATCTTATTACAAAGATATTGATTAAATTTTAAGTAAAATAGTTATTTTAGTTAACCTATTATGTATTTATTGTGTTTATTGTATTTATAAGTATATATTTGATTTTAGTTTTTACAGAAATTATTAGTAATATAGAAATATATTATATAATCAAAAATTATAGATCAATGAAAAATAAGTAATAAATATCCTTATTTTTTTTAACTTTTTAGATACAACCAGATCTCCTCGGCCCGGAGAAGTAAATGGTAAAGAATACAATTTTGTTCAAAGAGAATTGATGGAAGAACAAATAGCTCGTGGTGAATTTTTAGAATTTGGTGAATACAAAGGCAATCTTTATGGTACATCTTTAGAAAGTGTTAAATCAATCATACGTTCCGGACTTACGTGTATTATAAATCCACATTATCAGGTAGAATTCAAAATTTGTACTTTTATTACAATAGTTATTTTCAGTGTCTAAAATAATTATCCTTTAAAGGCATTGAAAATGTTACGCAATCCTGATATAAAACCTTACATTGTATATATTAAGCCACCAATATTTGACATATTAAAATCAACTAGAAATGCAGCATTTGCAATGTCAACATTTGATGAAACAAATTCTAGAGGTTTTACAGTAAGTGTACATTAATAAAATAAAAAATTAACATACTATATGAAATCATATTTAGGATGATGAGTTCAATGAGATTTTACGGAGTTCCAAGCGAATAGAATTTCTGTATGATCACTGGTTTGATGAAGTAATAGTAAATGACGATTTCAAGTCAGCTCTGGAGCAATTATTAGAAGCAGATCATAAATTAAAAACTGAACCATTATGGGCACCTGCTGCTTGGTTACAGTAGTTTGTACAGTAAGCATATTTTTAGTTCTTTATTGTTATTACATGCTAATAAATTAATTTTTTCATTAGTTATGTGTGGAAACTAGTCAATCATTCTTAACTCGCCACCAAAACAGTATTTATAAATGTCCAATAGAACACATCAAACTTCGACCAAAGAAAACAAAAAACAAAACAATCAACCATTTTGTTCTAATTTTGAATGGATGTAGATGTATAATTTTAATAGATTTTAAAATAATATAAAAGTTAGAGAAGAGTACTGAAAATAAAATACAACTCTTTACACACAATAATTTATTTATGCTTTTAGAAAAAATGTTAAATAACTTAATAATACGCTATTTACGGTTGTGAAATTTATTTTAGATTATAACTAATATATTTTTACCCATTTCTAGTCAATAATTTTTAAAATCCCACATTTATTGAGATTTTATTAGTAAGTGTTAGGTCTATAAATTATGTTTTCTGAAACTTTATCAATACTAATTATTTTTAGTATAGGCGTTAAGCAAAATTTCGGGAAATGTATTTTGTTTTTAATAAAGTTATATTATTGTTAAATACTTAAATATAATCTATACCTAGTTTACATGATTCAAAATCATACACACAACACACCAGACATATACCAATACTGTGTAACTATTGAAATTTAATTTTGATACACATAGTATGGTAATATTATTTATAGATAACATTTTAATTATGCTGTTATTTTTGTTGTATTTCATTCATATTTCATTATATGCTAATGGAATAAATATTTGTATTTACTTTAAAATTTTATTGAATTAATTTTTAAATCTGTTCTACAGCCTAATGTGAAATTTAAAATATATGAATTATTTATTATCTTAATCTTATGATGAAATACATTAATATAATATTAGGGTACATTTGTTGAATAATTGTGTCATTGTAACTATTTTTTCTCTATTTAAAAAAAAAATAATATTTTAATAGTTTATACAGTGGTTTTTAGAATATTGACATGAATTTTATGTAAACTGAACATTTAATAAAATGTTAATTTAAATCTTAAATACTTAACACTATTTTAAACATTTTTTATTTATTTTAAAACAGCCATTTAGTTAGCATACAAATATAGTACATTCTTAATTTTTGCCATTAAATATTGAATGGTACTTAAAGTTATGTTCAAGTGAGTATACAATTTAATGTCACATTAATGAAACTAGGTACTATCGTCTATCACAAAATAGTGAATACATATATTTTAAATTTCAATAATTATTTTTTATATATATCATTCATTCATCAACAGATATTAACATTAAAAAACAAAATGATTATAACAACGCTATCTAGTTTTCAAGTAGTAATACCATTTGTAATTTTAATTGTGCAATATAAATAAAATTACAACGAAAAATGATGCTGTTGTTATCATTTGGTCTGTGGTTATGAAAATAATGTCAATATCCAATTTAACGGATTACCATAATTTAATAATTAAAACAAATTAAGATTTGCATAAACACGACCAAATTTCGAGTTACAATTAGTATTTTCGGTTTTTTTATTAAAAATGTTAAATAATTATAATCAAATTATTGTTAATTATTATTTTATATTTCAAAAGTTAAAATTAAGAGTTAAGAATTGTTTTCTTGATACTTCTGTTCCTTGTTCTGTTTTTTTTTAAATTAAAAGGTATAATATTATTATAAATATTGAGCATTTTAAATCCATTTCTGTCGGTTACAAGCTTTTTTGCATTCATTAAATAATCAATTGGGAAATTTTTTGTTAATTTTTTTTTCTTCAAACCTACAGTATATCATAACTAGAGTTAGGATGTCGATGACCAAAAAAATACTCAAAATATCCTAAAAACTTTAAAAATGATCTAAAACACTAATTAAGTAAGTAAATAAATTTATTTTTAAATAATAATTTTTATTAGAGATATAATAAAACATTCAAAGTCTCAATCAGCAAATCCAAATGCAAAGTTAAATTTTAAATAAATTAAATTTGTTTTCAAACTTGGATTTAACACTTGCTCTGATCTAAAATTTGAGGAAAAATGCCCCACATAGAATAAAAACTACAAAAAATTAAAAAATGACTAGAAAATGTTGACAAATGATGTTAGAAAAACAAAAAAATGCATTTATTGCTAAAAATGCAAAGTAAAATTAGAATATTGTGCATCAAAGGAGCATGAAACAAATTTTTAGCTAGGATAGCATTGTATAGAATCAAAAAAAAAAAAATGCAAAAGTCATCAATATCTTAACTCTAATCATTATTTGTAAATTATATTGTACTATATGCTACTATATCAGTATGGAAATATTGAAATGGAAGTAATAAATTAATATATTAAAAAATATTTATTAATAATAGTGACCAAAAACAATGCACATATACACAGTTAATTTTAAAAATAATTTACCTACCTTTCTAGTATTTTACTTAATGAACGACGCTCTCTGTTGTCCAAAATAAGCATATAAGATTGCAATTTAAAGTTACTTTCAAGCACATGATTATACGCCTACACTTACATATATCTTACATATAATATGTTCCTAATATCTTAAAAAACACAAAAAAATTAAATAAATAAATAAATACTATTAGTTAAAAATTGCAGTTTTTATAAAAATTATTTTTAATTAATATAGGTATAAAATTAATTGTCTTCTTTCTTTAATTTTAGTATGTGTTATGATTGTCTCGTTGCTCAAACCATAAGCCGCTATTGATGGATATATATTAGTTCTAAGAAACATTGTGTTTTAAGTTCAGTATACAATTCAACTTCAATGAGTTTTTAATAAAAAAATGATATAGATAGATATGTACATAATACATAACACACAGCCATGTAAGTAAGAATATTGTTATAATACTTGTATAATTAAAACAATATCAACATTTTATTTCTAGAATAAGCTTTCTATGATTATTTGTTATGAAAATAAACTAAATTCAAATTAAAACTTAGTTTAAGTATGGCACTTGGAAGGAAATTATTTAACCATCTCAAGTTTAAAAAATGTAAATTTATTTGTCATTTAAAAAAATTATTACTTATAGCTGAATCATAAAATGTGTTTTAATTTTATCATATACAATAAATATTTCATTTTTAAGACACAAAATTTATTAAAGATATTTAATTGAAATAATTAATTAGATATTATTATTGTTTATAGAATAGATTAATGATTTATGGATAAATCAGTTATCAAAATATATTTAATTTTTATAAATGAAATAATAATTAGCAATAATACTTGGACATGTTTGCTATTATATTCGTAAGAAATAAAATATTACATTTATTGTTTTATGTTAAAAAAACTTAAAGAATATAATAAGATAAAAAATACCTGATTACTATATTAACTTAATTCATTGTTATAAATAAATAATTTTATGTCATAAAATTACACTATTATTGCATTTAAAATTACACTATTATTGCATTTAAAATTATATACATATTTTCAATGATAATGTTTATGAAATATTAACTTTATATACAAACTTCAAAAAGTTTATCAATTTTTTACAATTCTTGATTTATCTGTCTTGTATCCCCTTTAGACGGTGCCTCATATAAGCATTTTTGATCAGAATCAATCAATGCACGATCTTTGCATAGATAATTTCTTAAACTTTCAACTTGATCATTAAAATACCATTGCTCTATATCTGATTCATAAGTTTCCAACAAATCTTCACACTTAAAAAACAATAAAATATGTTATACATTTATCATTTAACATTTAAAACAAAAATTTACCTGAGTTTTCATATTTGTAATTTCAACTGAAGGTTTGTCCCAAAGTTCATATGGTATTCCAAGCTCAACTTTAACACCTTTATTTCTATCAGAAAAAATATATTTATACTTTATGACTTAATAGGGTGCATAAAATTCACAATAATAATGGTTAACTTACACAAGGCCATGTAATGTTTGAAAAGTTTGACTCATTCCTTTAGCAAATCGTGTACTATCAGTTCTTTCTTTGTGAATATTATATTTAAGTATTCTTTCACAAAGACCATCTAATGATTCGACTAAACGCAGTTCTCTTAATAACAGAATATAAATATATTTAATAAAAACCAATTATATATGAATAAAATTTTGAAACTCACGATTTTTTGTACTCTTTTTTCTTTTTTGGCTGATCTATCGAGTAACCAAGCTCTAAATATTCACTAGTCATACCAGTCTCTTGTAAACGACCCTCTAATTCTTCTGCTAATATTTTACAAACTAAAACATAACATAAAATTTATAATTTTTATAACTAAAACTAATTTTAAAATATCAAAATACCCATAATACGTATTACGTAATATTATATTCCACAAACCTTCACATTTATTAGCATATTTAACACCATCCTCTGATGTAGTACTTAATGATTTAGCTATAAGCAGTATGAAAACAAATGACTTTATTAACAAAATCATTTTGTTGATTTAACTTAACAATACATAATTACGCAATACTAAACATTTTTATTTAATTTACTAATAAGTTAAACTGAATACTTAAGATGTTATTATTTTAAAATCTATTGTATGATTATCAATACCCGGCGATTCTATTACCGCAAGATATCCTGAATGACCTGAACTGAGTGTTCAATAGCGAGTGAGTACATTACTACATAATATTATAATCTATCCAAATTTTGATAAATGGGATTTATTTTCTTATCAGTACTGTATTTATTATTATCACAGAGTATAAAAGTTAATACAATATTTTTCTATAATAATATGAATATTTTAATTCATTTTTTGAGTTGGAGTCGGTTCCAAATATTATTTAAACGGCTACTCAAAGTTACCTTTAATGGAAAAATCTTAAACTATACATTGATTTTTCATCAAAAATCCATTTAATCTATGCATAAACACAATATACATATATACTCACCGCCGGATTTGTAGTTGTAGGGGTTCCATAGCCCTTATCAAATAGAAGCCCTCGTAAACAAAAATAGGGTTTAAGGTGAATTTTATTTAAAGTTGTAAAACTATGTCGAGATGACCCTTCATGAACTGAATTTTGTGAGGCATCTAGGCCTACCCCTTTCCTAAATTTAGTCTTATATATGTTTAACTTTTAGCAAGGTATATGATAAAAAATTTTCTCATGTTAATTTTTCATATCATAGTTTTTCCTAAACTAGGACTAAAACTTACTGACTTTCTGAAAGAGACATATTTTTTTTTTTTTTGCAAATGAAGGGGGGAGAAGGGTAGCCAGTTCATTCGATTATACACTTTATTTAATAGCCCCCTCCATTAGCCTGCTGAAAAAATATACCATTATTCACATTTAAAACTGAATTGTATTTTTAATTTCTATATTAACATTTATCACAGAAAATATGCTGTTGATTTGGATACTATAGATTTACTCCTGAAATATTTTCATACCTATCATTTATACTAAAAAATTAAAAATTATTTCATAAGTGAAAACTTTATTGATTATAACAGCATCAAATGGAGATTTTTTCATTGTTCAAAAGATAAGTTATATTTATGCACTTCAATGGGCAATGAAAGTCCAAATAATCTCATAATACTTAATGTTGAAATATAAGTTAAGAATATCGATCTAGAACAATCAGAATCTAGCAGCTGTAGATTTATTTGCTAAATTTAATCACACCAATACACATAAATTACTGAAAGTAATCATAGACTTACTATAAAACTCCAATAACATAAAAAATGTTTAAAGGAAAACTATATTGGTTGTAATCAACAGTAGGTACTCGATTATAAAATAAAATATAGTACAGACATTTTTTAGTAAACAATGTTAAACCATAACTATCTGCAAATTGGTATGTTATTTATTTTAACTACTACCAATATTATTATTACCTATATATATTTTAAAAAGTTCAATAAAATTTTTTTAATAATTAACATTTAAAAACAATCTTTAATTACTTTTTTTCGACAAGTACAAAAATATAAACTATGTAATACAAAGTTGAACCCAAAAACATTGATCTCTAGTCTTAATTTAACACCCACCAATTTGAGCATTTCCCAAGTTTAAATTTAGTATAACTATAAATATATAATATAAAACAACATGATAAATTAATTTATAGTAAAAAAATATAAGCATATTATTAATTTTATAATTTTCAAACTTAATTATTTAACAGTATTTGCACGTCTAAAATCATCTGTGCGTTTTTTATATGTTAAAAACATAGTCCAAAAGAAACCAACCATGTTATGGAACAACACTCGTAACTAAAATAAAAAACAGAATTAATTAAAATCAATAAATAAAATATGAAATAACTATTTACCATTGGAGGTACAAATTTTAGATTAAAGAACTGTATTAATGAAACAATCTGCCAATTTGCTTTTAATATAGGCCAGTAAATCGCATATATTTGCTTCATTGTATCTTCATGTGATTTTCCCTATGATAATTAATTATTATTATTTTTTTGTATTTAGTAGTTGTTATATAAAATATTAATTTCGTACCTCAAATCTTGACAACACATATAAAGAAAGAAACTGATAAAATGGTGTAAATAATAAACGTTCGATACCAAACTTTAAAAAAACCATTTTTGATGAATTTTCAGGAAATGTGCTTTCTAAAGACTCATAGAAAAAATGTGGTACTGGTCCACCAAATAAGAGACTGCAAAAAATAAAAAATATATTACCTTTACTGTAATATTCTAGTTATTCAGTTAAAAATAACATACTAATTTTAATAATAAATAATAAGAGTAAAAATGTACATAATAATCTGATTTTTTAAATAGTAATTACCCAAATAATCCAAAAGCCACAACACTATCCTGGTCAATCATCTTAGCTCCAGCAATGTTCTGTAAAGTAACATTTCCAAGTGATGCAATAATACAACTAAAAAAATTTAAAAAAAACATTTAAAAAAAAAATATTGTATTTTTCTAATAAAAAATAATACCTGGTAATTGACTTTGTTTGAATAGGTCTTGAATTCAAGCGTTCCAAATAGGTCATTACTAAACTTTGTAAAAATTCGGCTGGTTTTGAAAGGGCCATTTTGAAAAATATACCAATTACTCTTATAATATAATCTATAAAAATACACAAATTTGTTAAAAATGTGGTTGTTTTTATTCGAATTAGTTACATTTAAATAAGTATAGTTGGTTATTTATAAAATGTTTGTAAAAAGTTCTTATGCTTTTTTCAAGTACCTAATACTCTACACAATAACATACACGAAATATATAATAACAATAAAAAAATAATAATAATAACAACAACGATGTGTAATAGAATACCTTACTTGATAGATGCCAAATTCTACAAGTGAGTGTGAAATCTTTAGTGTTCAAACATTTTTACTTTCGAACGTGTCATCCGGCATGTCCTATCAAAATATCACCTATCGTTTATCTACCTCATAATTTCTGGGTCATGTAATCATTGTTGTTTACGAATATTTGCTGAATGCTAGATTGTGCGGCGTGTATCATTCTTTAAAATACCTACAACTGGTCCTACTGATACCAAGTAGTAATTCCCCACCAACAAGCACTGCTTGACTGCTTGTAAATTTGTATTCAATCGTACAAGACGTGTTACATGACGAAAGTGTCAAAGAATCATAGTATCATATTATTTATTACGATGATTATATTATTAATTCTATAATTTTATAGAATTAACTTTAGACGGTATTATGCTCGAAATGAACAATACGTTATTAACATCTAAGTAATACGTAGATCAGTAAGTTGTAACTCTGGTCTCTGGCCCTCGTCAATCAGCTAACTATAATAGCCTATGGGCTATTAAGTATAAAAAATGTACTAATACAATATTAAAAAAATAAAATAAAATAATATAGTGTATTAGTGTACATAGATTTTCATTATCACGGCTAAAAGTATTTATTTATATTATTTAGTATTATTTTATATTTTATAATATATTTTTTAAATCAACTGTATATTGTATATAATTTGTCCCTACCGATGGATATTAAATTAGTAGAGAATAGCTCTCCGCGCATATTTCAAATGATTACTTAGGATATGGCCGATATGGGTTCGCATAACTTGGTATGCGATCAAAGATCTTCCATCAAACACCAATGAAAAAGCCAGGGTTTTGCATGAGACGAAATCAGGATCATCTACAGGTCCATTGATAAAATCCTAACACTCAAAGAACAATGTGGAGAGAGCTAAGTAAGTGGTCAATAGATGAGAGATTTTGCAGCAGAGTGGTATAAATTCCGTACGGTTTGTGAAGAGGACTCTCCAGAACGTACACTGCAGGTAAAACCTAGAACCACGGGCTCAGGCCATCATGTAAAAAAGAAGCATGGGAGTTTAAACTTTAAAGTGGCGAAAAATAGTCAGTTCGAGAATTTAAGCCTTTTATGGACGTCCATTGGGTAAGTGGGTCTAGAATCTACGCTTATGCACTACCTATTAGCATCGCTAACGTAAATAGTCATAGTTCTTTGTAGATGTCATAATTGCATAATTTGCACAGAGGCGTCCTTACAAAAACGTTTCGTTCCCGTTTAATGATTTAATAAGATAGGTATGTAACTTGAAATTTAAATTTATCAATAAGAACTTTAATTTTTATAATTTATTAATCGTAATAACTGTAATTTGCAAAAAATTGGCAAGAATTGCTGTGGTTAGTTGGTATTTAATATTTATGGCCTTTACGGGTTATAAATTATAATAAACAGCTATTTTTATTTATGTAATATCCACTAGATATAGGTTTAATAAAATATATAATATGTTGTTATATTAACTACTAAGTAATATCAAATCTTGAAAAATATTTCTACTTCAGATAAATACTTATAAGTACTTATAAATTATATATAATATAGCAAATAAAAGTATATAAAAATTTAAGTATAGATGACGAATAATGACAAATTTGTTATTACTTAATAATATTGTATTAGAAATAGATGTACTTTTTTTTTTCTTAAATATAGACGTACTATCCGACTTCACTTGGGTTAAATTGTATCTATCTGTCGTTTTTCATTTTGCTATTTTCTGTAACCAATGGCAATCATAATATTATACATAAACAAAAAATATTCAATTTTCGTGAGTCGAAACATAAGTCACGCTTGAGTAAACATTAGTAGGTTGAATTTCAAGATGAAAAATAGTATAAATCCATCCAGGAGCTTAATGAATGCGAATTTGATGCTAATAATTACTCAATAACTATATAATTGCAAAATGTTTATCAGTTTTTTGTTTTTGATTTAATATGCTTAATAAATGGAAATTAAAATATTATACAAATAATTAATAAAATGTTGAATCGTAATTATGTATTTATGTTTATCTAAACTATATTTATGTAATACAAAACTTAATAATGCCACAAAAATTAAAAAATGTATTCCTTCGAATTTAAAGAAATTAGTAATTAATTAATATGTATTACCTGCCCAACTATAATTTAATTGTGCAGTGTGCTTGATTTTGTAGAAATTATGTTAAAAATATTTTGTAAAAAAATAAGAAAGAAGATAAGTAGGTACTTCAAACATCTTTTACTTTCTTAAATACGTAACACTGTTAGGTATTACATAACTACAAAATCTTATAAAAATATAATTATATATATTATATAAGTGTTATCTATTAATATATATTTATATGCATTATACGTACTTACTGGCTAACTCCACACTTTTAGATTCAGAGCGTTTTGAACGAAGCGATGAATGTGTTGATTTTACGATGATACGATGATTTGTGTATTTTGGGTGTACGTGTGCCCAAAAATATAAAATATTTTATTTAAGATTTAAACTTTGAATGTGGTTTTATACAGTAATTTGGAACTAGTTTGTATTTTAGAAATCTAAAATTGAAAATTTATTTTTTAAATTAATTGGGAATAACTGGAATTTTTTTTATCATTTTTCAAAAACGAATAATCATAGATATTTGAAATTTTTACCAAACATTTAAATTTAACAAATCCGTTACAGTGACCCACTCGGTATTAATGTACAACAGAGTGGTACAAACTTGCTCACCTTTTTTATATTCATATACCTATATTATGCATATAATTTATTTATTTTTAATTTTATTTAATTAAGGCATTCCTAGCTAGAATAGCTATCTAAGCCTACTGATAGTATATACAATTTAAATTCTTATAATTTACATAGATTTTAAAGTTTTTTCAAATGTCCTTTTAATAGTGAATCATTTTTCGACATTTGCATTTTGTATATTGTGTATACAACTCTAATATTAATTATGTACTAATGTATTAAAGTACCCTATTTTCCACCTTTGTATATTGTTTTTCCAATAAGGTTATATTATTAATTTAAAAATATTAATTTTTTTTTTTAGTATTAATAACTAACACAAATAACCTATATGTTTTAATTTTATAATAAAAAACATATAATTATACATGTTTAGTGATCAGTGTTTATTACTTTAACTAATTACTTAGTGTTATGCGTAATTAGTTATATGTCCAAATTTTAAGATGCAATAAATCTGTCACTAATACATAATATATCTACCTTTTATATTTTGTAAGTATCTACTGTAAATCACAATATATGCAAAGATTACTAATAATTAATAAATCATTTTTAATACTACGAATTTAATAATTATTATGTGCAAAAATTTGATTAATTATTTCAAATAATTTAAAAGATTTTCATATGATTTGGGTTGGCAATATTGCCATTTTGATTTAATATTATATTATGACCTCCAGAATAATAAATAATCAGAAAACTTTGAAATATGGAAAACTTTTAGCAATAAAGGGTACGTAAAATTGGTTAAACAAATTACAAGGTTAGTAGTTACATTACAAACCTCAAAGGTTATTATATAATTATAAACATGATAATACCTACTATTTATATAAAAGAAGTAGTAAATAAAATACAAGATATTAATATAAAAATCAACTTTAAATTCATTTTTTTTTTTTTTATTATTATTATTTATTTAATTTTAAATTGTTTGTATACATTAAAGAAGTAAGTATACACAGTTATACTAACAGTATAGTTAATATTTCATGGTAAAATTAATTTTATTTTTATTTTTGATGATTTTATTAAATGCATTTTTAATTATGATTTATATTCTATTTATGATAGTAATTAATAATAATGCACCAACTGTACTTATTGTACTTACCTCTATAATATGATTAAAAGCTTTTATTTTTATATTTTCGTTATTACTCGTTTATTAAATTATTATAGGTACTGTAAAAGATAGACATGTCTATTATTTATATAATATTTTAATCACAGACTAAATGGCAAATGCAGTTACTATGCTTATAGGTATTATTATATTAATATTACATATTAGTTATTACCTATACATATATTAATGGTATCTGTATGGTAATTTATAATTCTCTTTGATGAATTAACAAATATAATCTAAAAAAATTGAACAATACCTTAAATAAGGTAAAATATTGATGTTTTAATAAGATTTCAACTTAATATAATTTAAATAATTTTAAAATATAAATACTTAATATTAATATTATTCATATTGTTATTTATTGTTTTAGTATTATTTGCAAATTGCACTGTGTATCTATTCAAAAATTATTAATTGGATAATTTGCATAAAAAAACTGAATTTTAACAAAATAAACAAATTGTATGAATAAAAACTTAAATCCTGTTTAAAAATTTATTAAATATTCTTTTATTTTATTTAAATCAACAAGAAAAAAACAGGGAAGTCAGTTCGACATTGAGTTAATTAGATCTAGTGTTTCTTGTTATTGAATAACAATTAATGTTATTATAATAAATTTTTATAAGTGTTTAATGTACAAATTTTTATGACCTGTAAAATAACTTATTTAAATAACTCTTCAAATGATTGTTGATATTTTGATGTAATTTATAATTAAAAACAAATAGCTTTAATAGCTGTAGGTACTTGAAATTTTCTCCAAATGTTTATATGACTATTTCCTATACATGGATAATATTTTCAAAATATTTTGAATTTTTGAGTTACTTATAGACATTTTTAATTACATTTTTTTTTTCAGATATTGACAAAATTGTTTAGAAAATGTATTATAAAGTCTCACACATGTGGCTTTTATAACTAAATAAAAATATTTAAAATACATAACACAATTAATTTTTATAAGAATTCGAAGTTAAAATTTAACAAATTTTTCAAAATCATGATAATTTTGTTATAATTCAAAACCATTTGCGGGGACTTAATAATATTTTTACGTAGATAAGTAATAAAGTTTACTATTTTCAATGAAATTTCCAATTATTTGTATTCATTTTAAAGTATTGCCTTTTTATTCCATAAACCACACTATAAAGTATAAACACAGTTTTACAATAAAATGGTTTTGGCACAAAATTTAGTAACAATAATATAATATATAAATAATATTTATAAATACCTATATTGTAAGTTTAATTTTTAATTGCATATACTTAAATTATGATTGATATGAGATTTTTCTCTTTTACATGAGTATAACTTAATACATTTTTCTGCTAAAGTGTTGACGTGTACTCCAGACTCCTTATAATGCACATATCTACCGATAATAGTGATAGTATACCTATTTAGTGCATAATGTTTTTAATGTTTTTATTATGTACAACAGTTTTCAATAGGTACATAATTCAACTTAATCGATTAAATCCGAAATATTTAAGTATATTTTCATAGGTAATAGCATTAATAACTCGATTTAGGTTAACGTGTTAAAACTATTGTCATAATCTACATAATCAATCGAGTTTAGTATTTCATCGGGCTTGCAATATTATGTTACGTTATGAGTTGAGGTTTGTCGTGTGTGTGTGTGTGTGTGTGTGTGTGTGTGTGTGTAATGTACAGCGTAATAGTAATGTGCGTTATGAAAACAATGGCACAAATATGTATAAAACGTAATGGTTTTATCACATTAAGCAATGTATTGATACTAATGATACACATATTATACGTATAGGTATATCAAGGTAGGGAGCGAAATGTTTAACAGGGTCTTGCTTTGTCTCACCTGCTATAGTATAGCGTTATATAATTTAACAGGGGAAACCGTTGGACCGCAGAGCCGATCATGTACATTATAGTTGCATGGTACGACCCCTAAAAACTTTAACCCCGCGCTCGCTATTCCTCGTCATCGCCACCACTTACTCCGCCAAAACCTCTCCCGCACCCCGTTAACCACCGTGCGCCGACAGACCGCCCAGATGTGACGTCACTGCAGTCGGCGAGGGTGTCGCGCGACAGGGCGACGCGGCGTGGCGCCATGCGATCGACCGGCCGGCCGGAACGACGCGGACCCTCACCCCTGTATATTACAGACATGGTGGCGAACCGGAGAACCTTCGCGTCTCGACCCTGCCACCGCGTTCTCTCCGAATATTATTATCACGGTCAACTATGCGACAGTCGGCGTTCCACGTTGAACGCATGTACGCGCGTGTACGATACGGAGAGTGCATCGCGGTGCAATTTTAATCGTTTTAGTGCCCAAGTCTCTCGGCGACACCGTTTTATGGCATCTGACCAGCAGCACCTAATAATAAAAATTATAATAACAACTTGATGGTATCGACCGAGACGACGAACGCAGAGCAGTGCACGCTTCAGACCGTAGCGCGTATAATAACAACTGCAGTACGGAAACGTTTACATTTTACCTACCGATTACCGACACGGCTGTGTAATGCTGCGTACAGTGCCTGTTCCGACTTGCAGTAGTGGTGGCGATGGTGACGGGTGGCGGTGCAGGTGGTAGTGACAATAGTGGTGGAAAGGTGAGAATGAGAAACCAGATACCGAGAAGATCTTTTGTATTGGGAGGTACCTGTTTCGAATTCTAAAAGGACGACGTCACGATACACACCGGAGAGGATAGTCCATTGGCGGGGAGGTGTTGTATTCCTGCGGTGTACGTGTTACCTGTAATACAGATACAGTGACCGTGCTGAGCGAAGATTAGTCATCAAGGTCTTTGTGCGCGCGGGTTGGCTACGCGCGTCGGCAATACCGGTTCTTGCTCTCCCGTGGTGGCCCAGTGTGTTTGTGTGCGTTCGTCTAAACATTATTTTATATTACGTGTACGTGTTCACGTATTACTATAATAAAATCATTGGTGTATACACAAGTAGAAATTCGCGTACACTTGCTACTGAGATTGAAGAAGAAGGTGCGCGCACATACATTTATGCACCGTCCATCAGTTGTAGTATAGTTCTTAGTCGCGTACAGCCGACTCCCGCGTGTTCTCACCCAGAATATCATCGCCATCCCGTTTTCTGAGTAATATATATGTTTAACTCCGCGAGTGTTTCGTTTTTAGTGCGCTCGTCGAGAAGTATTTTAGCATAGTGTAATATAAATTACAATATATACATATATGGCAGTGCGGGTGTCAGCGATGGATACTGTACGGGCCGGAAGTGCCCCGAATTTAACCGCTTACATTGAAATGGACCGATTAAACGGGATATCAAAATCTGAAAAACTCACTCAAAGGTATGTTTTCACTTTCATATAGATACTTTATATACTTAGATTATGTTATACAATTGTTATTCTGTTAGTGCGAGTTTATGCCCTATGCTTAAGAGTTAAGACTATGTATGGTTATTGGTTACATTATTTTAATAATGAAGGATTTGACTATAAGCATTAAGCGTGCGCCCGCGAATAGTATTTCAAATCACAAACATTCATGGGCGCCCATTAGGGGGGGGGCAAGACAGGGCACTTGCCCCCCTGGAAAAAATATTACCACAATATTACCTTATTACCGAGCAAATTATTTGTTGAAATCACTTTTAAGATATGAAATAAATATAAAAATTTACTCATTGTTATCGTATATTAACATCATAGATAGGTCGTATTCTGTAGTCTGTATAACCTATACGTAAAATAATTTATCGCAGATAATTTGTGGTAAATCTATAAAGATCACAATATAGGTACTACAAATATTTTAACCTAACGCAAACAAGGATACTTTCATTCAGGATGTCATTAATATGTTTGGAATAAAACGAAGAAATTTACAGTTCTTATTTACTGATACCGAATAATATACTTAATTATATTATTTAATTTCTATTTTCTTATATACTTATTAAAATTATTATTTATTTATTTATTTATTTATTCGTATGGTAATTATTATATTAATACACTATATACAAATAAAAATACACATGCATGTATAGTGTATACATTTATATGTGAAAAATAACATTAAATCTTTATTATCTTACATTAGAAAATTTTTTTATTTTGACCCCCCCCCTAAAATATTCCCTATGGGCGCCCATGCAAACATATATTATTCTGCAGAAGTATAAAAGTATTATTATACAATTAATTTGTTAAAAAATGTGTGCCAATTTTTTTAAGTATATAACGTTACATTTTAAATTGTATTTACATAAAAGTAGTTATAACCTTATAAGTTAGGATATATAAATATGCGGTTGTTTTATTCAACTATAAAAGCTAATTAAGTCCTTGTAGGTATGTTTTTAGTTAATATATGGTATTATAGCTGAATACATAATTTAAACGTCGCTTATAAGAATGGATTTCAGAAATAACAATATAATAATATATAAATGTATAAACACTATAAATTGTAGATAAAATGTAGATAGATTTGTTAATTTATGTGATGTCAATAAATAATATGTAAAATAAAAATTTTAATTCTTATACATAAATCTACTTATTAGATTTTTTTTAAATTCTATAATTTAAAATTAGTATGTAATAATAAATTGTTCTATAAACCGCGTGTGCGCGTTACATGCAGTGTCGTATAGACGGTGAAAAGGGAGGGTGATAACTTCTACTTAACTTTCCTTTTTTTTTTCTTTTATTATTTTTATTTGTATTTTAAGCACTATGCGAATATTGATGAATGTATTAGTTTCGTAATACTGTATTTTCTGCTTATTATTATTTTTAGTAAGAGTGCTTTAAACGTTTCAAGTACCCCTATGATTCTATGCTATATCAAGTGGAAATGTCCCAGAGGAGAGGGTTAGGTGTTCATCCTTTTGGATTTATCAATGAATACTATAAAATGTGTGTTTCGATGCTATGTAAAACTCATCGTACCTTTTTGTATGCTACAGTAATTATACTAATATAAGATGTGATAAAGGAGCATAAGCCATAGCCCATAGTGGTTATAATATTTCTCATAATTTACTCGTACATTATATTTGTTTGAAATACCCATTTGATGCCACTTAATATACCTATCTAAATTTACAAAAACCACGAAATATTTGTTTATAACAAAGTCGATTATGTTATAAATCAAATAATAATTAAATTTATTTAGGTTTTAAATATTATCCGATTATTTATTGAAGTATTTTATGATCATGGAAAACTTTTGATCTTCACCTAACTTTATAGATTTTAAACTGAGCGATGTATTAATTTTACTATAATTTGTTTGTATAAACACGATAAACAGTTGAAAAAATTGCATCAATTTTTAATTTTGAGATTGATTTTTGGTACCAAATTAGATTTTAGTTTAACCTTTAGAGAGGGAAATATTCATAATACTTTTCAAAATAACAGAAAAAAAATAAGTTAAAAAGAGAAATTTTTTTATACAAAAATAGTAATCAACTAAATCGTTTTGTGTTTTTATTATACTTTAAAAACAAATAGCTGTATAAGTATTTGTAATTTTCAGCAAATGTTTATTGTTTATACTATCATTTTATACATGATGAAATATTATAGGTTTTTTGAGGCATTTATAGTCATTTAAAATTTTAAACTTTTTTTAGTTTTTTTTTTTTTATATATATATATATAAATGTAGTTAAAAAATATATAGATGGTTATAAATGCTTGAAAATTTAATATGAGGTTCTTAATAATTCATTAATTTACTAATTACAAAGTATCGATAATTTATCATCACAATATTTTTTTCACAAGCGTTGAAAATTAGAATTTCGACAAAATTCGTTAAAATCTCAAAAAATTATAAATCGTTTAGCAATCGAAAATTTATAAAATGTGCAATTTTCAGGGTGGTTAAGGTTTGAAAATTGAATACAATATTCTTCATAAGTAGTTCACTCTGGAACTAAAAAATCTAAAAAAATATATAAACATAATTACTTATTTTTATAGACATTTTAAATACAAATTTAGATGAAGTTACTATTGCTACATTTTTTAAATATGAAAAACGATATTCATTATTTTGTTATAATTTAAAAACATTATTCGCTGAGACTTAATTTTTATGTTTATTATTAGTTTTACTTTATGCAATGATATTTTCAAAATATACAGATAAATTAACTAAACTATATACACTATACTGCAGTAAAACCACTAAAACCTAACCTGTACGGAATTGCACATGACCGATAAAATTTTCCGTTTTAAGAAGGTTTCCATGTAACTGAATAAAAAGGAAAATTCCGTACTATAGAGTTACAATATACTGCATGATTAAGATTTAAGGTTATAACATTTTCCGGCCAATAATAAAAATTAAAATGTTGAAAATTAGTAAATATCATAGGCTATAATAAATTTTAATTTTTAGTAAATAATTACTTAATATGTATTATTAATTATATATCATTAGATATTTCAAAATAATGATAAATTTCAATTCCAAAATTTTAAGAACATAATACTTAGTAGGTATTAATCAAATAATAATATAATAAAATAAAGTAAGCAGATTAAAATATAATTAAAAATTCCAAAATTTGTGTAAAGTTTTGTCCAGTTTTTTCTTTAACAATTAACAACTTTCTTCTATAACTTTCAGTTTTTCATTTAAACTTAAACAAATCTTAGAAGACATTGTGACAATAATGAGCACTGGTGATATAGATTCAAGATAAAATATCTATCGGCACGTATTAATATTGCTGACCTTAATAATTGTTTAATAACAAAATAAATGTGGGTATCAAAAATATTTTTGTTCATTTTATATGTTTTTCAGTTTGTTAAAGATATATATGATTTACAGGACCAAAAAAAGTTTTTCGTTTTATGTTTGACAGATTTCGTTTTATCAAGGATTTAATCATATGTGTTAAATTATAGAAATCTTCCGGGATCACAATAAATTTTCGCACAGAACAGGATTCCTTCTTAACAAGGGTCCGTAAAAGACAGGTTTTACGCTATACTCACTAATAATATGGTATTGATACAAATGGCTTAAATAAATATATATATATTATATACATTTGAATATTGTAAGAATATAATAACTAGAATCTTTTTAACGAAGATAAAATCATCTAGGTACTGTATTATTAATACTAAAAGTAAAATAAATGACTGATTAGCCATATCATGAAATATTATTAGTTATGTATGGACAAGCACGCCGTCTTCGTTCAGAGTAGTTTTTTGTATACAATGATAAATCAATATCATTGAATTCAAGATTAACTCACCCATTACGGTGACCCACTCGACGCCTAATGTACAGCAGAACTGTGCTAATTTGCTTACTTTTTTAAACTTAATATTTTAATGCAATATTGTAGTTTATATCTGATATAATTTCAATAATTTAAAGACGGATTAATAAAATGTCTCAATAATAATAATAACAATAATAATAATAATAACATTAAAATTAAAAACAGTTGTTATTGAATAAGAATATCAAATCTATGTTCATCTTTTACATATAACCATGTAGTATAGTCACTTATATTTTTCTACGTTTTCTATCAGGTTTTACGAATTTTTAATCTAAATGAAATGATATAAGCACCTATCTAAATAACAAATCTAATATCCATTTATCAGTTATAATTGAGGGTTACCATTTGATTGATCAAATTTTAAAACTTAAACTAAAGATAAATTGTATATTATAATTTATAATTGTATAATATGTGCATAGTATTTATTAATTTGTAACTTTGAACTTTAATTAATTATTATTTTTATGATAAACAATAACTTTTTATTACATAACAAAATATGATATTATAATCTGTGTTATAAGTCTGAGTTTTATTGATTTAATCATATCGCTTATGTTGCAGATATAAAGAACGCAATAGATTTATTTATCATTTAATTGCATAGAAATATAATGTATAAATATAATTAAATAATAATAATAAATGTATTATAATACTATGCATTTTTAATATAATATAAAAATAATTACAATCGTGGATATACTAACTATCAGTGACGTAGTTCTCCCCGAAATTTCAGAAAAATTAAAAAAATATTTTAGTATTCTATGAACGTTTTATATAATACATATAACTATGTGTCCATGTATATAAATTTAAAATTATAATTTGTACAAAGGTTGCTGCAAACTACAAACTAAATAGACTTTTTTTGCAGTTTAACACTTTAACCAAGGCCCTAGATATTTTGTTTGTACCTTCCCTTAATTTTGGCCCTCATATTGGTTATATGATTTGCAAAACTTCGCGCCTTGGGATTTATTGAGCGACACTCAATTAACTTTAATTCGCCCGATTGCCTATTGAATTTCTACAATGCCTTAGTTCATTTGGTTCTTTAATTTGGATCCGTTGTCTGGTTACCACATACTATGGTTGATGTTGCCAGATTGATTGTGTGTAAAACTGCTTTATGAATTTCGCTGGTTTTTGCTTCAATATCCTTCACTCATAACATGATAACAGACCAATTAGTCAAGCTTTACAACTGAATTTCCTTTCAGCTAGGTGCGATAAGTTTGATATAAATTTCATTTGAGGTCTGATAGAAGGTTGAGTCGGTACCCCGAGGTTTTTTAAATTACTTGATACGTATATTCTTATATTTTGTTATAATTTATAACTTCTCCAGGAATGTTCAATCATAATACACTAAAATGCAAACTTACCTTAATATCATTGGTACGAAGGTGCACGTCATTTATTTTTCTCATCCCCACAACGATTTACATCATGTTTATTTTTATTATCATTAAAGTTAATTAAGTTTATACTTAAATTAAATAACTGTTACTTTTATAATGGTATATATATATATATATATATTATGCCATATTATGAAAAAAGATAGATAGGTTTTAATTTTATAAAAATAAAAAAATGAAATTTCTAAAATGTTTAATGCCCACGATATCAGTATACCTGTAAATGTATAACAGATCCTGGTTAAATCTTCCCCCATATGACAAAATAGTAGCTCCTCCTAGCAAAATTTTGGTTACGCTATTATTAGCTATTACTAAAATACGTTTGGTTATTTAAAAATATTTTTATTTTTATTAATTGTCTTATACTCATATTTTATATTATAACTTAATGTTTTAAAAATAATTTGATAAAGTATGAAAAAATTCTTTATTTCTAAATCAATTTTATTGGTTAGAAACTTGAATGATAATTAAATAAAACTAATATTTTAAAGAAAGAATAATAATTATTATATTATTTTATTTTTTGTTATAATTTTATGATTTAAAAAAAATATAAATTTTAAAAAGTTTGGATGATTTTAATAAGTATTACATGTGATACTTATAATTTCCTATTTTATGTACCATATAGGTACAACATTTCACATTTTTTATACACTGATCAACATTATTGTATAAAATGATTAAATCTTTACTATTTTAGCAATAATATATACTATATAGGTAATTTAATACATTTTCTATAAACAATTTCCCATTGTTATTCATTCGTTGAGTAGTTGAATAAACTAATTAATTGCCAATAACAATCGTATATTATAACTTATAATGTATAATTATTTCTTTGAAAGTATAAATACCAACAATTTTTAATTGCTTTTATATGCCTATTTAATATTTTTAAATTTAGAGTACTACAGTCATATTTATAATATCAATTGATGGTTATTTATTTGTAATAAGTAATCACTATATTATTTTAATTTATAAGAAATGTGTGTTATAGTGTATACTGTATTATAGTACCAATATACGTTTAGAATTTACAGATATCTATACCCACGCAAATATTTTTTTTTTATTATGTATACCTAATTAGTATAATTATTTTCAAGTATTTGAACTATACATATATATTTAAACACTTTTGCAATAATAATGAATACTTTTATCGATGGTGTATAGAATAATGATTTAAAAAATACATTTTTGTACCTCATCCAATAATAATATTTGTTTAATCGCCACGTGTCACAGCTATGTGTGTATAATAATAATATTAATATATGTACAATATAGGTATATAGTTGTTTAGTAGTAGTAGTCTTTGTTTTTATTCTACACCGCGAGTAAAACCAGTAAAAGTTATTACACATGGTACTCTTGTAATATAGAAGTGGGAAAACTGGGTAGGTCAAGAATCAAGATGAATAAAATACCTTATAAGTAATAACCACGAATAATATGCATAATACTGCAACACCGACAGTACGTATCCATTTATGTTAATACTCATATATAGGACATATTGACCATATTGTGTCATGTGGTGATTTAATAATTATGACAAATAAATTATTATGAACTTTCGTCGAACCATGCACGTGGAAAGTGTCTTGTGCATGTCACCACCAATCTCCAAATTTCCATATAATATATAAATAAACTATAAAGCTATATTATATGTTAAACGTCCAAATATATTGCTAAGTATAAATATATAACGGTATTGGTATTTTTAATAGTATGTACTGTAAATACAGGACAGGTATAACTATATATAATTTGTATTTATGCAAAAGACGGTTGTATGTATTTCGCGTACCTGTAAGGTATATAGGTTCACGTATAGGTACATCGCTGCTAATTGCATTACATACGTATACGCGTCTGCTCTGATCACGTGTTCCATTGTCGTCATTTGTTTGCCTTTGAGAATTGTCTCGTTCGGTATATAATGTTATACTATATACACTCATGTGCACATGTATTTAATATATATTATATGTATGCATATTATATATGTATATTTTTCATTTTTTTGTGTATACGTTCATCATAATATATATATATATATATTTACATATTTATTAACACGCGCCGTAAAGTGTACAATGTGACGTCACCACAAGTTTTTACACCGATAATTATCTAACGTTTATAATATGGCAGTTATAACGTTGTGGCGTTTGAGCGTTTACCCGCCACATCGGAGACTGAATACTTGCAGTTTTTTAAATTTTTTACCATTAATAAGTTTTTTTGACTTATATCGATTAAACTTAGGTATATAAATTTAATAACTGCAGTATTATAGTTCGCGTCTGTCCAATGCACATACGCCGTGCGGTACATACAACGAGTTCTTTCGTCAGGATATTCGAGAGACGTTCTACTTGCCATCATTATGCTTATCAAAAAATTGTTTCTACGCAGACGGGCCAAACAACAACAGCAGGATGTTTCGCAGGACGTCAACAGCGACAACCGCACGGTTAGCGAATCGTCTAATAGCGAATACTTTACCAAAAGGCAAGTTACCTTTACGCGCAATGTTATGTGTGTTATGTGTATATTTACACTTCTACTAACATACTGCATGACGATTTTTCATTTTCATTTAAAAAACTTCAATATACTTTATTGATTTTTTTTTATTTATATTGACATCTGCACTTTTTAATGAAGTTTTATAAATATTATACCTTCACATTTTGTGCAAAAAATATTTCCTGAATATTTTATTAAACATGAATATTAATAAGCTATTTTAGCTATAAATAGTATTCAGGTATTTAATTGTTTATTATTTAAAATTATTTTATAGTTAAATATCATATAGAAATTCTGAGAGGAGATTATTGTTATAATTATATGCTCATACTGAATATTAAAACGCACTATTAAAGCACAAAATATTTAAACATTCACAAAATCTGTTAAGTTTCTATTCTCAAATGTACCAGGTGCAAACTTTTTATGGGTTATGTCATTTAGATGCTGTAGGTAGAAATTTTGATTTCAGTCTGAAGATATCCTGATAATTATGATTAGTTATATTATATATTTATAAAGGGGTTTTCAGTTTTGGAGTGTATTTTCGCATTTTTTGAGACTCCTAATAATAGATAAGTAAAATAAGAATAAAAATAATTCGTTATTTAAAGAAAAACTATTTTTTTTATGTTTTATCCCACTTATTTTTTATAAATTATGCATATAATAATGGAGGAAGTTAAACAAATAAATAAAAGTTCATGTTAATAATTAATAATTTTTAATATTTAACATTTTTATGTCTTCAGTTTTGTAATTATATAAAACTTTAAACGGTTTATTGATCTCAAACAATAATATTTTTTCTTATTCTTACTAAAAAAGACAACTTATAATAAAAGTAAACAAATCTTCGTCTGGAATATAATTTACGGTATATAAGTGTACATTATATAGTCAAAAAGTCTAACAATAGTCAATAAGTAACATATAGATATTCATTATAAATTAATACGAAATTAAAAACAACCACTATATACATACGACAACCAGTTGACGGCTGACATAAACAAATAGAAAATCCATTAGCTATTACCTATTATAAATATTATAGCCTTGCTGGTAAAAAAATTTCTTTATAGATGTCATTTGACCTTTTTTATTAGAATTAATTATTTGCTGCCAATGTTAAACCAGTATTAGGCAAATACGACAATATGAAAAATTAAAATTCCTACTTGTATTGGAAACATTGCCCTTAACGAACCTCACAACATTTTATTTTTTTTCAGAATAAATTAACTTTAGTTTATATGTTCTATTTCTATGTATACTTAACATATATTGAAAACTTGTGAATATAACACTATTCAGACACGACTTTTTTTTATTTAGACAATTATTAATACTATATGCCTAAACCTACATTGTACATTTATAGTCTATACTAATGTTTATAAAGTTGTGCTTGAAAGTATTCTTTATTGGTATGACTATACTTTCAATTGATTTCTATACTTTAAATTCATCATAAGAATTTTTGTTTACATAATTTAGTCTCGAGATAATTTCATTGCTACCATTAGTCTTTCATGGTTGATTTTAACTCCTCTACAAAATTTCCCCAGCCAGGTACATATACTAAGAAAATTTAGAGGTTCAAAGCACATTTCCAAAAAAAAAAATAAAGAAAAATGTTATACAAAAATATATTAACGAGTACCTATATATATTATACATACATTTTTTTTCATATATAAGCCTAGTCCCTTAGATTTAATTAATTTAAAATTAAGTAGGTATAAAATATTAAGGTGTATGTATTAAAACTAGAAAATTTTAAATAATGCTTCATATTTAAATTAAAATTTTTTATTTTATTTTTATTGCTTTTAATTCACAACAATTAACAGTATAAATAACGATTCTAAATTTATAATTTATTAATAAAGCTAGATAATTTAATGGAAGAAATAGTATTGTCATTTGGGAGTATATTTCCGGAGGGTGATAATTGAAAGAAGATAAACGAGAAAAGGGTTGTGATTCCACAAGAGGAAAAATAAAAAAAATGCGTTTAAAATCACAAATTGCATCTTCGTGATGAAAAATTTAAAGAAGAGACGACTGACAAATTAAGAAAATAAGAAAGTTTATTGTACTAATTATTACAGCTATTACACCAAGTATACGTTAATAGTATAATAATCAAATATTTGACTGAAATATACTTGCTATACAGATTACAATATTATTATCTTTACGTATAATTTAAGCGATCTCTAAAAAAATCAAAATGTTTTTTTAAATATTAGGTTTAAAAAGCTATTAGGTATTATAATTTATAAGTGATGCTATAAATTAATATAATACTATATATCTACTCAACCATTAACTATTTTCTTTCAATTTTAATCCCTTAGGTCGATCTATTCCCTATCAAGTCATTAAAATTATTGGCTTAACTAATTCTAGTACAATATAAAAAGAATTTTAGTGATGTATAAATAGTCTAATAATTACGATAGTTAAATGATTTAATGCCCAAAATAATAATCGCACCAACCAGTGTGCATAGGTACATACTCATTCGAAAACATTAAAGAAATTAATAATTATATATTTTTAAATACCTAGATAACAAATAAACATAGAATTATTTTAATAACATCAGCAATCATCATTTAATATAACAATCATATTTTAATTAAAAACTGATTAATAATTATTTTGTATTAAGTATTAACATTTAAATTTAAAAGTGTAATCTATAAAATCGTAATCGAACTGTCAAAATACGGACAAATAATATGATAAATTATAATAAATAGGAAAATTAACAATTATGAATAGAATGCAGTCAGATTTTAATTTTCAACACTCTAAACTTTTTTATTTCAAATAACTGATATAAAATAAAACAAAAAACTGAACAATTTGTGAGATTATCTGATTTATAAACTAAAATGTATTCCATTTGTTTTTTACGAAACATAATAATCCACTATAAACATTATTGTTGCAATTTATCTAAGCAAGTATTCCTGTAGATTAACTTTTAGGGAGACAAGTCTAACTCAATTTGATGATATAAATTAAACTAAATACAAAAAAATTCTGCCACAAATTCACTAAGTATCTATAATGCTAGAAATACTTGGATGAATGACTGGTGTTCAGTGTCTTACCTTGTATTTTAACGGACCAGAAATGATAAGGCTCGTACAAATATATGAACAAAACTCGTATCTATGGAATTTCGTCGCACTGCACAATACGTCAATACCTACAATATTATGATAAATACGCACTGAATAACTTGATTGTGAATCGGAGTAATAGAAGAGGTGGAAACAACCAATTACGATGAATGTTTTTAAAACTTACAAACAGAAAATATAGCAGTTACGACTTCAAGTAATTTACTTAAAAGCTTGACTTATCACGTATGTGTGTATAGCAAACGCTGAAAATTACCGAACGGTTGCTTGAAGAATACGACTAACAATAAAGTTAGCTTTATATCATTTATCGATGAAAAAATTTCAGCTGAACTGGTTGAACCATGAAAATGTTCACGAAAGGTGACGCAAAAATAGTTACTATTATCAAACTCGGAATGTCCTTACATTCCATATAATTATAATGGGTAATTGCTAATCCATATTACATACCATTATCTAACTCAGTACCTACCAATGGTTCGCGGTTAGGCAACCTGAGAGTACAGTGTCACTTTTAAACAAGAAGTTCTAATTTAAGTTTTTACGCTTATCCTAAAAGTCTAGAGTCTTACGTATATCAAAATTTAGGATCGGTTAATTGTCAAATAATTTAAAGGATTCTAATTTCATGAAATAAAGTATTGAAATGAATATATATTTTTTCAATTAAATAAAAAATATAAAGTACCAATACTATTGACTATTAATTAATACCTATACGGCTATATCTATTATCTAAACATATTATTTAATTTAAAGTTTTTGTTTTCAAAGTAACTTATTGATTTGAATATACCCAATCTCTTTTTTTTGTATGTGATTTCATGAGTTGGGAAAGGATTCTTCCCCAGTCGCATTGCCTTATGTGATTATAGTAATAACATTAATAACACATTAATAATGTATATATTATATGTGCCTTGTGGGAATATATGGCACCATTACGGGGTATCAATCCATTTATATTATTTACGGTTACAATTTAATGTGTTTGATATGTTTAGTTATTATCGGGTGTGTATATATTCTTGATTTTGCGATCGGTCTTAGCCCACCACTTAATATATCTCAGGACGTTACCATTTTTATCAAAACTTATAGTTCCTTTTTTGGCAAGTACATTTTTCTTTAAAATTTAAATTATAATAACTAAATTTAACAATTTTTATATTTCATTCAATATGGTTTTATCCATATTTGTGATTTTTATTTATAAAAATTATTACATACAACTGTATGAAAAAAAATTTCCCTCATAAATATGTCAAAAATTAAGATTAAGTTTTATTTTTTATAATTAAATAATATTTGTTTGACATATTTATGTGTGAAAATATAATAAAATAAAATAATTTGCTATAAAATGTTTTAACATATTACCTTTTAGTCAAATTAAAAACAAATTTTTGTTTAAAAATTTTACTATTTCTTCAATTTAAGTTTAATTTCACTTAAATTAGGTTTTTTTGAAATAAAAATAAACCCAAGTTTTTACTTATTTATTTTAATATAAATTTAAAATTTAATAATTGTCAATTTCAATTGTTGTAGTTGTAAATTTAAATAAATCTGTACTGACCGATAAGGGAAGGGTACATTTTGTTCTAAAAGCGAACAGCTCAATATCTCATGGCCTGATTTCTTCAGGCCCGCCGCTATAAACCCTTAACATCGCTCGTTCCGTTCATCTTCATGGTTTTATGGGCCAGTTATCTAGAAAGAACATTATTCAATCCGGCAAGGCTCAGATTATTTCATGTCTATTTTGCTATCTTTATTTTCTTGCTTTATTTCATTATAATATCGACCATTTTCTACAACGTGTGAATTGCCCTGTTCACCATTGTCAATAATAATACATCCGTATTATGTAACAAGTAATGTATTAAATGTCTAATGATTTAAGTACTTGAAGCATAATGTTTAACTAACCAATGGTACTTTTAATTAAACCAAGTATTGCTATTTACAAAAATTGTATTTTCACTTTTTTAAATTTGAATTAATGACCAAATCCAAGTTGAGAATCCACAACAATGACTTAAACGATTGAAGCAAGGAAAAGGTGTATCTAGATAGTTTACTTCTGATTTTTTAAACATATATTATTGACTGTAAAGTTTATTATATTATGTACCTAGTTTTACAGTTAGTTAACAAATTAGTGCGCTTTCCAATTATTAGATACCTACCTATTTCTATATAATTTAAAATAATATATTTGTATTTTTATACATTACGCATTCAATAACTTTAATTCATTATTTCTTATGTATATTGGACCGTAATTGTGAAGTTTTTATTATATAGGTATTAAAAATATTAAGACTTTGTTATTTGCTATGAAATTTGTAATCAAACACAAGATTAGCTATCGTTAGTTTGATTTGAAGTCAATTAATATTGGAGACTCCAGACGTTTAAATTATCAACTCTCTCAGTAGTTGTACTATTGCGCATTAATCGCATGAAAATCAATCAAAATTTATTTTATCGACAAACGAATTATGCAACAATCGCGAAAGATACAAAAAAATATTGTGGCCATTCACACGTGGGAGACGTGATAATACTGTGTATAAGGGATGGCCAAACTTTTTTGGATCAATATCTACAGAGGTTTTATTTTTCCTTGGGGGAACTATAAAAATATGTAAGAACAACTTTAGTCGACAGTGGTCATTGAGATTTATTTGAGAGATTACTAGGCGCTACTTAGTTACAGAAAAGTTAAAGCGGGCATCAGTTCCTTCTTTGTTGGAATTTTTTTTTTTTTTTTTTAAAAAAAATTCTATATTACGCTATCTGTTACAATTAATGAACAATAAGCTTAAATGTTATTTATGCGTCTTTATAAACTACAATCATTGTATAGGATTTATTGTACTTAAATAACAAATTAACTTTATTAGGTAGATACCTGCTTATGAAATTTTACGACTATAAACTCTGGTCATAAAATCCCGTTATTAGGGATGAAGTTTGGATGAATGTATATTAGGTGAACAATAACATAGGTAACTGGTTTAATCTTCCAGTTAAAGTACAATTACCTATAACAAGTAGTCGCTCTCCATAGATACGTCTACGAAATTCGATCACAAAATTTGTCCTCATCGTGTTTAGGTTGGTAGGTATTTTAAATGTTATAGTCGTCCTATAATTGAAACAGATTTTCCAAATTTCCATCTACCTATTATATTATGTTGTTATAATATTGATAATCTATAACTTCGTATTATTTATCCAGTTATTGTTCATATATAGATTCTTAAACACTTAAATATTGTTATAACTGTATAGTCAACGGAAATCCAAAACTATTTATTAACAAATTTAATAATTATTAGTACCTACTTGATTTATCTTCGCTACACCTTTACTAGGAGACGATATTGATTTACGTAGATTATCAATACCTACTCTATTTCGTGTTGTACCTGTATTAATCGAATGCAGTACCTATTCATATTTTTTATTGTTTCCAATAAGCCGGCTGCCGACAAAATGGGTTTGATCGCGCATGCCAGAAAAATCGGTAATACTAATAGCTAATAAAGGTCCATAGTTTATAACTTATAGTCATAGGTCGTACTTAGATAGTGTATACCTAAACCTAATATATGAAATAACTTATAAACAATATAAATATGGCTATATTCGAGGTCATTGGACCTCTTTCACAATTATAGTGTATATTTTATTAATTTATTACCAAGCCGCACCGTTTGGAAAACAGATTAGTAAAATTTTCTCGGGATTTCGTATGAAATCTAAAAACCCACGATCAATTAAATAAATCACGGGCGACGGAATCGGGAACGCGGCATTTATAATATTAGCTCTTATCAGCCATGGCTCTTTAAGTTCGTTCGAGTGGGTCGCGCGCGCTTTTCAGTCTCACTCGACGATGGTCCCCACTCTCAATGACCACGGTCACGTCATCGTCCATAACGAATATTAACTATTAATATTATTATTTATTGTCAGTCGGCTGTCGCAACTCGTAAATGAAATAATATCGCCGTCCCGATTCCCGAGTTTTCGTATGTAATATTGAACAATTAACACGTGCGTGCGCCCGTTTCGCGACGTATTTTCTCTTGTAGGTATTTCGGATGTTTATTTTTCGCGCGGTGCGAACACGACAACGTTGGTCGTGTTTCGATCTATAGATAAAACGTTTCCGATATTCTTTGCACTAATACCTGTTGCGGCTTCGACGATAAATCAACTACAGATAATATTATGTGCCTACAAAGTACGATATAACTATTAATGTTACAGTGAATACCCATTTAGGTATTCCCCGCGCGCCCGGTTCAAACTTTCAAATTTTTTTCTCGTCGTTTTCCACCATTCCTTGTCCAGTCGGATTGCGCTGATTAAAAACGTTTTTGGACTGTATCGAAAAACATCGTAAGTCGAACCGCATTTATTTTGTGCACTTGGTTTTTTATTTTCATTTGGTACTCGGCGAGTGGTGACCACAAAGACCGCGTGACGGGTTAAGGTATAAAGTTTTAATGTGCTCGTGGACCAAAACCTACGATGAGGTACAGTTTGAGCGATATGTTCGTTAAAACCATGCCGAGTTTAAAGCTCAGTGACAAGAAGTGAGTAATTTACACAAATTTCGGAAATCTGTACAACCTATTTCCAGTATAATTAAATATTTTAAGATAAGTTGCGACTGTAGCTGCTGTATATATAAATATAGCCGTATTAATTTACAGCCAAGGTCTGTGGTTCATGGTTGTGACATACGATATAAATTATTATTTTAGTTATCACGTCAATCGTAATGACTTTCAGAAAGTTACCATTCATAATTTGTATATTGTAAATGCCTTTTAGAATGGCTGAACGATTTTATAGACCGATTGTCTTTTTATCAACCATTGAGATCACCTCTAATTTTTAATTGTGCATACACTTACTAATACACTTTGAGACAATAAATAAATATTATTTAAATTTTAAAGATATAATTTCTCGTGCATGAATTGTGATGTAACGATTTATAAATATAATTACCAGTTCTCGTAATGGAGGATAATAGCTTTAATTAGTTTAATTTGACAGTCAAATCATTTGTAATAATAATAAATATGGATTTGGCTATCACTCCAACTTATATTTAATTGTTTTATTATTATTTTTATTTTAATGTTACTGTTACAATAATAATATATTAAAACGTCTTGTTCTTTTCTTTAAAACTGAGAACCAATGCTTTAGTCTTTTATTGATTTGAATAACTTAATATTTTGTAGGACTAAATTAAAATCATTAACAAATTAAAAATCACAAAATAGAAATTATACCATATACTTTTTAAAATTAATGTTATGAGTATGAAATATGAATTATTTATATTATCTATACCTAGATTATGTAGACTACAGTGTCGATATCTCCAATATAAGCAATTATTAATGAGTATTACCACAGACAATATTCTATGGATATTATTAATAATATTTATAGCCATGATAATAATGATGATGATGATGATGATGATAATAATAACAACAAATATGATGATTGATAAATAAAAATTCTTACTTAATTATTATTATTTATGATAGAAATTTATAGATCTTAAATTATAAAAAAAATGTAGTTTACACTAATAAAATAGTAAATAATTGATTATAATATAAAGAATTGTTTTTCTGAAAAATGTACTATATTTTATATTTTATTCAATCAACTGTAATTTTTTAGTTGCTTATCAAATTTTAATATAAATTAATAGAATTAAATATTTTTTTTTTTTTATAGTATGTTGTGCATTCAAGAAGAACTTGGAAATTTAAAAGACAAAGAACCCATCAAAGATAATGCTGTTGGGATCAATAAATTGGAATCTGATGTTTTAAAACCTAGCGGCTGGTTTGATGGATTGTTAGGATGCTTAAAACCAATGTTGGGAATCATGGGAAAAGGAAACAGTCATGATATTAAGTCTTATCAAGGTAATTACAACATTTTAGTCATTAAAATGAAATGGCTAATTTAAAAGAATTTTAATATTTACAAACAATTTATAATTTTAAAATGTTCATAAAATGCTTTAAAATTAAAATACCAAAATAAGCCTATGCAGGGTAATATTCTTACCTATAATTGATAAATGATTATTTCACTCTATAATTAAAAATAATAGAGTAAAATAGATTTTTAATATTAAATTTGCTATGTTGCAAAGGTTATAAAGGTTGTAAATTTGTATGATGAAGATAACATTTGTAGGTTTAACGTCTTTTTAAATATACTAAAAACTATTAATTTTTTGATTATTTTATTGAATTTCAAGAAAGTTAAATATTCAATTACATATTATTATTTGGTACATATTTTTATGATATTTTATAGTTATCTAAAAATTAGAGAAATAAACAAATTTAACCTTAATGTTATTTTATAGATAACTGGGATATTCCATTTGAATCGATTAGTGATTTGCAATGGTTAGGTTCGGGAGCCCAAGGTGCTGTATTCAGTGGAAAATTAAAAAATGAAATTGTAGCAGTAAAAAAAGTACGTGAACAAAAAGAAACAGACATTAGACATTTGAGAAAACTGAATCATCCTAACATTGTACAATTTAGGTGAGCATATTAATAATCAATTATGTACCAATAATAAATTAAAAAATGTAGTTAGTATCTGATAATTAAATTCCTTGTTTTTATTTTAGGGGTGTATGTACTCAAGCTCCTTGTTACTGCATAGTGATGGAATATTGTCCATATGGACCACTTTATAATTTGCTTAGAGATGGTGAAGAAATACCACCTATACGATTAGTATCGTGGGCCAAACAAATTGCATCTGGTATGCATTATTTACATGTGAACAAAATAATTCATAGAGATCTTAAAAGTCCTAAGTACGTAAACACTTTATTTTAATTTTGCTTAAAATTATATTTTATAATTTGTTTTTAAATCAAAAGTGTCTTGATTGGTCGTCAAGAAATGGTGAAAATCAGTGATTTTGGTACAAGCCGAGAGTGGAATGAGATAAGCACTAAAATGAGTTTTGCTGGTACTGTAGCCTGGATGGCTCCTGAAATCATTAGAAATGAACCATGTTCAGAAAAAGTTGATATTTGGTAAATAATTTGAAAATTCTGTTTGTTTATTTTTTCATAAAATATTTAATTTATTGTTATATGTATTGTATTTTAGGTCATTTGGTGTGGTTTTATGGGAACTTATGACTTGTGAAACACCATACAAAGATGTAGATTCTTCAGCTATTATATGGGGTGTAGGTAGTAATTCTTTACATTTACCAATACCTTCATCATGTCCAGATGGTTTTAGATTGTTAATTAAACAATGTTGGGCAGCTAAACCACGTAATAGACCATCTTTTAAACACATAATGATGCATCTAGACATTGCTAGTTCTCAAGTGCTAGCAAGTACACCCGATGAATACTTTAAAACACAGGTATAAAATATAAATAAATAATACTGAAGAAAATACTTAAAAATAAACTAGTTACTAATAACATATTGTAAAGAATGAAATACAAAATATAATTTTTTAGGCTCAATGGAAGAAAGAAATACAGATACACATGTTACAAATGCAGACTAATGGAAGCCATATTCCCAAATTTGAAGAGGATCTTATTAAAAAAAGAAAAAATGAGTTGAAACATGCACAAGATATTAGGGAACATTATGAGAGAAAATTAGAACGTGCTAATAATCTTTACTTGGAGCTAAGTGCTGTGTTACTACAATTAGAACAACGAGAAAATGATTTAATTAGGTTAGTAGTTTAAACTTTTAGATAATAATTTCTGTAAATAATAAACAATATTCTTTTATTAGAAGAGAAAAACAAATGTCTAAAGTGTACAAAAAACGACTTATAAGACCATTATTAAAAGCTCAAGATAAATTGAACAAACAAAATAAATCTGATTCAACTACTACATCACCATCATCACCAGAAAGACTTTGTCAAAAATTTGACTCGGTATGTTTTTATTGTGAAAATAACAATATTTTAATGTTTTCTTTATTAGAAGTTTTATTTTATGATATTTTTCTGTTATCATGTTTACCAACAATTGTCAGTTATCATGATTTTTTTAAGTTAATTTTAACGCATATAATTATTCCAGTGTATTGTAGTATCACTACAAGTATTAAGTTGTTTTTACTCGGTTTTACAGAAATTAGTTATTCTGCCCAACATTAATAAAACGCAATACACATATTAATATATGGAAATATTACTGCCAATTAATTATTTTCCAACACGTATGTCTACCTTTTTTTTAGCAAGATTTAATGTTACATTTTTAAAATTCAATTTTATTATGTGACCAAACCCATACACTTTTTTTGATAAAATACACTTTTCTCTAAAAAATGCCACTGCATCTTTTTTGTTAGCAAATCCCAGATTTGCAATTTTTTTTTTTTTTTTTAATAAATTATATTTAAAAAAAATAAAATAATAGTGCAAATATAGTCTTATTTTTGATACTCTATACTTGCACATTTAGTATATGGTAGTAAAGAGAATTTTGAGAATATTACATTTTATTTCCACAAAAAAATCTACATAATAACATTTAATTTTATGTAGTCGTGATAACCAAAAATCTTAAGTAGTTGCAATGATTGAAAATTACCTATTTTATTTTATTTATTTTTTATAGCATTTAACCAAAGCTACACTTTACGCTCAAGTTAGTAGCAATTCAAATAAACCAGAATCAATTGTTGTTACACCAAAACAAAATCAACGAAAAACACGACCTAGGAAAGCTCAGATTATATGCTCAATTGTAAAAAATAAAAAGGTTTAATCATTAAATAAATAAAATTTGCCTTATGTTTAAGTAAATATTTTATTATAGTATAATACAACAAAAGAAACTAATTGGAAGAACAGTCACCAAATAAACACTAATAAAGTCAATAGTGAAACACAGACCGAAACTATTGATTCAGGACTTCATCAAGATATACTCAATGGTAACATGTCTGATTCTGCGCATTCACAGGTAAAAACATAAAATATATTATGTAAGATTTTATGATTTATATATTTTAAATTTATATAGGGTGAAGATAGTTCATGTAGCAGTGGAGTAAGACTGAGTGATGATGAACATTTGGATAGACTAGGCAGACAAGTAAATGAAATACTTAACAATAACAGACCTTCCAACATGACCGATTTATCAGATTATTATCAGGATACTGAGTCTATTTCTAATAACTTCAACCTTAGGAGGAAAAGGTAAGATCCCTATTTTGTAATGACACAAAAGAATTATTTCAGTTTGATTTGTATAAATTTATTAATTAATTAAATTTTAGTGCTGGTCGGCGACCAATTGGACCTGGTTTACGAGTACGTCGTTACAGAATGACACAATATTGTCAAGAGCCAAATGGAAATTCTTTTTCATTAAGTTCTTCAACAGAAGTAAGTGACTATAATATATATTATTTAACTAATTAAAGTATTATGTGATTTTTATTTTACACAGAAGCATGATTTCTTAGAGGCAGAAAGTTCAACATCAGATTCTGACATGAAAGACATTGATCTAGATCCGAGTTTTTATAATGTATCTAATCAGTTTCCAGTTTAATACCGTGTATAAAACCAAAAGATTGTACTATGTCTACAATTTTTGATTTAATTATTTTATTACCATTTAATAATACCAGTCCAAACATTATATTTTTTTCATAACAATGTCAAATTTAGTTTCAATGCTATCACATCTAAAATTTCACAATTTTTTATTTTAAATTTTTTTAACTATCTTGCATATCTTAATCTAACATTTTTTTTTGTCATACAACTGTTTTATCATTACTATTATTAATTATTATTGTTACTTTTTTTCTTTGAAAATGTAATGTATTTCTAATGAAATATTCAATTATTGATTTTTCTTAATTATGTTAACAATATTTTTGATATTTTTGAAGTAACAAAATATATCTGTGATTATATAAAACATCAAGAAAGGGCACTTAAATAACAGCTTGTGATATTGTTTGAATGTGTCTAAATTTACTAATTTTGATATGCAATAATTAATAATTATAACATATTTGAAAGACTAAAAAAAGGATGATGGGAAAAGAATATTGCTTAGTTGTTATGTAAGCAATTAAATAAATTGACGTACTCGTGTTAATATTTGTACTGATTATAGGTAGTTGCTTAAAAATTTTATGAGCAATAATTATTGATCTCTTTTGCCATTTATAATATTGTGATGTAAATTAATTTGTAAGTATAAGTATGTAATGTAGACTGACCTTATATTAAGGCAAATTATTGTTTAAAAAATCATTATTTAATTTATATTTTTAAGCTTTGTCTCTTAATTTTGTATACTGTATATAAAAGAGATATAGTTTATAAAAATATAGTATTTGTTTAAATAGAACCTTTGTTTTGTTTTATAAAAGTGTGCTTATACCTTTTAAATACTCCAATAAATAATAATTATTAAACCTTAGTAATATATAAATACAATCTTCATTTTTCTATAAAATAAAATGCATCATTCTTGTTATTTATTTAATGAACAATATTTAAACAAACCAAACAATATTATATGATTTAAACTTTTTAGTTAGTTAATTAAAATAATTTATATTCACAGTTAAAATTTTGTATTAAAGTTATACAATTAAGTAACTAGAAAAACTTTCATGAAAAAAATTAAAATCCTTAATTGTATGGATAAATTGAATGATTATTACTGATTAATAGTTGTTATAATTTTAATATTATTGTTGAAATTAAATTTCTTTTTTTAATGGTTCCAGTTCATAACTAATTCACAAAAGTCTATACAGACTTTGTAATCAAAGTTAAAAAAAAAAAAAAAAAACTAAAGATTTTTCGCGCAATGAATAATATGTTAATAATAAATTAATTTGATAACAAATAAATAAGGGGGAAAATAAGATTTAAGATATACCTTAAATATAATATATATGTCTTAGAGATCTTTTGAATTACAGGAAAATTAAATATAATTAGTATAATTATTAATTGTATTTTATAAGATTTAACCAAAGCTTTAAAGTATCAAATTTTGATATTGTATTTTACACCATTAACGCCACTTCTACGATACAAAATTTAATTATGTTATGTTAGATATCTTAAATAAATAACAATTTTTTATACAGTAATATAACATATTTATCATACAGTCTCATTGAATATTAAAAAGCAATAAACAAGAAATTGTTTAAGTTTCATACGATAGAGCCCAAATATACTATATTATGCTAAATATGTTAGTGTAGCTTGTGAATTTTGAGTTGTGGAAATCCATTTACAAAATAATTAAAAAAAAAATAAGACTACAAAAGTTTCACTACAGTTTTTAGTAAGAATAATAATACATTTTTTATTCGAGACATTTGTTTTTTTCTGACTAAAATTTTATTATTTAAGTTAAAAACATTCTTAATCACATAGTAATACTACGAATTGTTAGATGATTATTTATATTAAGCTAAGTTATAAGTAAAAAGCATAATTTAATCGTAAGAAGGGATAATTCATAACTTTAAGCAGTAAGTTCACTTTACAATTTTTCTTTATAGTTTATGTTTATACCCTACCCGACTAACACAGCACTGTTATCGTTTAAAAATAATTATCTTTCGATTCTATTTGGCTGTAGTTTAGCGATAACAGTATAGATAACAGAAGAATATATATTATCTATGGATATCACCAAAAATATATCATACCTAACCTCAAATGGCCCAAACTTCATGCGGCATATCGATATACATTGAAGGTGTTTTTCTATCAAATATTGAACATTAAATTATTAATTTTTAATTATTTAACAGATTAACAAATATTGCTATATTAGTAATATACTTTTACAACTATTAGTTAATACTTTTATTTGTATTTCTCGATTCCTATTCGAAAGTATTAAATCAATAATTTTTTTTGAATTTGATTTATTGTCGAACTTGATTATTTTTTCACTTTTTAACTCAAAAGCTTTTCATTAAAGATCAATTATGTTTTCAAAATCACTGATCAATTTAAGTAGACAAGGATTAGGTTCTACAAAAATTCTGCAAAGTATTTTGTGTAAGTTTATAATGATTCAGAAAATATACTTGTGTTTGTTTTGTAGCATCTTACTCGTATATTATTATATTGAAGTAAATAATTTTTCAAATTCTCTAATAACCTTTACAAATGTTCTAAAATATAAAATATAATACATTTAATAATTAAAGTATTTAAGTACCTATTTTATTTGGTACAAATTAGTAATTTGAGAACATTTTATTAGTATAAATTTTACAAGAAATTACTAATTTCATTTTTAAACAGAATAATTTATGTTGAATTAAAAGTTTTTTCATGTGTTTTTCACATAATACATCATATTTTCAATTGTTTTAAGTGCCTAATGAGTTGACTATTTCCTAAAATTAGTTTTATACAAATATTCAGTGTTTATAATCATGTATTGTGTTAGTATTATCTAAAATAGTATTATGGACTATTATACTATTGTAGTAAATATATAAACTATTACAATCAATTATTACCAGTTATAAGTAACTTTATAAAACATGCGAGGAACATACTTGTAGCTTATAAAATTATAAACACTTCTTTTGTTTTGCTTTTATTAAAGTCTACCTTATTTTCATTTTAACATTATTAGTTGTATAAAACTAATTTAAAATAATCTTAATTTAAATACTTAATACAATTTCATTATATTTATACTATGAAAAACATAATTTCAAGTTTTTAAACATATAATTATAAATCTTTAATTAATACCTAACAAAATAAAATTTAGTGTAATTTTTCTTATCACTTAAGTTTTTATTTGATTTATCATATTTATTTTAGGTAAACGTAGTTTGTATGAACGTGCAGCAATAGGATTGGATAAATATGAGTTCTTCCGAGAAAAAATTGGAAATCAGTTTTCTGAATCAGATAAAATGTTATTTCGAGAGCGAATGAATTCTTTTGCAGATCCTGAGTCTAATAGTTTAATTTTTACTGAAGATTTAAAACAAATTGTACACATGGTAGGTGATAATGAAACAGATTTAACACTCGTTGAAAAAATGATGAAGAAGTAAGTATTATAATCTTAATTTATTTAAAATTTATATTTTCCAACTTAACTTATAATAATTATAGGTATAATAAACAAAACCAAGGATTAAGATTTGGAAATTTTACTTTTGGACCAGTTGTTATGCGAATGTATTACCATCTCAATAAACCTGATATTGCATTAAAAGTAAAGATAAAATTTGATTATTATAAAAACAAAAATTCATAATAATTTTAATTATAATTTTTTAGTTATTTAATGACCCAGAAATGGATGGATTTTTCAATCATTTAAGTTCTTATCAAATACTCATGGATTTATTATTTATAAATGGAAAGTTTGATCAAATATTAACTGTATATAAATCAATTCAAGAAAGACAATTACAAATAGCCAAGTTTCCTAAAGGAGTAATGATGTTAGTTTTTGCTGCTTGCTATAAATTGGTAAGATTTTTATTTTAATATATATTTATATTTTGGTATTCATTGATCTGTAAATTATTATTTTATGCTGTGCATTTTTTAAATGATAAAGATTATCTTAGCTCTTCATCTCCAAAATTCTATTGTTTTAGTTTATCTAAATCATTTAAATTAATAGCAATGTATCTAAATGATGCCAAAATTGGTTTTCATACCACTTGACAGCGTTAGATCTTAAAGTTTCAACACCCAGATGTAATAATAAAAAACACCTATTTTAATTGAAATAACTGAAATTTAACTTAAATAATATTTCATTATAAAATTGGATACATTTATAAAAAGAGTATTATTTCATTATCATCTAAATTTTTATTTTTATGTTTACTTATTAGTTATTAATATAAAGATGAAGTAAAACAACAATATTTGGATTAATCCTTACACAAATTCATGAATGTAGTTATATTAATCCATATCTAACACATACATTTATACAACTTTAATAGGTTTTAAGTGTTTAAACATAAAAATATCATAACAGTTTTTAATGTGACATTTTCAAAAATAAAATATAATAATAATATTAATAATGGTGTTGAAATTGCATTATCAGATTTGAGTAATTTTTGGTAAATGTATATGATGACCCTATTGTGCAGCAATCATTATTCTCATAGAACAAACCGGTAATTTTTGTTAAAGCTCTCTTATTATTAGAAAATAATATAATAATATTGTAATATTTTAATATTTTGTTCGCATAATACATATTTTTGAAAATATTAAACATTGACGGAAAATCTTGAAGTAGCTGTGAATATACCTTATGATTATATTTACTTAAATAAATCTGTTTATATTATATAATTTTTAATGATGTATCTAATTATATTTTAGAATACAACTGAAAGTTTTGAGTATGCTTGTAAATTATGGAGTGACCAACAAGAAGCTGGCCATAGTCCAATTAGAAAAACAATAACTTTTTTTGCTGCTAATGCAATCAATCAAAATAGTCCTCATATTGCTCTTGAAGTAATAACATCAGTGCGAAATCAATCATATGTGACACTCCGTAACATAAAAGTGTTAGCATTGTGTGATTTAGGCCGAATTGTTGATGCTTTGCCTCTTCTTAGAAGCGTATTGTCAGTAGATCAACCTATGTCTGGCGGTCCTATTGTAAAACAGACTTATTGTAGAGATGTGGTAAGTATATTTATTATAGCTTTCAATTTTTAATAAGTTATTATTACTCATATTTGTTTTATTAATATTTAATATTTGTATATCAACATTTTGAAAGATATTCTTCTAATTATGAATTAAAATATTTTTAAATAAATTATGATTAGATGTAGTGTTACTACTTAACATTTTTATTTCAAAATCATAAAAAATTTTTAGTAAATTAGTACAGAAAGTTAAATGTTTGTTACTGTTTAGAAATTATAATAGTTATAAAATAAAAATTTTATTTATAATCTGAAGTATATGTGTACCAACTGATGATCATTGATCATTTTTGTGTCTTGTTTAGATCCTAATAGTACAGAGTATAGTTAGTTTAGTGATATGTTGTTACATTACATATTTTGATAGTATATAGTATAGTTAATAATAAATCACATTCATTAAACATACTTTCTAACATTTCCTTAAAAACATTTCAATGGCTTTTCTTGATTATAAAAATTCCATAAAAAAAATAAAACTTTTAATTGTACCAATTCGACTAAAATTTGCAAACTTTAAAATTATAGTATGTGGGCAGTATGTAAACTTTTTAAGTACTCCTGAATATTATAATATATCACTAAGGCTTGAATTATGTTTTTAAAATATTGCAAAAAAAAACAATTTGATACTTAGCTCATAATAACGACTTATTTTTTTTTAAGCTATTAACAGTATTAACTAATAATAGAAATATATTTATGACAACATGATAAGTATATTTTTTATTAGATAATAAACTAATGATAGTTATTTAATTTACTTTTATTGTTAAATTTTTTTTTTTAATGATAAGTGATATATACTTTATTAGAGTATAAAATTAATTTATACAATTTAACTGATTACATTTTAAGAAAATAAATCATGCAAGTTTAGTGAAGTTACATTATATGGGTAATGTTAGGTATGTTTAAAAATAAATATAAAATTTAAATAAAAATATATTTTTGTCTTTATGGTAAATTGCCAAAGTTAACCTATTGCTTGTTATATAGAAAAGTTATTCTCTTCTATCTACAAAAATATGTCATGTTTATAATTTAACTCAATATAGTGAATAATAGATTGAATTAACAGCTTAAAGTTAGGATTTTACATGTATTATAAATATTTAAGTAGTTTTAAGTTGTTTGATATGAGTCAATTGTATTATGTTGAATGTGATGTAGGTCAAAAAATATTACTAAATTATTTAAATTCACTTTATTGAATTAACCTTTATTATCAATAAAATAAAATGTTCAATTGAGATGAATTTAATTTCTAAATTGATGTATACAAAAGAAAATTGAACTAAACAACTTACAATTTAATTTACAACTAAATGCATTTTAATAGTTCCTTGAAAATCATTTAAGCTTTGAAATAAAATGTACTCAAATTATATTTTGTTGTATTCATTTTTTCCAATATTTTTTAATTATATATTTATAGTTTTAGATTGATTTCAATTTTATGTTTGTTGATTTTTACATTTTTTAAATTATCCTTGAAGAATATTCTAATGGTATAGTAATTTAGATCAATAATAAGAGTAGTTAACTAATAAAATGTTTTCATTTGCCAATAAGATCACCATTTATTTGAAAATCAATAGTTTATAATAATTTAAATTATTAGTTTTCTTTTGTGTATCAATTTTTGTTTCATTTTTTTTTTTTTAGTAACAAAATAATTTAAAAATAAAAAATTAATAGTTATTTTTGTTATTTTAGATAAATTTAGTGAAATCGGCTGCTGAAAAACATAACGATAAAGAAATATCATTGGAGCTGGATAGAATACTTAATCAACTAGAAGAGTTAAATATGATTAGTGAGACTGTAAGTAATAAAGTGTTATTTCTATTAATTTAACATGTATTTAACAATTTACAATAATTTTTATTTTTATTTTTATTCTCTAGACGCTTGATTCACTTCTATGTTCAGAAATTAAAATGGTTGATAGATCAGATACAAATAACAGAGAATCAATAGTAGGTGCAAGCTATCAATCAGGACGACCATTTAAAAAACGAGAATTTAGACGTCCGGGTATTAGTGATTTGTTGTAACTTGTACTATGTTTATGTAAATCATAAACTGTTTTTGTAGAATAATAATGTACTGTTTAAGTAATAATTAAAAATGAAATAAAGTTTAGTAATTTTTTTTTATTGAAATATAAACAATTTTGTTCATTTGATACATGGACATTAAATTACATATAATATAATATCACATACAAAATTTGTAAAATAAAAAAAAAATACCACATTGATTTGAACCAGGTTGATACAAAAAATACTTTAGTTTAGTTCGCTATTCTAAGTAGTTTAGTTCACAAAAATGGAATTTAACAGTAAAACACAAATACATTAACTAATAAGTAGGTGATGGCTCTTAAGTTCCTTAATTATTGCAATTATTTTCTTTGCTATGGAAGGCCTATTAAAATATAATTTTAACAGTATTATGAATAAAAAAATATAAATTGGTAAAAATAATCAATGAATAATTATTCAGTAGAATCAGTTTTGCTGACTGGATATGGCTCAGGAACGACAATGTGTCCACTATCGACAATTACTATATTATCAACTGGTTTGTCTCTGGAATCAGTTTCTGCCGATTCAGCTGCTCTAATTGTTTTCTGAAAATCGTTAAATTTATTATTGTTTCATGATAAATATATTTTATTAATTTTTATATTTACCATTCCTTTGATTATTTTTCCAAATACAACATGGCGACCATCCAACCAGGAAGTTTGTTTAGTGGTAATAAAAAATTGAGATCCATTGGTATCTTTTCCAGCATTGGCCATAGACAACCAACCAGCACCATAATGTTTCAGTTTGAAGTTTTCATCTGCAAACTTTTCTCCATAGATACTACGACCCCCTGTGCCATCGCCTTTTGTAAAATCACCTCCTTGAATCATGAAGTCTTTGATAACTCTGTGGAATTTACTGCCCTTATATCCTTCACCCTCTGGTTTTTTTGCTAGTTCAATGAAATTCTGTGCAGTCTTAGGAACAGTTCCACTAAATACTCCAATTTCCACACGTTCAGGTTCATTTGAACCTACTTGAATGTCAAACCACACCTAATAAAAGATAAACATTCATAATTATTAAGTGTTGTGTGTACATAAGTTCATTGACGTGTCCAGTTCAACTTACAATGTCAGTGACCTTAGGTCCTTTCTTTTGCGAGTCTTCTGATGCTTGGCTGTACATCACAACAACAATTGTGAAAACCACTACCGGTAATATAGCCCATTTTAAAAACGTCATGATTTTATAAGTAGATATCATACAATTATTATAAAAAAAAAATAATAGGTACTAAAACTAAATAAGAACTAGTAAGTAGTGACAGTACTATAGTAGTGTAGGAGCAAAAATAACACGAGTGCACAACAGCACAACTAAGATAGTCGGATTAACCACTAACCAGTAAACTACACTATATAGTATATACTATACAGTACGCTACTATTGAACAATAATGGTGGGAAGTGAAGACGTGTAGATGTGGACAAAAAAACACAATGTACCAACGATAAAAATGTAAAATTTGTTATCAATTTTGTCGTATTATTGGGAAAATAATCGATAGTTTATTATTTTCGAAAACAATTTATTCGAATGTCACTCTTTCGTAAATCCATGGTTAAATGTTAATTATTTTACACTTAATATCGAAATAATTATTAATCGTTTACATTATGTCATTTTGACGTACAGAAATAAAAAAAAAAATCATTCGTTTGTCTCATTCATTCATTGAATTTTAACTCACGATATAATGTATGCGTGCAGTGCAGTGTGGTCAGATTTCGAAATTGTAAGAACCGTACAGTCTTATCAAAATGTTCGTTTTTATTTTTTCAAATATCGTACATTAAAATGACAAGCAAAATAATTCATATCACTAATATATATTAAAATCTAAGAAAGTGTTATAATAATAAATAATAATTAAAACAAGATTATTAATATACGCAACAAAACAAATTTAAATTAATTATGTCTTTAGTTTCTGTGTCCTAGTCAAGAAATGATACACTTATTTATGAAATCATGCGATACGATTGGCTGTGAACGGTGCAACAAAACTGTTAATCACTTGTACCGATCTGGAACTTCAAGTTAATATGTAATTAGTACGTTAATACTTCGGTCATATAAATATTTTATAAATATTAGGTATTTTTAATGTGTGCAAAATATTAGTAGTATGATATTGGTACCGTTTTAATTTTTATAATCTCACGTCTTAATTAGTTTTTAACTATTTCAAGCATTTTAGTTCAAGACGTTCAAATCTAAATTATATAAAAATTAAAATGCACTACGAACCGATAACATGGCGCGTCGGCGAATGTATAAATGTTGTATGCTTGTAAAATTAAAAATACATTTTAGATTCTAAAAATCTAAACTTATATTTTAAAATTTAAAAATTTAAGAAATATTAGAATCAAATGAATGAACTACACAAAAAAAATGTAGTTTTATATTCTCGAAAATTTCGGAAGAACGTTTATACAAAAATAATCAAATATATTTAGGTTCAACATAATATTACAAATGTAATCGATTTTGAATGTAACACGGCGAATTGGATATGCAATATCGATACATACGACCAGCTATTTTCACAATAATATTATTACATTAAGGTATAAAACTTAATAAAGAATTATTCAAAAATTAAAAAAAGTACACTTTGAGCAGCAGAAAACTGATTTCAAAAACTATATTTTATAATAAAAATTGTATATACTACAGTATGTATATATCTAGTAATCCATTTAACCTTAACATAATACACTCATTATTTCAATTTTCAAAATCTATTAGTATTTTTTATATCATATATTGCAAAATTAAAAATACGTAATATGTGTTTAAGTATTTTCAATGGAGAAAATTTGTTATAAATAATATTTTATCAATAAAACATATAACTAAAGTTGAAAACTTCCTCTTTTTTTGGTTAAAACTTTAAAATAATATATCTAGATACTAGTGGATAAATATTAAGTACCTGTTATATACTATTTTATCAAAAATTATAAAACAAGTTATAAATTAATATTGGTGTTGTATTTTAATCTTATAACTTAAAAAACGATTAAATTTTCATATTGATTTATAAATCATAATATGATTTCACTATGACGCTTTGGATTTTAGTTTTTGAATTATATTTCAGTGGTGTTTATAAACATGATAAACTGGATATTATAGAAATGATCACTTCATTATATATATGCATTTATAATAACTTATAAATACATATTTAAAAATTGTTTTTCTTTATTTTCAATTAACAATTTATACCCATTGAGCACAATAAATATAAGTATGTGGTAAAGGAAAGAATACAAACATATTTAGTTATAAAACATGTTGTGATAATAATTAATATATATTTACAGTTTTTTAAAATATATTTAAAATTTATATCCTAAGAGAACAAAGCATGATGAAAGTAAATTAATATAAAATATAATGATCAAACTGATTAATGAAGCAACTTACCTTTTGTTTTTATTTAATCATTTTTTTTTCACATATTTTTTAATCGTTCTCAGAGAATTGAAATTGTTAGTGTAGGTAGTTTAAATATGACAAAATAAGATGTCAAGAAAGTTTGGAGTAGAATCTTTTATAAAAATTACATTATTCATCATATAGTTTTAATTTTTAGATCTGTGTGGACGTATTGTACATTAGAGATACAATACTGATGATAGTTCATTACTGGTTTTATAAATGATAGCATTTTGGAAAGTTTGAATTTTGTTAACAGTTGATTTCTTAGAATTACTCTAGATTTAAAGGTTGTAAAACCAACAAATGGGTTTAAAGATTTATAGGTGTATTAGACTTTTATATTAACTCGGTGTGTTTTTAGTTGAAATTATTTATTTTAATCATACACAGTGATGTGTGATATGTTTATAAGAAGTATTCTATATTTAACTTAATGTATCATAGCTAGAATCACTTAATTATAAAAATCAATTCATTTTATAGCTAATTGATGAAATTGTAACATATAGCTAACTAATGCAAGTATTTAAAAATTTTAAATATTTTTTTATATTTTGATTGTTAAAATATTTTAAGCAGTAAACTTAAAATAATATAATCTTAAATAGTTAAATTTAACATATTTAACAATGATTATTTACCTTAAATATTGTGGTAATAACATAATATGATTTAATTTAAGCAGTAATTATTAATTATTTGATAATGAACTTACGGATGATTATATTGCTTTTATGTTGATTGTTAATATATTTTTAAGTAGCATACATATCTAATTAGTGGAATAAAGTTAGTTGTAGTAAAATTGCAAACATAAATATTTTTAAAATACCACTTAATAATAGCATACAATTAATTTGTGTTTCTTAATATATATATATATATATAACTATAACTACATATCGTTAACCATTTAGTTATATAATAATATAATTTGTTAATACAATAATTTATTTTTTTTATTAATTATCATTAATATTAATTATCAGTGAAATGGTAGTAACACGCGTATAATGATTGTAATATGCTTAATAATTAAATTCTATTGTTATATAGTTTTAATATTGTTATATTAATGCAACATAGAGAAGTATAAAAAGATAGTAGAAAGAAAAAAAATTTAAATTTATTATAAAAATAATTATTTATATGAAATTCAAAGATTAGAGAGTTATAAATCGTAATAATTATAAATATATTTATGAAAAAAAAATGTACCGAAATAATTTAACTCACAGTTACTAGTTTAATGTAGAAGTTTGATTCAAGCTATTTCATTAATATTTATAAATGCACATATTTGCGTGGAAGTATCTATATCTGATTAAAGCTAAATGACGTTATTAAATTTAGAATTGGGGGCAAAAGTGTATGTTAGTGTACGTAAATATGATGCATAATCATTTTATAACAAGTTTCTTATTTTTGTTTTGGTTTAAAATACATAGTACATTTTATAAATATACATCTTAATAGTATTGTTATTCGAAGTTTATATCATTTACATATTATTATAACAAATAGTACCTATATTTAGTTTATATGTCATACGCATTATACATACAGAGCGATTCATTTTTAATAAGGTACTTAAATCTAAATTAAAAACAATTATGATCATTTTAATATTTCTTGAAAATTAAATATTCTATAATAAGATAGTTGTATTTTAAAATAAAAAATAAATATGTATCATATATTACTTAAATAATTTAATTAAGGTATTTTAATTGCAAGAATAAAGGCATTTAAATTATTACATTTTTCTAATTTTCGGTGTAAGAGTTTAAACCAGTTAATTTAATAATGCAGTTCATTTTTTTAACATTTGAATATATTGCAATACATTTTGATAAATTTACTAACACTTTCAAATTGTGAAACAATATTTTTTTCTAGCTTTTGAATCTATGGTTATTTAATTCGTATGTAACTAAGTATTTATTATACATACATACATATATATATATATATAGGACCAAAATATAATTTTAATTATATATCTTATAATTTTAATTCCATCAAATTTATAGGCTAGGTTAGTGTTATTTTTGTTATCAAGAAAAAAATTACTTATATCATAAATTACCTATATTTTTTAAAACCAATTGAGTTAGTTAAGTCAATTTTTATTTAATCGTTCAACTATTGTTTATTTTATACATTTTGTATAAGTAAAAGTTAATTAAATGCTGACATTTTAGTTGTATGAAAAATATTGTTTGCTCTAATTATTTATGTTATTAAAAAATAAATTAATGCTATCACAATACTGGTTTTAGGTTCATTGACCTGCATTTTTGTTAGCTGCAATAAATTAATGCATATAAATAATGTTATCTGAATTAGATTTCTACTTAGATTTGCACGTTTATCAATTAATTGTATTTATCTTATGTATTTAGTATTTATTCTTATGTACCTACATTATTTACGTCTAATATTTCTTTTCAAACCATATTCAATATTTTGACATTCGTTCATAATCCACCGAACAAGCATTTCATTCAAAACACTTCTGACCATTATTTATGTATTTCTCTGGGTTCTATACAAATAAGGTTAGTATAAAAATTCGCATAAACATGATTTATGTATGTTTAATTTATTTGATATTGTTCTTATAAAATATATCTGTTCTCAAATTCAAAAAAAATAAAAATGTTAAATTTCAAATTATAAATCGTTTATAAAGGTATTTAAAGATATTCCAGCCGTTCCAGGGTTATGTTAAGCTGTTATCTACTATTAATTGGCAATTAAAATTAAATTTTATATTTATTCAGAAGTTTTTAATCAGTAATTTAATTTTGAAAAATAAAGTGTTTTTTCCGCTATAATCGTTTTTTAATTTTATGTTGTTCACAATTTCAAGGAAAATAAGTGGGTATGATACCATGCAATCAAAAAGTGTTTGCAAAATCATTCAAACCTTTTGCTCTATTTAGGTCATCAAAATACTTTATTCGAATACAATACAATTACATTACACAATATAGATAATTTATATTATTATAGTTATAACTAATGTCCGCAATACGTTCTGTTTATACCTCCTATATGATTTGATAATCAATCGTAACATTCAAATTACCTTTATACAGTTCCACGTTTAAAACAAAATATCATAATAAAAATGTACACATACGTTTTCAATTTTAACGACGGTATGATTTGTGATTTCATCAGTACGCTGTTTTTATCCTATAGAGGTGCAATTTTTTCGTATTTCACACTCTGCAGGTGCCCATCAATAAAATCGGCGAAAGCCTACGACTTAAAACCTGCACAGATTCTAAACATAAAATATATATTGTGTCCAGACACCTAATCGAAATCGTAATGACCGTAAATCGATATCTGCAGTGACACAATAATAGCGTCGGACCGTTTAGACGCGACGACGAATCGCGTGCGTGTGCGTACTGTGTACATATTGTCGCTGTGTGTGTAGGTACCTACAGGATGAAAACGTCACTGCAGTTGCTGGCGTTGCTAGCCGCGCAATCGTGTCCCGGGACCTCTGGCGCGCGGATACTGGCGGTCGAACCCCACGGCAGCAAGAGCCACTGGCAGTACATGAAGTCCATCCTGGACCTGCTGACCGCCCGGCACCAGGTGACGGTCATCACGCCGCTGCCGGCCGGCGACCGGGAGAACTACACGGAAATCGACGCGTCGCAGGTGTTCCCCGTCTACCCGGTGACGGACGCGGTGCACATGGTGGAGCGGTTCGGGTCGGTGGTGGACATGCTGCCGCCGGTGCCGGAGCGCAGCCTGGAGCGCGACATGTGCGACGCGTTCTACGACTTCGGCCCGGTCAGGGACCTGTTGCGCCGCGGCCCGGGCGGCCGCCCGTACGACGTGGTCCTGCTGGAGCCGCTCTGCTCGCCGTGCCTGTCCTATCTGGCGCACAGGCTGCGCGTGCCCGAGGTGTACGCCATCCCGTCGGCCATGATCACGCCCATGGAGCGGCCGATATTCGGCACCGAGCCCAGCCCGTCGTACGTGCCCAACCTGCTGTACAACGGCGCGTCCATGGACGGTTTCGCGCAGCGGTTGGCCAACGTGGCGCTGTTCGCGTACGTCAAGATCGTGCCGTGGCTGACCAACGTCCGCATGGCGTACCGCGAACCGAGGCGGTACGACGCGGCCGCGGTCCGGCACAAGCCGTCGTTGGTGTTCATCAACACGCATTTCATCACCGAATCGCCGCGGCCGTTTCCGGTCAACATGATACAGATCGGCGGCATCCACCTGCGACCTCCCGGAGCGTTGCCGGACGTGAGTAACGTCTATAATACGTGTATATAATATTACATTATATCCTCGGCAAGGCTGTATCCGGAAATTTTTTTTCGGAGGGGGTCCAAAACCTGTATAATTTATAATATTATCGTAAGTAAATATATATTAATTACTGAATTTATAGGTTTTGACGTTTGGTCGAAAATAAAGTATACGAATTAAAACGATGTTAAAAAAATCATTAACGTATAACAATACACATAGGTAATATTTGAAATAATATACTCGTACCTATAACGCACCAGCTCTGAAAGTTTAGTTGTAATTTAATAGTACATTTTTGTTATCCCGTTTACTCGTTATGACGAAATTAATAAAACAAGGATCACTTGTGGACCCCCTCTCAGACACGGCCTTTTATACTAGCACTGTGTACGCATGCTTTCACAGTTCAAATCGTATATTGCCGCGGATTGCGGATGGCGTTCTGTTTTTACGGTTATACGCGTGCATGACATATGTGTCTTTTTTTGTGACGTCCTGTAAAGCGCGCGTCATAAAGAAATCGTGATAAATTGACAATTGCATTTGACACGCGGCTCAATTAAGTTTGATGAGATTTGGGAACGTCATATGGTATCTGATGCTATATTTGTATAAACACGTGCTAAGTCATCAGTCGTGACACCAGTGATCCAACAACGGGGAGGGGTCAGGACCCCTCTCTTTTGAACCGTGTCGTATCTTTCTGAAATACCGTAATTTTATTGTTCTTACAACAGTATACACACTATACAAACATTTATTTTATACATTTAATTATCGTTCAATTTCACCATATAATTACAATATTAACATTAATCAAACATTAAAATAATAATTACATTTACTTGCTACTTTAAAATAATTATACTTTTCAGCTTCCCTTTAAAAAAATCTTGGTTGCCCCACTGGTCGTGACAAATAGTATTGGATATGTATGGCGTACAATGTTCAAATGAAAATGTTTACAACGATAAAACAATAGTCATGAATGACTCATGATTAACGATATCAAACTTAATGAACATTAAAATGAACGTGACCCATTTCGCCCAAATTTTGTAATTGTAAGATTTCCGTGGGCAGGACCCGTTTGGACTAATTTTTCTAAAACACAGCTCGTTTGGACCAATTTTAAAGACCCGTTTGGACTAAAAAATATTACTTTTATACAACTCGTTTGGACCAGCATTTTCCTTCCCATTTTATTTTTAACAGGCTTAGGACTGTCTTTGGCATGGTTAAAAATGCTGTTTCTTATTTTTATTTTTATTATTGTTTTTTTTTTTTATAATAATATCAAATATGTATGATTACTTCGTTTTAAAGATAAAAATATTAAAAAATAAATAGGTACATTAGGTACAATATAAAATTTGTCAAATTATTATTTTTTTAAATACGAGTGGACTAAATTACGAAAATATATTTTTTATGAACTATTTAAATTTTAAATTCGAGCTGCTTGAAACATTTGTCCAATAATCTTCAAATACGTCAATTGAGATATCTCACTATTTTTATATTGTGCCCATCGTGCATGTAGTATGTTGTGTTTTTTAAGTGTATCATTTCTTTGAACATTCATTTTATTATTTGAAATTGATGATATTTTCAGCATAGTTTGAACTTGGAAATCTTTAAGAACGTCAATTACTTGGAAAATGTTTGGATGGGGTGTATAAAATTGTGAATTATAATGAGAGTGAAACGATTCAGGACCATTTGTTGTACGTGGTGAATCGGAAGGTTCTACTGCCCAAATAGAAGGATTAAAATCTGCATCTTCTGATACGTAATAATTTAAAACATAGTCAGCAAAGTGAGTAACGTGTTCGATATTGGGAGCAATAGACATCAATTGAGCATACCCATCTCCAACTTCAGATGGTGGTAAAAAAGCTAACCTATAAAAATATCTCAACCAATTTCCAACTTCTGAGTTTTCTTCTTTGTATTTACTATGTAAATAATAATGTTTTTGAATTTTGCGATAAAAACTTTGGCTTAAATGAAAAAAGCAGCACACAATTTTACAATTAGGAAATGTATTTAAAACAGCACAATGTGCAGGTTTTTCGAAATCTGCATGGAAATTTTTCATATCTAGTTTTTTGCCAGTTAAATGTTTACATAATAATTTTATTTCATTCCACATATATTGGTACATTTCCAAGTTTTTGAATGGGAGTAAACAATAAATTACAGGAATGTAAAATTTATTTACATACACATGAATTGTATACAGCTGGAAAAAAAATTTAGGTGCATAACGAAAAGTACCATCTCCAAAAACATGTGTGCTATCACACAAAAGATTTAGATTTGCTTTGCAGGTGAATAAAATTAAATTTTTATCCGAAGAAATATGACAAAATTTTTCATCGTTAAATTTTGTTATATTGTCTCCTTCTGCCGAAAGTATATCAATTGTATCTTCTAATGTTTGTGGTAACGTCGGAAATAATTTTTTACGGGCACAATATAATGATTTACGCACTAACCTTAAATTAGAATATTCAATATCTGTATCAAATCCACTTTGACGTATTTCTTTTAAAATAATTTTGTTTGGTTTGGTATGCAGGTCTTCTGTCCCCTTTCTTTTTACAGCTGTTCTAATGATGTCCAATTTGATCGAATTATCTTTTAGAGGAGGATGATTGTGAGGAAAATTTTTGGTTTCAATTATTTCATTTAGCTTATCATTAACGATAATAGTCACGTTGCACGAACGATTTGTACACCGAAAACGAATATTACTATTCATTAAAATATTACATTTACTGAGTTTAAAATTATCAACAGTTATACACGTATTACCTCGTTTTGTTTGAAAAACATTTTCGATTTGGATATCCATTTTAACTACAGTACTACACGAATATTAAGAGTGCACTAACCAAAATTGAAAATACTAATACTAACTTAGTATGGTATAAGCTATAGAAACAGAGCCTCGATGTCACCATTGTGCATACGTAGAACATAGTGTTTTAAATTTTTGATAATAATGTATAGCCGAATAACCGCAATATTGCCAATTAGTATTATCGCACTGGCCGATAAGACCGTTTTGTAATAGATATCTATTATATATTTGTATATATATTGTATATTTGTATTATACGTATGTATAATATAACTGTGGGTTTTTGGTCAGTTATCAATTATAAATAATTTTGTTCTGTACATAATCTAGAAATTACAAATTAGTTTACACAGTTTAACTGAACATATTATTACTCCGATGATGGCGTGTTTTAATCACCGATACGGTGCGTATGAACTTAACCATTGTAAAATAAAAGCGCAAGCGTACGATACGCGTCCATGTGAAACGAGCATAATCGGGCTTTCTAGTAATTAATTAGAAGTCTTTATCTTAAATTTACTAAAAAAAAAATTGGCCCAAGTGGGTTCACAAAATCCTGGTCCAAACGGGTTGCATTTTTATTAGTGACCTAAACGTCCCTGGCCCAAACGTGCCTCGCCCGATTTCCGTATTATAAATTGTATAAATAATATGGCCGTTTTTTTTAAAAAGTAAACGAGATTTTATGTCAGAATGCCCTATTGATGATAAAGTTATTAAATATTGTGATTATTTAATAAACAATCATATTTCTGACTTTCTGAGGATAGTACATTTAATCCTAGTCTATGGGGATATAATACAGCGAGTATACTGCTTACGACGAATACGTGTGAGTCTCCTCGGGATGTTATCTGGGTAACGCTAAATGATACTTAAATATAATGTAAAATACTTGACTGAACCATTATTGCCAATTTAATTTTTAATTGGTATAAACTAATCTGGACGAAACGGGAATCTTACAATTACAAAATTTGGGCGAAACGGGTACGGTTATTTTTGGGCGAAATAGGTCCCATCCATTGGCGACGATGCGGAAGTAATGCGAAAGCAGTCCCCACAGCGTCGTCGATTAAAACCGAAAAAAAGATCCCGCCCATTAAAATGCATATTGAATGCGTTTTTTTTTTAAATTTAAATTTAAAAACCACTTGCTAACGGTACGTCGCGCATGACACATTTAATTGTGGTGCTCTGTCTTACTATAAACTTAAGGTCTTTAATTTTTAACGGAATTATATAAATTTTATACCAATCGATGCAATTTTCAATTTCCATCAACTCAGTTCTACAATTAATTACTGCATTCAACCAACCACTTCAAAAATACGAGAAAGCAACAAATCGTAAATATTAAATATAAAATTATAAATTATAATAATTACCTAATTACCGGAATCCTTGGCGCCGTAAATATAGTGACTTTAGGACTCTGATAAGAAAGCGTCATTATGTCAACCCACCAAAAAGTTTCTTCAATTAAAATCAAAAATAACCAAATCGTTAAAACAACAAACAAACGACCACTATCTACTTCGTCTACACCTCCGGACTCTCCAACAACAATTAACATAAATAAGTCTACACAATTTATCACACTTAATCGTTATTCTATTCTCGCCACAACTGAAAATGAACCGGCCGCCTTTGATAATCACGTTATCGAAAATGTAGCAACAACTTCCTATCAGGATAAAATAGATACTTCTACATATACACTAAAGAACAATGAACAATATGCTACCTTCCGTTTTCAAAACCTACATAAACAAACCTGTGGAATTCTATATCCTTAAACAATTCTAATATAAATATAGTTGCTGCATACTGTCCACCTCAACATAATATAACTCAAAATTAATTAGAGCAATTTATAAACGCCTTTAGCCCAAAATATATCATTGGTGGTTACATAAACACCAAAAATACTCAATGGGTTTGTCGCGCTTCTAACCCTCGAGGGAACATCTCAACTCACTAGCTCACTCTATAGACTGCTAAATCTATGCCCTTCCTTCTCCTACATATTGTCCTATCTCTCTTAAAACAAATTTTTCTCTGCACATCAGATCCTTAATTACTGAAAAACGACGTACCCAAACTATATGGCAAACAACGAGATATCCATCATATAAAAGCCATTACAACAATTTATTAAATAAACTGAAAAAACTCCTGGCCAAAATCAGATCAAAAAAATTTGCACAACACGCCTCGCAGCCCTGTTCTCTTAAGACAATTCGGTATGGATAAACACTAAGAAAATCCTCCAAACTCAACTTCCAGTTTTTTCGTCAAGGAAACCAGACGGCTTCTGGGCTATCAAAGACACAGAAAAAGTTAATTTATATTCTCAGCATCTCTCACAGGTCTTTCAATCCCATTATAACACACTGCAACCAAAATTCGAGAAATAAAAAATTCATTAATATCTCCACTTTCTATGATTCTACCGCCCAAGCACATCCGTCCAAGTGAAGTCCAAAAAATTCACAATACATAAAACTTCTCATCACTGCCGAAGTTACTTCCCAGCTACCCAAAAAGACTCTTCTTCTTCTAACACACATATTCAACTCTATGATAAGAACTACATACTTTCCCACCCATTGGAAATTCTCCATTATTATCATGATTTTCAAATCTGGGAAACCTTCAGATTCCTCAAACTCCTATAGACCCATCAGACTCTTACCATTTCTCTCCGAAATTTTTTAAAACTTATTCTCAAACGCATACTAGTATATTACCGATAATAGAATCTTAACTACCACATCACCAATTCAATTAATAGTTTCGTAGTATATTATTGATATTATTTCTTATTGCAGTGTCAATGTACATGCATAAGTAATTTATGATAAATATATTCTTAATGGTACTAATTTAACCTTTAAGTTATGTATACGTAAAATCGGCCAATTATATATTGTTAAAACAGGATTGTATTTTTTTCTCTATTTATTAGAGCTCACAACCAAGTTTCTAACCCTGTGTGGCTGTGCCTTGAGCACCAAAGGTCCATTCAATCTTGTCTGACACGTAAAACTGTATTCTCAAGTATCTTTCTTTTGAACAATTCATTTTTATTTTTCAATACTTACATTAATAGGATTAGTTGTAGATTTAGCCTCCCCTATAGACTCTAAGATTAAAATAATACGCTATAACACGAAAGTAAATACCAGTAAAATGTGTTTAACTAAATCTTGTCGTCTATAATAAGTAATAACGTAAAACTATTGTATAAGTTTAAAGGATTTCCAAAAACAACATAGAAAGTATATTTTTTTTTAACAAAAAACAGTGTGAAGTAAAGTATGGATTCAATGCCACATTTTTATTATACGAGGTAATAGTATTTATTAAATGTATATAAGTTTTCAGCGTATATGTGCATATTTATTGTTTGGTTACGTTTTTTAAAATTCATTTTTTTAAAATATTTTTCGATATTTCAATAGTATAGACAAACTGTTGGATTACTGTTAGTTATTGATAAAAAAAAACTTAAAAAATCGTTCATATAACGTAGTATAAATCACATTACACTGATTTTATGCTATGCAATATGCATATATGATTTTGAAAAAATACAATGCTGCTATTTATTAGTTTTTTTAATTATTTAATTTTTATATTACAGGATATATTAGAATTTATAGAAAATTCACCACATGGAGTAATATACTTTACATTTGGATCCGTGTCGTCTATGTCAACTTTGCCAAAGCACATTAAACAAACATTCATTGAAGCATTTGCACAAGTTCCTCAAAGGGTATTGTGGAAGTATGACGGTGAAATAAACGGATTACCTAAAAATATAATGACAAGAAAATGGTTCCTACAGCGAGATATTCTTCGCAAGTTTCTAAAATATTAATTCATTTTTTAAAACAAATTTTAATTATCATAATTACATTTTAGTTCATCCAAATATAAAGTTATTTATAAGCCATGGTGGAATATCAGGAGTGTACGAAGCCGTAGACGCTGGAGTTCCGGTTCTTGGGTTCCCTCTTTATTATGACCAACCAAGAAATGTGGCTAATTTAGTGAAAGAAGGAATGGCGTTATCAATGGACTTATTAACTGTTAATAAAATTACGTTTTTGGAAAAAATTAACGAGCTAATCAATGATAAAAAGTACGTGCATTTATAAATTAAATAAAACGAATTCCCCTTTGATCTGTACACTATCACTCTAATTACCTACCTACTTAGTTCTATAAGTGACTTATAGTTAAATATTTAATATATATATATTGCTTATATTTTTTTTTCTATAAATGGTTTTACAATAATGAATGTTATATAATAATATTCAGGCGTCCATTCCAATTACCAATAATAAATCCATAACAGATTGTTTTATTTTACCCACTTTAAAATAATAAATAAACATACAGCTTATATTTATTTTAATTTTAATATAAAATAATTTTACTGTTTACAGTTCAAAATGTAGAACATATAGAAAAAACACTGAATGTGTTTATTTAATCAATAAGTACTTAAACTACTTGTTTATTTTATTGACAATGGATATCACCAATACATAAATCATATAATCCAATATTCCAATGAACTAGCTATTATTAAGTTATTTGTTAAAAATTTCAAATGTAAATATTAACCACTATAATTCTGATTGTTTATGGATTACATAAATCATTTTCTTATGATTAAAATATTACTATATGACGTAATATTTCTTAAATGTACCTAAATTAACTATTTCAGTCGTGAATCTTATTTTTAAATATTTTATTTATATGTAGGTAAATACAATTAAATCCCTATTAAATTAATAGTATACACAAATAATTTATAGTTAAATTTTGAATAAGTACCAAGTACCTAGTTTCTAAAAATAACGACACACATTTTTTTTCTGAAAATCTTTATTAACTTAAAGACTATTTATTTAGATTTCAATATTTGATTGAGTATTTAACTTTTATGACCATTTATTATCCTAAGTTGTTTAATAAACAATGATCACAGCTATGATAACATTTCATTTTTATATTTGCACTTAAAATCTTATACCTAATGAATATTTAGTTCATATTTTGTTTGTTATTGGTAAAATTTATATTTTTGAATTTAACTATTTTAAAAACAAAAAATTAATATACTGTTTTTACTTTATAGTTATTCTCACCGAGCAAAAGTTGTTTCAAAACGCTTCAAAGATCGTCCAATTTCGCCATCAGAAATGGTCAATTACTGGTTCGATTATGTTTTACGTCATAACGGAGCTTACCATTTAAATTCTAAAGCTCTTAAATTAACTTGGTACCAATACTTGCTATTAGATATAATCACTGTTGTAGTTACATTACTTATTGTTTTTGCATACTTAACGTATATCCTCTTCCATTGGTTTCAAAACTATACATTAAATTTTCAAGAATTTCACAAAAAATTAATTATTATTAAGAAACAGGTAATTGATAATCATAATATATTAAGAAATAATTAATTAGTGGCTTATAAGTTATAGTTTAAATTGTATTCATACATGTGTAATTTTCCTTGTTTCTTCATTTTATAAACATTCCGAAAATGATGAACATGTAATACGTAAATGGTCTAAAATATATATTTATGTATGTTAGGTTTTATATTTTGGAAAGTTTTGTATGTAAATGACTTTTTTTTAAATATTACGTATTTTTTTTCATAAATTTTATTACTCACAAAGAAGCTATGTACATAAAAGTATACTATGTAGACATTAAATCATATAAACATTTTAATTCACCGAAACAGTTTTAATATACAAGAATAATAAGTGCTTATTAAATGTAAATAGTACCTATAATCAAAACAATAATAGTATCTAATTATTAATAAGTTATACATAATATAATATTGTTGAATTAAAATTTAAAACATTGTAATTTTTTAGTAATTTAAAGTTATTTATGTTGATTTTCTGTTATAATATAACTTATAAAAATAAATATTATGTTTTTAATAATAAAATGTTAGGGTTTAAAATTACCTATAAGATTTTATTAAATACTTGTGTATATATTTCCTTTTAGAGTTAATGGCTGATTATATGGGTACTTGTCATAAATTACTCTTAAAGTACTACCCAATAATTTTACATTTAAGGTTAGATTATGTTTGTATATAGGTTCCTATTACAGTAATTTATATTATATAGTTTTCTCATTTTATGTTAAACAACTAAAAAAAAATATTTCACCATCTCATTTTTTTTTATACCAAAACTTTTATCTTTTAAGCACTAATTGTCAATTTATTTTTAATTTTTATAAAATTTGTATTCTAATACCTTATTAATATGAAAGTAATGTAATATATTTGTATAGTTTAGTAAGAGTGCCTAATTCAAATGATGTTCAATTGTTATATACATATATATTTATTACATGTACATAACATATATATGTATAAGTTTATTACAGATAGAAATAATTTTGTTTTATAGGTTATATTGTATACTTATTATACAGAACGATTCTTTTATCAAACAACACTCATTTTTATAAAATCTATTGATGTTGTTGAAAATATTTTTTTTATATAAATTTCAGTCAAAATAAAATATTTTTTTATATTCTTTATCATTACAATTTTTAATATTTTTATTTTTCTTAAAGAAAATATACATTTTTGATTTTGTATTCTGAAACAGAATATTTTTTGGAGTATTTTGATACATAAAAATCGAAATTCGGATGAATAGTCAATAAGTTATAAGTATTAAAAGTTTAGTTACATGTGGTGGAGGGGTAGGGGATTGGGGATATCCTTTAAAATGTTGGTCTACTTCTCTATTCATCTAAACTTAAAATGCTCCAAATTTCGATTTTTATGCATCGAATTACACCGAAAAATATTTTGCTTAAGAAAATGAAATTAAAAATGTATATAGTCATTCAAAAAATTAAAACGATAAAAAAACATTACTTTTTAAATATTGTTTTATTTTGATTGGAAAATAAGTAAAAAATTTTTTTCAAAAACTAATAGATTCAGTATAGTTATAATTTATAATTGTAAAATAGGTATATAATAAAAATATGATATATACGATATAATTACTCTACAGCATACTTAATAATTAAACATTTAAAAAAATAATTAGTAACAAATTACGTATTTTCATTGGCCCATGATATTTGCAGCTATTTGAAAATTCCACTTTCCATATAATTTAAGGATCTTTAAGACTTAATGATTATAAGATCTTACGTTTTAGTGATAGCTCGAAATAGACACCTGAATTTAACTTTGGTGAATGCCAACTGCATCATACATACTGATTAGTAATTAATAATTATTAAAATATAATACTAGTATTTACCATTCAATTTACATATATTTAAGCTACAATTTTATTATGATATGACATTTATTAATTGCGAGTAGAATTATTATCGTTTCGTAAACAAATGGAATATATTAGTAGGTACTTGAAAACATTCCATGGCATTTTATTTTCCATTGGGACTTGTTTACAATATATTATCTAATTCAATCAATTTTTAAAACGTATCATTCATTCTCCTAGCCAAAAAAAAATATTGTTTATTAAAATTATCTTTTAATCCTTTAAAAATAAAACATTTAATACATTACTAAAACGATTTAAGTGTTATGTAGATGATACATGAAGAGGTTTGCGTGACCTAACTCAAACAATAGTTTAACAACATCACGTAATAACTTTGTGTTCGTATCGTAGCTATAGAATAAAAATACTCTCCATATTATGGATAATAACATAATATAACAGCCAACTCCATAATTTTAAATCAACAGTTGATTCTGAATTTCAATTAACATTTATGTAAAACTAGATAAATTAAAACAAAAATTAAATTATGAAATAAGTTTTTTGAGTATATTTTTATTTCAATACCTACTATATACCAACAAAAAACAACTCTAGATCTATTTTAAAATTTAAGAGTGTGTGGTTATAATAAATTGGTGATTAATTTTAGTCTAATAAACCTGTAATTCGATTATAAGTAACTTATTGGCACAACTACGATCAACATATTATTACATATAATAGGTGCTTAAACCTTGGACATATTAAAATTTGGAAAACCACTATAATTTGGACTTGATTTGTTTAAAACATTGATTTGAAGCTATAAAAATATTTACATACAGTTACTATATGAATATTGTATTAGATTAACTCTGATTAAACACACTGAATAAGAGATCACACAATAGGTAGACACTCTAAATATTTAAAGTGATGAGTGGTAACTAGTAGTTAAATAGTTTAATTTAATTTAATATTAAATATTTTTTTACTGTGCTTAAAACTAAATATTATAACCTAATTGCATTTCATTGTTTTGAAATAAGTGTTATTATAATACATTTATATTTCATAAACGATAACCACTGGTAAATTACATGTTTATTTATACAATAAAATTCATAATAAAAAATAAATGCCATAGGTAGCTGCTATTTATACATAAATAGATAATTTGTATGGTTTTTATCGATATTATTGTTAATTTTAGTTGTATTTGATACTTGAACATTTATAATCGATCTACATTTTTTTCGATATTAGACTTTCTACAAATGTCTGTTAATGACGCAGACATTGGTCCAGAAAATTGAACCCGTTTCTGATCGATATCGCCGATATCCGTGATTAGCTGACATATAAATATATAAAATTTTAATTTATAGAATAGTAAATTTCTCACGTAAGTATAATACATTATATATTTATATAACAATAATGTATAATATTTTGCAATTGTTTAATTTAAGAAATACCACTAGTCTGGACAAGAAAATCTTTTTGAATAATACTGACATAGAATACGTTAAATCTAATTTGCAGTAATAGTAACATTTTTGTAATCATACCTTTAGAAAACTTCAAAATACAAAAAAGCATAAGTTAAGAAAAATGTATACTCATGAATAGAATTAGATAGATAGCAACATATTATATCAGAAAATAAATTATAAGATATATTTTACTCATATAATTTACTATTCTGTAGGAATTATAAAATCGATTTTATATGCTAATAATATAATTACGTTTTTGATATGATATGGTGAAGAACTTTAGAATGGTATCATGCAGTATGCGTAATACACATAATATATTATAATAATACAAACAACCGTCAGCCAAAATAATTCATGGCATCATCAAAAGTCATCGCTTGGCAATAAAAAAATAACATTAAGCCTGAAAAATTCGACGTTTAACCGACAAAAACGAACAAGTGAAAATCGAATACTTACGTGTATATGTTTACAAAAAACTACGGTCGATGGAAAAAGTTATCGGCTGCCGTAAAAATTTTAACCAAAGTTCACTTACAAAATTCCTCGCGCCGACTGCAAAAGTCAATAAGTAAATCGACGCGTGGATCCAAGAAATCGTCAAAAATCCATGAAGCCACTGCAACTGACTGTACCTTTCTTCGATTACTTCGCAAATGACGGGGAAGATAGACTATGATTAATTTTAATAAATTCATTAAGTCTGGTACTTATTTGGGCGCAGAATTAAAGTAGGTCACGACACCATGTTCGTTTTAGTCTGCAATGGAGATTAATATATGCTAGGTGCTAGGTATATTATATTACATTATAATTAAATGTATTGTGTTGGATAACCATAATTTAATTATTATAATAATCAATGTTTAGAAATTGATTAAATCATGACCCAACTATCCGAATGACGATTAGAGATATAAATATTATATATTTCCCATTTGGCTAGAAGCCTCCAAAATGAAAAATACCCAAGGACCCCCCGTGATTGCCGGTCGTCGGGTACCCCGGGTATGCAAGTCCGACATTGCAGGTTATTTACTTATTTATAAACTTATTATTTGAAAATCACATTCATACGATTACGTAGACGCCTCGTAGGATTATTTTAATTTATGCAGTCATGCATTGTAAGTAATATTGCCTATTATAAAATTGCGTGCCAAATATAGATAAACGGTTGGTAAACTATGCATAGTACACTATACGCACAATATTTATTATATTATTATTATTATTATTATAATACCACGAATGTATTTACGCAATCGTACGCGTTTTTTTTTCGTCTAATACGCTTTTATTAATTATAATAATATAATAGTAGGTATGTTAACTTACACGTGACAGGCGGCATCAACGGGCGTTGCGCCGGATTTATCGTTTGCAAACAATATGCCAACGCATTATATTAATAAATAATATGTATATACCCCGGACGAGTATGTTAGACGCGTGTTTGTGAACAGTGTTTAAAAATATTTCATCACAAATAATAATTATTAGTACTACGTCACTATTATTAATCCTTATAATATAGAAAATTTTAATTGAATCCTAACAAATATGTAATGCTATTTGAAAAGTATATGACTTTAAAGTAATTGAACGATTTGAACGTAAAAGCAATTTAAACTTCAATTTATCTAGGTTCATAGTTTTTACATTTTTTTCCCCCCAAATTCTAACAGCTATTAGTAATTCTATAATGCATAGCTTTAATAAAAATATTAATTTAAACAATAATATAATATCTTACAATTCAATACAACTTTATTGTTTTTGTGCTGTTTCACTATATAATTCATTGTGGGCCAATGTTAAATGGGTCACTGTATCTAATAAAAGTGTTAGAAATTGTTGTACACAAAAACGATTCTAAGCGGAATGGTCTGTAAGCCTATACCACTAATTATATTTCTTAGATAATACGTTGTTTTTGATATTAATTTCAAAGTAATCTATGTTACTTTTATTATTACGGAAGGCTGATTAAATTTTTGTTAAAAATATTGTATTTATTATATTACTAACCATTATAATAATAAATATAATTTATACCTCATCATATTATTGTTATTAACTTTCGATTTAATGCCACCTTACCTTACCGTAAACCAATGTGAATAAGTTCGTGGTATAAATACAAAATATTTTAAAATTAATCTACCTATTTTGAAAATGTCATGGTGTTAAATAAAATTCATGTTATTCATAAAAGATTTAAGTCCCCTCCCCCAATCCCATGAACAATGATTTTTAATCATAACAAAATTATAAACAACGTTAAAGTACATAATTTGAACTTCAAGCGTTTATAAAATATAATTATGGTTACAAAATTTTAAAGTTTTTTAACTCTATTATAAACTAGATATTTATGGGAATTATTGTATTGTATTTTCAAATCTTGCTATAAAAATTGAAAATTTTGTAATTTTTATAAAAATTTGAATATCATCGAATGCAAATAAAAAAAAAATTGTGCCTTACCTAATCATAATTTAGCGTAAAATTTCTTATTTTTCCTGATTATTAAGATAAGTAGCAAGTACTGGACATTTTTTTATTTAGAGAGCTTATTTATTTTTGAGCTCCCAAAACACCAAATAGATTCAATTCTCTAAAAATACAAAGTAAAATCAATACACTATTCATCAGTCCACCACTCCAAGTGTAAAAGAACAATGAGTAAACGAAACGCGTTTACACTATAATATTCACCCGTATGGACGATATTATTATAGTAGGTAGGTAACTTATTATTATTTTTCTATTTTCGCCCGGATATTTACGATTTGAATTTTTTGTTTTTCCGGAAGCACGCGTTTCCCGGCCTCGTAAAGTATTTCTACAGCACGAGAATCTTTGCGACTAAAAATTTTATTTTACATTTGTTGGGATAAATCGTCGCAGTTTTCGTTGGTTTTCTTTCGCCTGCAACCGAGAGACAACAATCGCGATAGTCTATAATCGTTTTCCGTTATTATAATAATATGCAGTACACCTATACCCGTGCACACGTATGTACAGTTATCTCGTTATGCATAGTAGGTGTACGAAGACTGCCGCAGTACGACGACGAACCGTACTGTTTCGTTGATATCATAACAATAACGTGCTGCGATGTGCGTACGTATATCGACTATCGAGTGTTCGTAATATTATTTGCGACCGATCTACGACATATAGGCAACGTTTCCATCCACCCCGCCGTATCGCGCGCCGTCACCACGATTCTCGCACGCTGTAGATTACGGAGCGATTAAAGGTTTCGAATTAGTCGCGGCGCACTCGCTCCGATCCGCGTCTATAAATCGGTCGGGCGGCACGCGGCCTGAACCAATCGCCGCGATGTCGCCGACCCGTCGTTGTTGTCGCGTCCTCGTCCTCGTCCTCGTCCTCGTCTTCGTCCACGGCCTCGGCGCCGCCACCGCGCGGACCGCCGCCGGCCGCCGCCTGACGCCGCCCGGTTTTCGGCCGGCCAACATACTGGCCGTGGAGACGGTGCCGGGCCGGAGCCACTGGAATTTCATGAGCGCCGTGCTCCGGGCGCTGACCGACCGCGGCCACTCGGTGGTGGCGTTCACGTCTTACCCGTCGCAGCTGCCGCCGTCCGCGCACGGCAACTACACGGAAGTGGACACGTCCGCCGTGCTGACCCGGCACGCCGGCGAACGGGCGTCCCGCGTGCTGTCCGACTACAGCCGGCTGTCGTACATCGTGCCGTCCGTGGTCCGGTGGAGCAGGCAGTTCTGCGACGCGGTGTACGACATGGAACAGGTCCGGGCGCTCATGGTCAACGGCACCGACACGGCGGCGCGGTTCGACCTGCTGGTCACCGAGCCGCTGGGCTCCGAGTGCGTGGCGCACCTGGCCGCCGCGGTCGGGCTGCCCATGGTGTACGTGGTGCCGACGCCCATGATCACGTACATGCAACCGTCCATCGTCGGCCACTCGGCCAACCCGGCGTACGTGCCGCACCTGTTGTACGGCTCGGCGGTCCGGGCGTTCCGGCACAGGTTGGCCAACACGGCCGTGTACGCTTACGGCCGGCTGGTCCGGTGGTACGCCGAGCTCACGGACCGCCGGCGGCCGTACGACGTCGGCCAGCCCGCCAAACCGTCAGTGGTGTTCGTCAACAGCCACCACGTCACCGAGCCCACAATGTTGCTCCCCCCCAACGTCATACACGTCGGCGGGATACACTTGGACCGGCCGGCCAGCGGCCAACTGCCGACCGTGAGTACCTACAGACGACACTCGATAGTGAAAAATAGGTTAATGGCCGAACGATTGAGTTCTAAAATTCGAAAATTACGTATACGATGCGCGTCGATGGATTACAACAATATAATGATATGACGTTATTACGCGACGTAATTATTATTATTTAGGAATAAAATGTATACATATGTAAATACGTATTTTTATTAATATATTATATGAGAATTAAAATTAAATAAAAAAATTTAGAAATTAAAAACACGAATTCCGTCGAATGATTTTATATTGATATTAATTTTACAAACGGGTTCTTGTATAAATGACTTACCGGAACTATAAAGTGCAATTCGAACACAACTATTTCGGTCCAGAGCGCAATTTGATAATAATAAGTGTAATTCGAACTTATCCCGATTATTTATAAACATTTATTTAGTTTTAACACGATAATAATAATAAAAAGTTTTATAGTCACCAATTTTATTTTATTTTTTTTAGCGTTGGGGAGATCTAAATTTTAGTCATGAAGTTCTAAATCCGTGTCCCCGTCCCTAGTTGTATCATTGGTGACTTTATTTTCTCCCCTTAAAACTAATCTGTTTTTTTTTTTTATTAAGCGCCACATTCCACGGGAAATGCACTTGTCCCAACAAATTTCAAATAGGATAATACTCTTTGTTCCGTTTTAATTTCATCATGTCTCCGTTTTATCAAGTATATAAATACGTCAAAACTCAAAAGATTAAAATTGTAGTAAATAAAAGTAAAAACAATATCTTTAAAGTTTTATAATTGGTCATTGAAACAAAAGTTAATATAAGCAATTGTTTTCATATGAAAAGCGTCGAGTGACGACGAACAATAATATTGTCATTTGTTAGTCAAAAACACTTGATAAAAATATTATGGTTTGCTGTACAGTATACCATAAATATTAACCCGCACGACCATCACCCTTTCCAACAACTCATTTCATCTATCAGACAAACAGTATCTCCAAAATATCATTTCTATAGTTCTAATTCGCACGTGATACTACGTATTACTGGTATTACTTAAGTCAAAAGCTTACAACAAGAATGTACACTAATACGGTACTACTCAAAGTTATAATCACTAGAATAATATTGTTCTATTTTTAAAATCTAGATTTACTCTTATCTAGTATATAACATGTAGACAATAATAATAGTCTTTTGTTTGAATGTTTAAGTACCGTCTATATGTACTAACGACCAACTTACTTACTATTATTTATAAATAGAATAAAACCACTTATGTATACAAACGTTCCCGCAATAATTTTATGATATATGTATTTAAGTATAACATATTATTATACATATATGATATAAATCATTTACCAATTCGTTTTATTCGTTAATAAATTATTAATTATTAATTACTACATAACGTCCAATAAACACAGTGTTTGTAAGTTTTTTAGATTTCAGAAATTTCAATTCAAAAATATTATCTAGGGACTTGAGACTTTTACCTAGGTATATTGCTATAATTTATTTGCATAATAACATTTTCAAACGCAACGTTTTGGTTGGAATTAATTCAATCTACTACATTACAAATATAATAATATATGTAAAAAAATATACTTAGAAATGTAGGTTGACGGACCGTTTTCGTTCAAAATCATTTTTCGCATTCAATGTACAGTGATTTACTAAAATAAATACATATTATGCATCAGAGATGTTACCTAGCTTATCAATTTTTTATGCTAATATATTTCTATTCAAATATTTAAATCAAATCAATAAATGTCTCGACCGATGAAAGACAAAACGTTAGAAAAATAACTTACACCTTGTCTTCACACAGTTAAATTATACTTGCATAATTTATAATAAAAGAATACATAAGCGCTCTTTTATCTCAATTTTGAAATTTATCATACATCGAAAAAAAATGATAATGAATTTTTAATTTCTCAGAATATCCAAGAATTTATTGACAATTCCCCGCATGGAGTTGTATATTTTACGTTCGGATCAGTCGTAGCCATGTCAAGTTTGCCTGATCATATTCAGAATACATTTAAAAACGTATTTCGACAAATTCCTCAAAGAGTTTTGTGGAAATTCGAAGGTGAAATGAAAGATAAACCGGACAACGTGATGACAGGCAACTGGTTTCCACAACGTGACGTTCTGTGTAAGTGTTTTTAAACTTATGGAGTTTTTACTTAGTTAAAGGATTTATTTAATGATTAACTTTTATAAGAATACGTCCTATTAATTTTGTAGTTATTAGATTTAAACGTTTATAGTTTATGCTATTGTGTAGTCTAACCTGTGAACAACTGTATATTATTATATTAAAATTATATCAGAGTATCAAAACGTAGGTAATATTACCATATTAATATAAATAACTGTATAAGTAGGTACGTAGGAAATTAAGTACTATTGTTTTAACAAACAATAATCATTGCTATTCTTTAACCACTTTTTTAATATAATAAAATTATGTCTAACTTGTCTAAGTTTATTTTATAGTAAAATAAATGTCTTGCAATAAGTAGGTATCTATTAGCAACTTGTATAATAATTATATTTTATTCGTAAATATTATAATTAATAATCTATGTGGTTACTTTATACTATTAGTACACCCAAACGTCAAATTGTTTATAAGTCATGGTGGAATATCTGGTGTGTACGAAGCAGTGGACGCGGGTGTTCCAGTTTTGGGCTTTCCGCTTTACTACGATCAACCGAGAAACTTACAAAGTCTAGTGAACGCGGGTATGGCAATCACAATGGAATTGTTATCGATCAATGAACAACAATTTCTACACGGCATCAAAGAACTTTTACACAATCCAAAGTATGAGAAATAAATTATAATAATGACGTTTTAAATTCTTATGGCCAAAACCTATCCTTTAGAATAGCGGTCGGGGTCTGGGTACGAGGACTCATGATTTTCCCTGAAATTTAAGGATTTGTGTTCCGAAAAATATAATAATGAAATTTGTTTAAAAAAATTATATCATTTCATAGTATTAGAAGTAGGTACTATTATGTTCTGTAAAGAAATAAAATTAGTATACACTATACATTATACATATATTTAGTATTGTAATACTTAATTTAATTATCTGGGTGTAACCATTGATTATAAATGATATTATTTAATATTTATATAATCGATGGTATAACTATCGCGGTCAAACATATGATATGGGACAAAATCGTAGAATAAATGAAAGGGCTACAATAAGATACTTTCGAAAAACCTATTAAACTTTTTTGTTCAATGTACCTTCTGCTCATAGGCTTAATTTTCATTTTAGATACATCATATAAAGTCATAAATAGTTTGCTATAACTTTTTTAATGTAGTTCAAAGATTACACTAGTTTATGTTTTTACCAAAAGATGGACAATTCCTCTGAAGTTTGTTATTTTTGAATCAATTCATAAAAATAATAAAACACTTAGGTAAAAGTAGAATATATTTTTGTCATATATAATTATTCACAATTATTTTTGGGCTAAACCTAGCAAATCTTAAAAATGGCTTCGCTAAAATCTCATAATATGTATAGGTGCATTACGTCTCAAATAATTGTATTCTTAAGTTATACGTTTCAAAAAATATTTAAACATTTTTAACGTGGGTTTTTTTGTTATCATTACTCTTTTACAGTTATACAAAAAATGCTAAAATCACAGCAGAACGATTCAAAGACCGTCCGATGACGCCTCAAGAATCGGTCGTCTATTGGATGGAATATGTGCTTCGTCACAAAGGTGCACACCATTTAAAATCTGAAGCCCTAAACCTTACGTGGTATCAATACATGTTATTGGATGTGATTTTGGTATTTGTCGTGTCGTTCCTGGTCATGATGTATTTGATTTACAAGACATTTAGATATTTTTATTCATTTGTCGCGAATCACTTGATTAGTGTCAAAGTTAAACAGCAGTAGGTGATAATGATATGTAATTAATTATAAATACATTCTTCAAAAAATGTAAACATGCCTATTTATAACTTGACTTATAGATGACTTATAGGTATAAATGTATAATAGCTGTCAAATCAATCGTTGATCTCTGTTTTACACTAATACACACGTTTATATATATATATACTATATAAATTATGTTATTAAGTAGTCATAGATAAATATTTCAATGACATATGCACTGCTTAGTGTACAGTGCCACTGTTCTTCGCACTTACTCTTCAGTCAGCATTATTATAATTTTAATATTATATATGTCTTGTTATAATTTTTTTTTTTTTTTTTTGTAATTATGAAGATTTTATTGTCATTTTATATTACTGTTATGATAATAACTATTTTTATATTTACTCGATAGTATAATAATTATTATAAATTGTATTATAAAAATAAAGACAATAATTTAACGTGTATATTTGTACTTATCTAAAACGTGTACTTTTAAAATTTTAAATATTGAGTATCTATTATGAATATTAATTGTTAGACTTTATTTAAACAAGTTAATTTTTCAGCAATTAATACGAATTACACTTTGCTCGTCACACACGTTATTACGCTTTTTTTAATTGTTGCGATCCTGTTCTCATTTCATTTCCGAGCGTGTCGTACTTTAGTACACAGTACGTTAAAAATCAGTATCGTCTACCTTATTTATTTACATAAATAATAAAACTGGAAGTGTGCCTAGTGCAGTCTTTTCAAAATGCAAATCAAATCGTTATGCGTTGAAATCAAGAATTTATCGTTTACTCAATAATCGTCACGCTATATATAGCTGTAACGAGCGTCGTTACTCGAAAATGTACCACTATCAGGGCCACGTTAACCCAGGTGCAAAAGGAGCATTTGCTTCAGGCGACAAATTTTGAAAGGCAGCAAAAGATTTAAACTACCTTGGTATCTGAAAAATAAAATGTAACAATGGTTTTTATAAATATTTTTTTAGTCTAATACCTAAGAAAATTTTTAAGATGGACAAAAAAGTGCTAAAACAAAACATTTTTAAAATTAAATATTATATAAAAATCGTCACTTGTACTTTTTTTCATTTAACATGCACTCATTCGCCCACAAAATAATAACAACTCGATTTTAGTATATTTTGCATATGTTCAGTTCATATACATTATAATATACTTTGTGTTGATAAATTTAACCACATGACCACATAAAAACTTTTCTTATAGCTTTTAAAAGTCCACTGTTATAATGATTAAAATACACGCTTCATATTCGTACATAAATTAATTAATGCAAAACTGTGTAATATTATATATGTTCTAAGACGTCTATACTTGCATAGACATCGTACCTATACTCGCGTTATCGACATTGATCACGCGTTCCTTTTAATACCTACCACGCTGGGTGCCGCCGCCGTGATCGACATGTCGTCTTCAAATGTTATATTATGTGTCTATAATGGTCTATTGGACACGTCTTTACGGGTATATTAGACACATCTTTACAGGTTTTAGACACGTTATTTGGACATATAAAATAATACCATCGATATCATCACGGATCAGTTTATATTGTTAAATGTTTAATTGCGCCTTTAACGAACAGGCGTTTTAATTTAAAAAATGAAAAGTAAAATAAATTCACATAAACCTATTCATTTAATTAGTACTAATTCCCATCAACTTGTTGGATGCAAATTACCATTAAGCAAACGAGTTCTATCGAATTGCGCACAGCGCTAATGCGTGAGGTATATACCTACGCGGTTTTAACCGAAAGGCGTTGATAGCCATGAATCCTCAATTCCTCATGCCTTACATTCTTGTTTTGAATTTATTTTATTTAAAACCAGGGCTTGCATTTGAAAAAAAAAATTGTTATACGTTATTTACAATTAAAACGTTATAAAAATTTTGAGTTTATCGTTATTCAGAATTTAAACGTTATTCGACTTTTGCGTTTATCGTTATTCAGAATTAAAATTTTTATTGTATTTTATAATTTATCAATTAAATATTTGAAATTACTATTATTTGTTTTTAATGATTTATTGCATATAACGTTTTGCGTTATGTTTGATTTGATGATATATCATACATTTTGTTAGTCGTTATGTTTTGTTTTGTGTTATTTAATTATTTATGTTTATCGTTTTCCGTCATAATTATGTTTACAAATATTTCAATCATTTTTTTTCAAATAAAATGTTATAATCATAACGTTATTATAACGTTTGCAAGCCCTGTTTAAAACTGATCCATTTATGAACTTAATGATTTCATAAATGTTGTTAAATTTTTTATTTACACATGCTGATCAATTTTTTTGATATTCAGCAGTTTAAATAGGAATATTATCAAACACCATATGAAACATGTGCAAACCAAACACGCAAACGCTTCAAAACATCTATAGTGATGGACCTATAGAACCAATGACTTCAATAGATTGTAATTAGATTGAAGGGTATGTAAAATTGAATAGGTTTAACAATTATAACTAAAAAAAATATGTTCCTTGACTGTAAATACATGATAGTATAATTATTTATAAATAATTTGAAAGTAATGTAAAAATTGATTTGGTTTTTTATTTTACTTAATTAAAATAAAACAATTTAAGATATCGATTTAAAAATGGTAAACAATAGACTAAACACAAATTATTTATTAGACGACATTTTTGTACGTTTTCTCATAATAGCTTTTTTCTTTTGTTGATCTCTCTTATATTTAGCCCTCACTTCTGTTTGGATGTCTTTCTTATGTTGCCTAACTCTCACTCTCATATCTTTTCTATCTTTTCGTTTCTTCTCCTTGTAAGTGGTTCGAATCATCTTCATTAAAGAAGCAACCTGTTCTTCATGACCATCTCTAACCACAGCCACACGTTGTTTTTTCAAGTCTAATTTAGCGGTTGCCAATGTCTTGGGTTTGTCTGCATACGGTAGCTGAGCTTGTAAATTCTTAGACAATTTGAGAGGCTTGAAATATTTCATACTCCTATGTATTGGCTATAAGAAATGTAAAAAAAATAGTTTTATAATAAATCATAATCATAAAAACTGTTAAAATTAAGAAAATAAAAAAAATACTTACAGTATACATTGAATCATTTTGAGGAAGTGCTTTAATGCCTTGTTCTCTTTTTAGTTGTCCTGTAGTCTTCATACCACGCCATGAGTTTTTTTCATTCAATGGCAACAACAACGATGTAACAGGATTATAAAGTTTTGGAACTTCAACATTATACCATGTACGACAAAACACGATATCTGGCAATATCAAAAAAAAAAAAAAAAGTGATAAGTAAATACAATTTAACAAATTTTACTGAATATCAATCAATAAATACCACTAATTTTAATTTTATCTTCAAAAGTTGCTCTGAATGAACCTTCTGGTTTTGGGCAAGCTTTTTTAATCTGACCTCGAACACCAGAAACAGTCTTAATACGAGCTCCTTCAAATTTGGTTACTTCCAGAGTAGAATTAAACATATCTTTAATAAATGCTGTACGTTTATAGATTTTTAAAGGAGTGCCAGTCAATTTCAACTTTTTAGTAACTTGAGTTGATTGGTCTGTATCAACAACTGTCCCAGTAGCTGTTATCCTGAAACCAGCCTTTAAACAAGTGTATGATAAAAAAAAGAAAATTAAACATCTTACGACATTTTTTTACAAACCTGTTTGGATGAAACATCTTGTACAGCTAAAAATCCAGTACCAGGTTTGGTCATTGGACCCCAAAAGTGAGCCATACACATGACATGTTCAGGTGTGTATTTAAGCATCCTGAAATGTTTAAATATATGTAAGTATAAATTATATAGAAATAAGATGAAAACAATTATTGGTACAAATGTAATAAGTTCACTGTTTAATTACCTATGTCTCATATTATCTTCTTGTTTGGAAAATATTGGTAATGTCTGAAATCTTCTCCAACCCATTGATATTATAATAGGATCTCGGTTTTTGAGTATTTTATTATACCATCTATGTTTCTTAATTCGTACCTATTTATTAAAACAATCTTTTAATGAATAATTGAAAAATATTTGTTAAGTTTAATGTTTTAATAATTACTTTCAAAAATCCAATATTTTCTTCCCCACTTTGTAATCCTCCTACTATTAATGGATAAGATGGGTCAAAATTGCTTACTAATTCGCATGGCATTGCATCTAATTCTACCCGAACATACATTCCAGCTCTATATCCTTCTAGTTGAACACGCATTTCATCATCCATTCCTTCAAACTGGCTCTTGTTAAGTTGTGCTTGTTTAGAAGCTTCTTCTTTTAATTCGTCATAATATGTACTTGGACCTCCTTCTTTATCATCATAGTTTTCATCAAACTGTTCTTTTAATTTTTTCTTTTTTTCAATTAATTCATCTTCAGTTAATGGCTTATTAGGTTTTTCAATAACACTGTTATCAGAATCAAAACCTTGGCCCTCAACTTTTTCACCAGTTTCCAAATCTTCAAAATCACCATAAAGTTCTTCATTATCATCTTCAAGAAGTGTAGAAGCATCTTCATTACGATTCCATTTACCAGTTACAAACATGTCTTTTATAGTATCACAAACCTAAAAAACACACAAGATAATTTTAATCAACAAAAATAAATGAAAAAAGTTATTTTTAAATAAATATTTGGTGATTTATAATTTAAAGTATTAATAAACTAAATACTAATTATTACATTAAAATGAATAAAACAAAAGATTTGAATTTGAATAAATGGATAGTAATAATATGATCTCACTAAGAGTATTTTATAATATGTATAACTAAATTTTAATCTTTTCAATGATTACCTCTGATAAACTCCAGTCATGTTGATGATCAACATTAAATTTCGATATATCTTCTAAATTCATGTCATCTTTTTCTCTTTGTTTTTTAATATTTTTCATTGAAGATACTCTAAATAGGCCTCCTATTTCATCTTCATCATCATTTGACTTACTATCATTTTTTTGTTCATTAACTTCATCACCTATTTAAAATATTATATAAAATAATTTTTAATTTAAAAATGGGTTTTTACAATTTCAATTAAAAATTTCAAATGCAAAATAAATTTATGTATTAATAATAACAGTTATTAGTTGACTGTTTATTAAATTATATTATATTAATTTTATTAAAATATCTAATAAAAATAATTTACCATAAACTAATTTCCATAGATTAGCAACTGAATTTTGTCGTTCATAATACGCATTGGCTGCTTTTTGTGCCAAATTTTTCTTCCAATTTAACGTTGAATCTCCTCCATTAATATCTACTAAACTATTTTTTTTATCTTTATCATCCACATCATTTTCATCACTTGCTTTAGTTTTAATATTGTGCTCTTTGTTATTATCACATTCATCACTATCATCTTCAGCATCAAAATCTTCAGCATCAGAATCTTCAGCATCAGAATCTTCAACATCAGAATCTTCAGCATCAGAATCTTCATCATATTCAATCTCATCATCAGATTGTTCTTGTTCTTGTTCATTCCAGATGCTAATATTCGATTCTTGGTTGATTTTGTCTAATTTTGCCAATTCGTTGGCAATTTTTTTTCTGATTTCATTTTCTTTTCCAAATGATTGTCCATAAAAACGTGACTTGTCAGCTTTATCTTTTTTGCTTTCAGTTTCATCTTCAGAGTCTGACCATTCTGAATCAGAATCATTATTTTCTTCACTCATAGGGTTAACATCTTCAATTTCAGAATCATTGTCATCATCATCATCTTGAGTATCAGATTCATCAAGATCAGAAAATTTCATATCATCAGAACGAAATATAACTTTTCGTCGATTTCGACCATCATTTGGATCTGTTACATTAGTTACAGACAATTCTTCTTCCATATTATTATCATCGCTAGAAAAAAAAAATTGTATATTTTATTTATATTTAAAATAAGTTTATGTTTAATATATTTAATACTAAACATACTTTTCTTTAAAATCAGTGGAAACAATTGGTTCAGTATTAGAAAAAATTTGAACTTCACTACGATCAATCTTTTGATCTAAAGTATCTTGTGTCTCAACTATATTGTTTACTAATTCTCGGCCAGGAGTATTATCTTGTGTATTATTCATAATCTAAACAAAATACACATTTAATATTATCAATATTATAAATACATTACAAATAGAATAGTTTTATATATAAAATGTACATAACCACAAGTGTGGATAAAAAATTAGTTTTTTTTTTAAATCTATACACTTGTACCCATAATAATTTTGGATCAGACAATGTTTAATACTAATTTTTGACATAATAAAAATTTATAGGTTTAAAAAATTAGTAACTATTTACTTCTAAATTTAAATACTATTATAAGTTATATAGATTTAAAAATAAGAGAACTATTCCTATGGTACTGGATTGAAAATTGAAAATTTGAGTGTTCATTAATATATTCAGTACCATAAATTAAGTATGCCATTTATACAATATATTTAAACCATAAATAACAAATCAAAATCCCAATGAAAAAATATATTGTATTGACACAAATTTGCATCATCTGTATATATGAATAAATCAAATTACAAAAATGTTTTTAGTGAAATTACATACTTTACTATGAGAATGGCTGCCACCAAGTTCAACATATACAGCATCTTTATCATATACAATTCCACCAACTCCAGAAAATGGTGCATAAACAAGACGCTCTTTGTCAACTAAACTTCTCTTTTTTAATTTTTCAGGTAAAGGACAAGGATCAGGAAGATAACACATATCATATATAGGAGAATCCCCACAACCTAAAACATAATATTACATAAATTGTTACTACATTAAAATATTAGTAAATGTTTACTTAAGATTATTAAAAAAATATATCAATAATTATTAAACACCAAAGTATAATAATAAATGAAATATTTAATTACCTGGTATATGAACACTACTCTGTTTATTCATTGGAATACCTCGAACAAATCCATACAAACTAACTCGACGATCACATTTTACATTCTGTCGAATTAATTCTGGTGGTGTAAGATCTTCCATACGATCCACTAAAATTAATAAAATAAATAATTAACAATCACAAAGAGCAATTCACATAGCTTTTGAGCAATAAGGGCATTGATAAACAATTATAAATGGTTTCATCCAAATTAAGCAAATAAATAATCTATTTATATTTTTTCAAAATTACATAATAACTTACCTAGAACATATGAATGAGAAGTTTGCCAAGTTAAAGGTCTAAATTTCATAACTGAAATGAATCTTCCTAAATTTTTTACTTCATTACGAACATACTCTCCTCTATGAACACCAGACAAATAAAATAATTTTGCACCAGCATAAACTTCAGTCCAAAAACGATGCTTAAGTAATTTTTTTGTACGTTTAAGAGTTTTGTTATTTTTTAGCATATCAAGATGAGATAAGACACCCATTATCTTGGGCATTCCATGTACCTATATAAAATAATAAAAATCAATTTCGTAAATAATAGAATAAACAAATAATTGATATTACTTGACAAATATTAAGAAACTCAAATATTTCCATTTCAAATCCAAATGATGCATCAATCATAAGGAGAACAAGATCAGCTACTTTAGCCAAATCAATCATGCTGTTTATGTCATTATTACATTCAATTAGTGTAATACGTCTTCTTTTACCAGACACTATGGTAACAGGACCATTAATAGTAGTGAGAGGTTGTCTTGTAAAATTTTTTATAATGCCATTAATTAATGTTGTTTTCCCAACTTTTGGAGGTCCAACAACAGCAACAATAATTGGAGGAGGTTCCAAAGGTGTGCGGTCAACAAGAGGTATATGTTGCTTTTTGGTATCCAAATCTTGAGCCCTGATTTAACACATAATAAGTATTTATAGTTTAAGTATTAAAAATATTAGAATTGAAAAAATATCGCTTAACCCACCTTCTGAATCGTCTTTGAGCATTAACAACAGAGTTAATAGCAAATGCTTTGGGATTCCTTTTTCTGGCAGAAGCTTCATCTTGATCCAATTTTTTCTTTAAAACTTTTTTCTCGGCTTTCCTGCCTATACAAACGATAAACATAAAAAAATTAAACTTATCTATTATCTATGCTGACTGATTGAACGTTAATTCTCATTCCATTTTCATAGTTGTACTGTGAAGTGCCTACTCAATCGCCTAAAAAACATAGGTAGTCATAAGTAAAAAACATTACCAGAATGCCTTTTTCTGTGTTCTTTTTTCTTGTCATCGAATTCCTCGGCCATTGTTAATCACGGTGCGAAACGTAAATGACACCGGCTAACGATGTAACCGTCGAATATCGAAATTACAAATACAACAGAAATAATTCCACGAGTCCGTGTTGAACGTAATTATAATACAATTTTGAAAACACGTTTTTTTTATTTTGGTGTGATAAGAATTATCAATTATCAACAACCACACGCGGGACGACTGATAAGGGTGAGCGAGCGGTAGTGTAAAACAATTTACTATTCGTACACCTAGATGGCATTGGCTTTATGTAAATCATAGTAAATTTAATATTATACTAAATAGTACAAAAAAACAGGTTATATTATTAAGTGATGTTGAATATTAATTGAACTTTATTTTTACATTCTGTGAAATAGTTAGAAACGATTTATGCGAACATAAAATTCAAAGGCTGCAATTAAAAAAAAAAAACGAATGAAGCGTTCATCTTATATAATAATATAATAATATGCTTGTATTAAGGAAAATAATATCCGTAAACTCGCAGTTCGTAAAAATTTAATTATTTATGCAACTATTTAGTGTTATCGTAAAAACACATTTTAAAAAACACAAAATCAAATAATCGATGTTTAATATTTAATAACTTCTTTTATGAAAATTTTATCAAAAAAAATAATAATGCTACGTTACAAAAAAAGTTCTAAATTCTCTCCTGTAATATATAAAAACGTTGAATCTCTAGTATGATTATGACCCTGTTAAAACTTGTTTACGTAAACCTCGTTCCTGTTTTCAATATCTCCATTTACAATTTGCGTGTGTTTAGTGTTTGTGTAGTAGGTACTCTTAAATTTTACAAAAAACTTTCCATGTCGTTCGCTTTCTTACTTGATATTCCAGTACAAACAACTAATAAGGTTATTGGTAATTCATTCTACATTACTTTTAAATCTTAAATAGTAATTATGTTATTATAATTTTGGCCTTTGTTCCTTGTCGATTATCCGCCCACTCAATATTGTATTTAATTTTAAGGAAAATGGATTATTTTATAAATCTCAATAGTTCTAATTTGAACTTGTGAAAGAGATATCTACACTATAACGTTCTCATGACGACATTGCACATATTTTCGTAAGTATTTTCTTTTCTTTTATGGGGAGAAGGTGGAATAGGAGAGGGTAGTCAATTTTTTTGGGAGGGCTGTAGCCCTCCTAAAGGTAGACATGTACCAACTCGTGGGGGGCTTCGTCTGCATTTTTTGAGGGGCTATTTTTTCTAACAGGGAAGTTTACCCCTCAGCCCCCCCCCAACTACACTTATGAGAGGAAGTTTAAAGGACTTTGTCCTTACAAATTTCTGTCAAATCCTGACTCGTTATATGCATTTTTTTTAAATATTCTTTTTAATTCTTTTAATACTCTTTTTTTTATAATATTATTAATTTTAAAAGTTTCTTAGATAAGCTTAGTTATTCAAAAATAAATAAATAATGTCTATCAGTTCAAAAGTTAGTTCTTAGTACAACACATAAATATTATTTTAAGATATGATTATGAAAACAGAAGACTTTAAAGGCTTTGTGATGGATAATCTAAAACTGATTTTTATTGCCAAATAAAAGCTTACTTTATTTTCAAACGCTTAATGCTTATAATACGCGAAGTTAAATAACTCAAACATTGTCGACATTTACTTTTAAAAATTTCACCACGCCGCGATCGTAAATAACGTAGAAAAATAATAACTATATAGTCCTATAATATATATAATATTTTTTTTCTTGTAAGAACTATTGATATAAAATTGAAAAAATTATTAATTAGTAATTACTATATTGCAAGACCATTATGGTCTTATGAATTCAAATTTGAAGTTCTGCTAAACCCACGAACATTTGCCCTATTAAGCCATTTAAATTTAAATTAGAATTTAAAATGTTTTTCTAAAGACTTACGCAATGCTTTAAGATAATTTTAAATTAAAAATAATATCGTAAATGATTTTTTAGTAGCTTAAGCTTGCTCAATTCTCCTCGACAATTAACACTTGTGTAACAGTCAACAGAAGTTGTTAAAACAAATTCAAATGCAACATTTGAGTTAAAGTATGAAGGTGGATGTTTATTATTTAATTGGTACATTAATTTTTGTAGACATGTTTAACATAATTTCTTACCACAATTAATGAATTATGATTGGTTGGTAGTTTTTGATTTTTAAGACAAAGGCTAGACTTAATAATATGGCGATTGAAAATAGTAATTAGTAGAGTATAACTTAAAAAAAAAACATAGATTTTATAATAAATAATAGTATAGTAATATACAGATAAAATAAACCAAATGCAATGTACTATCTGTAGTTAAAAAATAAAGTTATTTATAATATTTTATATTTAGATTCAATTTTTAATTATACACACAATATGCATGGTATTTATCTGGCTGTTTGACATAACAAATTAATGTTCATTGTCAATATACCAACGCTATAAAAATAATAGTTTCCTGTGTCTAAAAACAATAGCCATATTATAGGAACGTTTTTTTTTTCCAACGGAGAAACATCATAAAAATATTGTCATATTCAAAGAAAATTTTACATAAAATAAAAAAAAATGGCAAATTCGTTGATTCGATTACTAATCTTAACTTAGGAACAACAATGAGTATGACCTAAGCAGACTCACACATGGCACATTACATAATATGCAGGGAATTAAACTTGTATATAACATTGAATGTAATATACAAATATACATAATATACTAAAATGGCAATTATTATATTACTTTAGTCTGTTTAGAAAAAAAAAATATTTCAATAATATTACTATACTCCTCAATTTTTTTTAATCAGTAAACAGCTGTAACTTTTAAACTATAAGGTACCTATTGGTTTCCTATTATTTATTTTTGCAAAAGTATTCATAATCGCTATAATCAGCATTAGAAGTAATTTGTTTCAAACAATTTTAATGCATAACCATTTTTCTTTTTTTTATAGATTATTGATATGAGATTAATGTTGTTATGTTTATATTAATATATTTTGAAAATTAAAACTAATACGTATATCTATAAATAAAATCATATTTTTAACTTTAATATTTGAAAATTTATGATTTAAGATGTAATGTAAGTATCTACCTACTCATATTTGCTGTTTAAAATGTAATACTTGAATTTATTTACAAGCGGTTATCATTAATAAGATTATATTCAAATAAAATTATATTTAAAAAAATCTCACCCTATATTATCGAGTTTACTATTTAGGCGTGTAAATTGTGATAAATTTATCAAATTAACTACTTAGTGCCTTGCCACTTAAAATAAAAATAATTTCAGTATAAAATTAAAAATCAGTAAAAGATAATATTTTACTTAGAAGTCAATACAATTTAAGTTTTAATTTAGTAGCTTTTTTATTAATTTTATTTTTATTTATTAATATGAACTTTAAACCATCACAATTATTTTAGAATTTAGTGTTAAATATTAGGAACAATAAAAGCTAAGTATAATAATTAATGAGTTACTTGTTATAATGAACTTTAATTTATAGTGAAGAAATAAAAAACGTTTGTATAGTTTAAATTTAAATGTACACTCATTACGCGTAGTATATATAATAGTGTATAATTAATATAAAAAAAACAGTTTCGCAACAACATTGAGGAAGCAAATGAGTTTAAACGATTTGTAAACACAACAAATACCCTTGAATCGTGGCGCAGACCGATTTATATATTACAAGAACAAACACCCTAGGCCCTGAAATCAAGCGTTCACTTCGTAACTATGACAACGTGACTCACGTGTCTTCATTCTTTCGACCGGGATACGATACCTATTATACAGAGTGGTTAATTAATTAAATTTAGTTTGTATCGACAAAATATAATTATACTGTTGTATATTTAATTTCAATGATAAATTGGCGACATTTAATAATAACGCATTGGGACTATTAGAAGTTTATCAGAAGTTACATTCGAAATTAATATAACAAAGTATTTTAATAATTTTTAAGCTTACACATAACAAAAATATTTTAAATATGTCCATACTTAAAATTGTTTTTCATTTTAATTTATCCACTTTAAATCGTAATGATAAGTAGTAAGTAGCAATATTTTTGTGTATATAGTATTTTTTTATCAATAACATTTTATCTACAAATACATTTTTTTATTGTTTTGCATTTTATGAGTAAATGATTATTTATATCCTAGAAATTAAATGAATTACTAAGTATAAATCACATTTTAATTGTAGAATATATTTTGATAATAAAGTAATAAGTATTACTTACATACTATATATAAGATGGTTATAACTGTTATAAGTAATAATATTTAATGTAATATATGGGTATTGCAGCAGCGAATATTGTTTTGGAAATTATTAAAATACAATTTTAACAAGTTTTATGTAAAAATAAGTTTACTAGAATATTTTTTTTGCTCACTGTAAACTAGTTGTATTAAATACGAACATTTTTGCGTATTTTCTAATTATTACTATAAATAGGGAATTTGAGGAGACTTAGCCTTCCAAAACTATGCTAATATTTATTCAAATCAAGTCTTCATTAAGTAAGTAGGTAGTATCTACCAACAGTAAATATCATTTGTTTTCTATAATTTAGAAATGAAGTCCAATCAAAATTATTGAAAAAAAAATGCATTCAACATTTAATTTGTGTAGTTTATAGTATAAGTACGTTTAAAATACGTGTTAAAAACGTGTTATATTACGTATTTAATGAGAATATTATTGTTTTTCCGTAGAAAACGTGGTAAGAGAATGTGATATTTTACCACTACCACTACCACAGGTACCAATAATAATATGTAATAATAATAATAATGTATGTTTGTCAACTATTTCGTTTACTTTTAAGTTGCTGAATATTCAAACGCAAACGATGTACCTAATTTATGTAAAGTAAATAATAATTTGTATACTTTGTGAGTTCCTGGTGTTTTAAACCTATATGGTAAATTAATTTAAGCACTTTCCCATCACACACACATACAAAACCTTTTCTATACGTATTTACTATCTGTAAGTGATATATTGAAGTGCGAAAATAACGTCAATTATGTAATACCTACCGCGATACGGTAATTTTCGACTCGAGTTTTATAATACGAACGGTTGAAAAAAAAAATTATTTCTCGTTAATATGTCACATTAGAATACGTTGGTATGTGCAATAAGTTCACACACACACACGCACACGCATTATCGCGAGTCGTGTATTGCATTAAAACAATAATATTGTACATAGCGTGAACGGGAAAAAAAAACATTTTTTTTTTTTTTTTTCCCCGGATACATTATGTCAGCGCTCGTATCCGACGGCGTACAACCACGTACACTATTTTTTTGTACACATCGAAATATTATTGTTGTTCAGTTGATCGTACGCGTTTAAGACCGGTGAATAACAAAATAGGTACGCGTTTGCGAGTGCAACCACTCTGTATGGTCGTTGTGCCGGCTAACGGTGTCGGGGGCGGCGAATGCGCGGTAGATAATATGCAACTTGCCTTGCCGCCCACCGAAACCGTGCGGCGTATGGCCGCACGGACCGGCGAACGTGCGGTGTCGGTGGCGGTGGCGGCGGCGGCGGCCGACAACGTGTTGCATGTTTACGTATGGCAGACAATAATAATATAATAATATTCGCCAGCCGCTGGCCCGTACAATAGTACACCACGGCACGTTCGGCGTTCAGTACAGTTTCTCGTCCGCTGGCCGTCTGACGTTTGCTCTTCTCTCTCGCCCGTCGCGACACCGCAATACGAACTTTAATTCATTATTTCGTTGTCGTCCCGCACGAACAAACATCATCTAAAATATTTTTACTAAAGTTCACCGACGACGACGGACGCACAACCCACTTCGACCTGGACGCATCACCCGCCGAACATAATAAATACGCGTAATACCTGTTACCGAGTCGACCAACCGATTTTCGCCGAAGCACACGCATAAGCTCGCGTGCACGAGATTCTCGCGGTATCCAGACAAAACCGACGACATGGACCGACTGAGAGTCATGACCGGCGCCCGGCGCATACTCAACGGACCGCTACACAAGTGTTCCAAAGCGTCGACGAACCACTGTCGCGCGTCGCCGTCCTGGACTGCGCCGTGCACGGCTACAGCCGTACGCATGTTCGGCACCACTTCCTCCCGCTCCACCCCCTCGTCGTCAAAGGGACCGATAATCCTGGAGTCACCGTTCGGCACCGTCAACCCCGTGGATCTCACCCTGCCCGATTACATATGGAGGAACGTGGACAAGTGGGAAGACAAGCCAATGATTGTAAGTACCTACCTGTGGCCGCCTATACTTGTACGGATATCCGTCAGTCGTTCAAAAGCAACGTCCCTTAATAAAAAATATTGTGCACGCACAGTGAAAATGGTTAATGGGTGGCGCCAACACTTGGCGGACCCCTAATTTCTGACTTTTACTTTTGACACTAAAAAGTATGTCAGCTCAGTATTTGTTTTCTCTCTCAGATTCGCGCGCAATGCGGATAAAAAGCAATCGCGCGTAAAATCGTTGTTTTTCGTGGTTTTTGGGTAGTTTTATGATAAAATCACTTATTATAAAAATTTTTAAAAATAATATTTTTGAGAGTTTGACGTGTCAGTTTTGTATTTCAGTACTATGTGATTTAATATCAGACTATACATTTTTTTTTTTAATTTATATGAATATTAAATTATTTTGAAACGATGTTTAGACAAATATTTGTGTCGTACCTTTACTCCTTAGAAATATTCTTCTTTATAATTTTTGCAATAGGTGATTTTATTTCAAGATCAAAAACATAAAGATGAGTGATTTTGCGTGAATGCGTTTTGTTTAGTACGTTGTACGTGGGCCAGAGAAAAACAGCGCGATGATATCATCTTACATCTTAATATAAGATTAAACTACTTACGTACCTTTACTGTTTGTTATTTGTACATTATTTTAGTTTGTTAATACGATAAATTTTAATTTGCACATTGTATTTGTGCAATTAGATAAATATATCAATTTGTATAGTACACACACTGTACTATGTTTGCATCGTGATGACGTTTAAACGGTTTTAAATTCATAATTTTACTAGTGAATGAAATTAATCTACAAATAAATAAATAATAATTCATCGGTAGGTATGATATACTATGAATTTAAATCTGTTTTAATGTCACTGTATAAACATGGTGATGGTAATTACCTACTATATTATATATATAGGCGCTATCACTTGCAGATGATCGGTTCAAAATCTTAGATGCGTATAACGTCTCTCCTTTCGCACATGACGTGTCGCTGGTTGCCCACTAGTATTTTTTATCGTTAAAAGTTTCTTTTGTATTGAAAATTTCTAAATCAGATTGGATTCGACACGATGTACCTACAGCTCACGATATAGATAACATGATTTTTATCTTGTATAACTTACATGAACTTATTCGACTATACGTACACACTTATTTACTATTTATATTTTCTAAACTAATAGTTCACTCTCAATACTGTTTAGTGATTAAATTACTGTAATTATTGTTTACCTGGATTTTATGTTAACGGTTCCTAATAGGTTCCTTTATCGTGATTCGTGGTAATCTGCTTACATACTTGCCCATTCACTCATGGTTTTTCGTGTAGCTATTTACTTCATAAATTTCAATACCATCAATAATTGTATTTTCACTTCAGCTATTTGATAAACACGCGTATACATTTAGGTTCAGGTACACGCTCGCCACACCATATATATTAGCAACAATGTAATAAAATGGCATTCATATAATTTATCTGTTAAAAGAGAATGTAAGAAAGTATGAAACTATTAGTGCCCAATACCTATAAATAATAATAATTTATATGTTATAATGTTATATTTATTAAATGTATATCAAATATAAAATAATTATATCATCCATGTTTAGGAAAGAACACGAGTTCTTAGTAATCTAAATCCTGTATCAATTATAACATACATTTTAAATAAATAAATGTATTATTATAAATTTAAATAATATGTAAATATTTTGAATCGACACCTCTTTTAGTGCTGGTTTTGCTTAGGTGCATTTCATGGTAATGACACCAATATAATATAATAGTGAAATAAAATTTCTTTTTTTTTTTTTTTTTTTTTTTTTTTATTGAACTTAAGCCCGGAAACTAGGGCCATTAGCTGTTTGTAAGGGTTACGTTGTAGGTTGGTACGGTAGGTTGTATTTTTTATGATTGTTACGGTTGATAGCAAACACGTGTATGTGTGGCAAGGTTTTTAACCACTATGATCCCGAGTGGTCACCCATCCGGGAGCTAGTAGCTGTGGCCGTTACTTACTCTCAGTCGCATTCCGCGACTGGTAGCAGCCAACGCGCCACGCCAAGCCACAATTTCTTTTTTTATAAACTTGATTTTCACCGTATTAGTTTTGATATTAGGTTTGTATAACATCACATAAGATATCCTATACCTAGCCACTTCGGACTACGGTGATGACAATGAAAGTAGATTTTAAAATCTCATTTTATCGCTCAGTGCCTTCTATATCTATGAATATTTTATTATTTTTATATTCATAACGTGACGCAAGTAATGTAACTATCATACGGAAAAAAACATCATCATAGGGACTATAATATAAAACTATTTATGGACAACGGTAAATTATATAATATTAGCTAGTATAGATACCTATTCAAAATACTTAATGTGTTAAAATATGTATACGCACGAGTAAACTTAGTATATGTTCGGAGCACATATTATAGTATTATACACATAACATAGACACATAGTACCTTCGTATATTATACACACGGCTGACGCACATTTACTAAAAGAGTTTTTGATTTAGAGTCAAAGAATAGCTATTTTTAATCTATGTTTTTTTCGGTTTAGAAAACATCGCGCTAGAATAAAATTCCTGTATACAAACATTTTATAAATCGACATATTTTCAATTTACGCAAAGGAAAATAAATGCACTTTAAAATTAAATGTAAATTAATATACTCGTACAATCATATTTTTACAACTATCAGTTTTAGTTATAAATTATAATCATGTTAAAACATTATTGTTCAATAATACTTTACTATTATGAGCAAACATAGATTCTAATTTAGATAATTTCTAAATTTATTTCACAATTATATATAATTAAAAATTATTATTCTAATAATAATCAAATATATTCATCATTCAATAGTTGCAGATATTTTCAAGAATTTTAAATAATTTAATTAATCTTTTTTACCATATTATATTATATTTTAAATTTAAGTACCTTCTACATGTATTGTGTACGGTATGAAAAAAAAAATAGCTCACTAACTACAAATCTGCAATAGTTTTTATTTTTTTGCTACTTAAGTATTATACCGTCTACTTTTTATTATCGAGTAATGCATGTTTATACCTATTCATTCGAAAAGTAAGATAAAATAATATTATATGGCTCAATCCTTGTAAGTATCTAGTTCTAATTTCTAAACAAACATTGAATATCACTATTACTAATTTGCGCGACGATAAGACAAATAATAAGTTGATGACTGTTTTTTAAATATTATTATTTTATTACTTTTACTTATAATAATATATAGTGTGTATGATATGTAATTTTTGTGTATAATAGATTATAAAATATATTTCTCCGTGTTGAATTTCTCTAAATAGTAAAAATCTTATGATTAGTGTTTGCAGAATTTAAATTGAATAGGCACCTTAAATGGTTTTATTTTTATTTACTACTTTTAATAACAGTCACAATTTCAATGATTCTTATTATGACGTTAAATTTGCAAATTTTAAGTTTTGTTATTTCGAATACTAAATGTGTTCAAACGTTAAATATTAATTAATACTTTTTTCGCATTAGTTATTATTTATTATTTACTTGTAATAAAATTTTGTAATTAAGTTTTTAAAATATATAAACTGGCGCTTAAAGAAAATTAATGTTGATACACAATACACGTCATATTAGTGTAGATATATTTTTTATTCTTTTATAGTTTTATGTTTTATTTGTTTAAAACAATATTAGTCACCTAAAACAAACAACGTTTAAAGTCCATTAACATTTGATACGAATAGACAATTTTTTAATTCTAAATTAATGTTTGGTATTAACATTTTGATAAATATTTATCGTTCAATAGTATAAAATATATTAAATAAATGCACCTTACAAAATACAGTGATCATTATTATTGTTATGAACTCATTTTGAACTTTGAGTACTTATATATATATTCATTCTCTATGCATCATTAAACTATTGTGTAATTGATTTACATTTGTAATAGTTTCAGTGTTAGTATGAAGTCCAACTTTGATAGCTTTTAAAGATACAACCTATTATTGACTGTAATTATTATACCTACTAATCGCGCGAACAGTTGACGTCTAAAATTATTTTTTAAAGAGACACTGACTTCCAGATAAGCACATTATAATATATATGTATATTGTATACCGTGTGTACAATATTGGTTGTTATATTATTATTTCCTCCATCTAATTAACTTTCATCGCACTTGTAATTGAGTTACATTCGGTATTTTTTCATATACCTACTCACAAATTTGCTGTGAAATTTATAAATTTGTTGAAATTATTATACCAAATTTATTAGTTATTTCTAAGACAAAATATATCTGGATTTAATACTATGGCATTTCATCATATCTGGGAAATGTTATTGTAATTTATTATATTAAATATGTTAAAATTTTAAATATTTAAATAGAGGTAGGTAACAAAAAATGTATAATGTATATAGTTTACTAAATCTAACAGAATTTTGAATCAAAATAGTTATATAATAATATATGTAATCTTAAATTTATATGTGCTGATGACACTGTAGATATTTTTATAATAGTTAATGATTTTTTATATTAATAAATAATATGTTATTTTTCTGTTTGATTATTTAAATATGTGCAGTATCATTATAATGATACAAATAGTTAATAAATAGGTATCACGTACACACGTTGTAAGTGCACAGTGCGCAGTACACAGCACAAGCACACGCACTCGTACTCATTATAAATTACAATATAGTTTAGAATTAACAATATTAACACGATAGATAGATACTTGTATAGTTATATAAATTTTTAAATTGGTCAATCATAACACAAAAAACTCAATTTAATCTAAACTAGAAAATTATACATATATAGAAAATAATCCATTTATTTACGTGTTCGTTTTATGAGTAATACAAATGGTTGAATGCCAGTTTTATTAATTACCTACCTATACTCATACTCATTAGCACTGTTATATCAGATGTAATTCAATACATTTAATTGTTGTACAAATTTTAAATGTTTTTGGTTATTTACATTTTATAATATATTTTTATTTATTTACTATTAATTCAATCATAATCATAAATTAATTTATAAAATAATTATTAATTGTACATTTTATATAATAATAGATGGTTAAAAAATAATTGCTTGTCATACACTTTTAAAATATTATGAACGATGATTTCCGGGTTTTTAAAATTAAAATAATTATTGCAATAATTACATGTAATCAAAATACCTTATCGATAAAGGCAACGGCGACTACTTTATGTTATGTAGGTACATGTACATTGACATAGTTAGATAATATTAGAAAACTTCGACCTTGTTGGTGGCTGTTGTTGAGTTATACTGATTTTTTATTGGTTGGTATAGCTATCTACTATAGCCTTTTAAACGCAACTTAGTACCCGGTAGTTAAAGTTTTATTATTATCTAATAAACCATCGTCCCCGAAAATGTATTGAGAAATTGGCCGATTTTTGTTTATCATTTCCTGATTAGTAAATCATTTGATATACGAAGTAGAACCTGACAAAAGTCCAAGTTTTGTTTTTATTAAATAAAAGCAAGATGTATTGATAAACAATAATATGTATCTACGTATGTGTTGTATATACATTCAATATAACTTGAATAAAATTAATATTTTTTCATTTAAACACTATACTTTGGTAATTTCAATTCTAATAATACATTTTAATATTTTAGTATTTATTTCATATTACAAATCTTAGTACATCTATGGACTTTGACATAAAATTTTAATTGTATATCATGATAATAAATAATGAGTAATGATTATCATTACATAGTTTAGGACTTAATTTATTTAGCTAGTAGCTACCTATTTACATATTATGTACTGGAAGTGTTAAATGCTTACTATATAGTAGAAATATGCTTCACATAAGCCTGAGAAATTCTTAGTGATGATTTTTAACAAGATAGTTAAAATTATAACATGACAAAAAATAGTTATATGTTTAAATTACTCACTTAAAAAGCTTAAAAAATATAATAACTTAGTTAGATTATAAGTTAATTGAATAATATATATATATATATATATATATGTAAACTTAGTCAGAAAAAAGTTAACAATTAATTAGTTACTAAAAACAAATCAATATATTTTGTTGTTATTAATTTTTAATTTTTTCATAATAATAAAAAATTTATTGAATTTTGATAATAGTTAAGTAAGTTTTGTAATTTGAGAATGGAATTCATCAAAAATAAATTAAAATATACTTATTTTTTAAGATTTTTAAAAAGAACTACCTACTTAAGTTAGAAGTTATTGTAAAAAGTAATATCTAACTTTCTAACTCATTAGTACCTAGCTTTTGTTTCACATTAACATGCTTTATATTTTTAAGCATATTTTTACAAATTTAAATTACGAGTATTTAATACTCTTTAAGAAAGTGTATATTATTGCATAACATATATTTTTACTTTCATTATTTAAGTAAATTAAGTATGACCAAATCGATTATTAATTTTAAATATTTTGCATTTTTATAATATTTTTATGTATTTTGTTGTTTAAAAATGCAATATACGAGTATATCGAGTCCTTATGTGTATAACAGCTAAGATAAAGATTAGTCGTTGCAAATGTAACTTAGTTATTTTTCTGTAATTTGATGAAACACAATAAATGTGTTTAGTAAAAATTATTACTAATTAAATTATAATTATTATGTTGGAATAAAATGAGTAAAAATAATGGTTGATATTTATGCATTTATTTACCTGAATATCTTATAACATTAAAACACCATTATTTTAATACTTGCATAATCACATTTTTTAATTCTATACAGTTATGTATTTTATAATTGTATATATTAAACTGATTTATTTTGTTTTATTAACTAAAATAAAATATTTATAATTTTAGACATGTGGTAGTAGTGGCAGATCATACACATATGGCGAAGGTCGCATGATTTGCAGATTGTTCGCTAGTACTCTTATTTCAAAACTTGGTTTAAAAAAAGGTGATGTGGTTGGGCTGTTGTTGCCAAACCTACCTGAGTATGTTTTTGCTATTCATGGAGCCCTCGAAGCAGGACTAGTCGTTACTTTTGTCAATCCACTTTACACTGCTAGTAAGATATTATAATTAAAAATCGTGTATCCATACATATATTTATTTTTAGCTGAAGTTTAATCATTATTCATTGTTATTTTTTTGTTTTTTTTTTTTAGTGGAAGTAAAACGGCAATTCGAAAATGCCGGTGTAAAACTCTGTATGACGATTTCTTTATTACTTCCTGTAATTCAAGAAGTATCCCCTAACCTAAAAGATTATGTAGGCACCATAGTGTTTGGTGGTGAAGAAGTTGCAAACGAAAAAGCTCGTGTGTATGATTTCAAGACTATAGTTTCAGGACAATCGCCTGACGAACTACCAGAATCGTTCCCCCATGAAGTTGCTTTATTGCCATATTCTAGTGGTACAACAGGGCTTCCAAAAGGTGTGATGTTAACCCACAGAAATTGTGCTATAAATTTGGAACAGTGTACAAACGAAAACCTCATCAGTTATGAGCCAACAACTGGTAATTTTGCTACATTTAATTATGATTTTTATTATTAGGTACCTATAATAATATTTGAAGCCCTTAACTTACTGTAAATAATTAAAGGCAGTTAACATTCATTGGTAATTTTATTTTATAGATACCTACCAAGAAAGAGTTCTCAGTGTTTTACCATTCTTCCATATTTATGGCTTTAATGGAATATTAAATGGTGTATTATCGCACGGTCTTCATATGATTACTATACCAAAATTTACTCCTGAATCATACATTGAATGTGTGCTTAAATATAAGGTACGTAAATTTACGTATACATAAATTAAAATAAATAATTTAATATATTGTATTATCATGATAATAATTATTATTTAGCCAACTTTTCTATTTGTGGTGCCTTCATTACTGTTGTTCCTAGCCTCTCATCCATCGGTAAAACCAGAACATTTAAGCTCAATTAAAGAAATCACATGTGGTGCTGCACCAGCATCGAAAGGTCTTATCGATAATTTTTTACTCAAAGCTCAAAAAGACATTAGAATTAGACAAGGTTAGTTCTATTTTTATTACTTGTATTCATCAATTTATTAAACAAATACAATAAATACCTATATTACTGAAGTAATATCCATTACAATACTATATAGTATGAAGTGTTGTCTCATGATTTAGCCCTTGCCATAATAGTGATTTTAAGAAAGGGTTAGGGGATGATGATTTTAATGCATTACCACACACATTACATTTTAAATTTATTATATCTTAGCACTTTTATAATAATATTTACTTTTAGTTGTCACGAGTTATTATTTTATAATATTTACATTTTAAATAAAATTAGTTAGTAATAAAGATATGGAAGGTGATGCCCTCACTCAAAACTATCACTATGATCTGAAGTAGTTATAATTATTAATTTTAAATAATGGGTCCTCTGTATGCACACAATTTTTTTTTAATTTTTATAAATGCTGAACAGATTATTACCATTTTATACGTTGCATAATATATTATAAATGGTTAGCTTAAGTTAGGTAAAAAGAAAAATCATGTCTAGGGTTCAAAATTTAGTGTTGAAAACGTCATCCTTTTCATTCGATCTTACTTTTCAGTCAGTACAATTTTTTTAAAAATGTTTATTCATTACAGGTGAACTTGACTAATTTTTGTGTTTAATTAAACATGTTCAAATCCACAAATAAGATTTTTAATTTTCAAAATCATACAACTGTGTGAAAAAAATTTGCTTTCATGAGTATATGTAAAAAATTAAAATGTCCGGTTACATTAGTTGAATAATAATGAATATAGTTATGCATAATAATAATTATGATAGTAAAATATGTCTTTATGAATAAGTACCTATATCAATAATTAAGATGAAGTTTTATTTTTTATAACTATAGAATATTTGTTTGGCAAATTTTACTATTTTTCTATAGTCTTCATATAAGTTTAATATCGTTTATAGTCGGTATTTTAGAAATAAAGATAATCCAGAGTTGTTATACTTGCTCGATTTAATATTAATTTAAAATTAATTATAAAAATACAAATTATGTTCCTATAATTATAAATTTTAAAGAAAACTGTGCTAGTCAAAAAGAGACAATGGCCAAAGGGATCGCCAAATGTTTGATGACCTTATATTTTAGTTTTTCCTACCACTAATGTAAATAAAAACAGGTGATTATAAGTATCTATATTTAGTATCCACCTATGTCCTTCAGACTACACGGTTGTATTTTTAAACAATAATTTATATTGTGTATAAGTTATTGAAGGATTAAACTAAATGGTATATTTGGTACCTTATTTTTTTGAAAATTAATTGTTAACAATACAAAGACGTTCTCTCTCAAAAAATAAATAAATACCTGCTATATAAAGAAGAAAAATTCCAAATAATATGTTTATTATTGAATTTTGGTTAATATATATCAAATTTCTCTATAAATACGAGCATCATGTTAAAAGCATTACAAAAAGAAATATTAATTCATCAACTCCCTCACAAAAGTTATAGCTTTTTTTGTAGTCCTTTAAAGGTTAAAGGTTATGATAATTATGTTGATATAATTATTTTTTGTTGAAATAAAATCAATGAAAATTTTATAATATACCTATTTAATATTTATACAAATAATAAATAATATCAAACTAAATAATAAAATCACTAAGATATTTTTTAATTTTTGGTTTAGTAGTGTTGGGGCCCTAAGTAGAAAAATTAAACTCACAGCCCCTGTAATCGCTGGGTAATGGTAGATGGACCAGCCCACCAGACCAACATATTTTATTTCAATTAAAAATTTTCAGGTTATGGAATGACCGAATCATCTCCAGTATCTTTATACACAAGAGTTATATTGCCTGAAAATAAAACTGGTAGTACAGGACAACTTGTACTAAGTACTCAAGCTAGGGTGGTAAGTTTAACTGATGGCTGTGACTTGGGACCACATAAATCTGGAGAACTACTGATTAAAGGACCTCAAGTAAATTTAATTTTATTATACATGAGTTAAAATAATGAAACTGATAAATTCCCAAATCAATTTTAGGTGATGGCTGGATATCTTAATAATGAAAAAGCGACTAAGGAAACTGTGGACGAAGATGGTTGGTTACATACTGGCGATGTTGCTTATTATGACGAGGATGAATATTTTTACATTGTAGACAGAACAAAAGAATTGATAAAAGTTAAAGGAAATCAAGTAAGTGATTATTATTTATACACGCCTAACACCTAAGATTAGTATTATTTAATCAATGTATTTTAATTTTAAAATTTATTTATTACTCATACAATAAGACTAATAAGTTTACATTTACCGCATTTCAAAATTTGATAAATAGGTACATATTAGTTTTAAATTATTTACCCAATTGTCGGTGTTTTGGATGATTTTTTTATACATTTTTCAAAATTCATAGTTATTATTAAAGTCAATTTTTATATTTTTCTGGAAACTACTAACTCGGACTTGGATATTGAGATTTTAGATTCGTATTAAGATTGAGTTTGTGTGTGTTGTTTTTTTTTGGTCTGTCATAACCTTTTTGAGCAGTAATAAAACTTCAATCGTTAACTGCTACACAATTATACGCAGATACCTATTAGTCAAAATCAAGAAAATTTAAAAATTATTTCGTAGTTAAAAATACATAATATTTTTGATTTTATTAATAATATAGGTAGACCTATAAATTGCTAAAACTTGACAATTTAGTACAAAGTTTTTTATTAAACTGTCTTACGACATTCTAAAAATATTGAAAAATATTGAAAAATTGAATATTGTAATAAAAAATGACCATTTTTGTTATCAACAATTTATAATTCAAAAAATATAAGTCGTAAGAGTTTTAAATATTTAACCTTAGGTACGTATTTATATTAGGTACTTACCTAGGTATTATGTTCTAATAAAATTTAAGTATTTTTTGAAATTACATAATATTAAAACTAGTAAATTTTTCTATTTGTCCAAATGAACTTTTTCATACCATTCTACAGTAATACAGTAGTACAATCCTGATTTATACTCGTAAGTTCATAATAATCAAGTATAGTATAATAATTATCAATTTAATATACATATGCAATGTTTTAACAAATAAGTTTGTTTGTACCTACTTACTAAGTACAGAATTACTCAATTCTTTTTTTCTTAATATATTTTTAATAAACTAAAAATACTTCCTTGAAGTCTATATACTAAGATAACTTTTTCTTTGAACAACTTTACTTCGTATAAATACATAATTGAAGTATGTAATTTAGTACTGAGCGATGAGTTTGATCACCAAGTTCTAGCACCTTTTTTCATTTATCAAACAAACTCATTCTTATTATCAGGTTTATTTTTAAAAAATGTATAAATTAAGGATACTATTATGAACTAAAAGTGTAGTTTTTTTATTTTTAGCGTTTTATTTACAGTTTAATTGGTTGAAAATTGAAATAGTTATAATATTAATATAGACATAGGTAATAGATATATTCCTTACTGAAATTATTTTGAAATAATACACCTTTCTTGCACTTGACTTGATATTAATAACTATACTTGATAAATTTAATAGTTGTTATAACAGTTCTTATTGTTAATGTTAAGTTAAAAAGGTTATTAATAGTAATTAGATATTTCTTAAAACTCTTTTAATGTATCTACTTACTATTTAATAACTGTATCATGTTATATAATCAATAATGATATAAATTAATTTTATTATTAAAATGTTATCATTTTTGATGTTATTGGTATTAGGTACAAATACTTAAGTAAAAAAATTGTATCATAATAAATACTAAAAGTTATACCTAATGGCTAATTCAAACTATTGTTGATAGTCATTAAATTAATAATAATTTACTACATTCTATTTATTACTTAAAAATTATAATTAAAATCGTATTAAGTAAATACTAACGACAAATTAAGATAATTAATATCTAGCTATCTATTAACCTATCAATGGGAATACCATTTTCTTTTAATGAAGAAAATATAACTACTTTATAGGTATTATTTAGTATACGATAACAACTGCTTTATTTTGTTATACAAAATATTATTTTTAAACATTAAGTATTAACCAATAAAAATATACCTTTTATACTTTTTTTTTTATTATTATTTACATTTTGTATAGATTAGAGAGTCCATGTATGACCCTATTCAATTAATAACTTGAAAATATATGTAGATATTCAATTTCTTTCAACTGTTTTATAACCCTAGTAAATTTATTTAACAACCAACCTTAATGATAATTCGTTTTGGTCATATATTGCATAAATAATTTTATAGTTATTTGAAGAGAAAATAATTAAAGTCAAGGCATATTGAATGTGGTATTGTAATTGTAATTAACGATAGAGGAATAATAATCAAATACACTTATTTAATACAATTTAAAATCAATATATTTAATTGATTTTATTTACTTACCAATTATTATAGAAGAATAATGGGAATTTTTACAATTATTGTTAAGATCTGTTAACTTTTAACCAGTAAGCTTGTTTGTATGCATAAATTACATATACATTTATAATTTTTGCTAAAGGTTTTTTGCTTTTATTTACGTACAATTTAACAATTAAATATTTATTAATGTAAAATAACTAAGTAAAAAAAAATAAATAGTAATATGTTAAATTATGATGAAGATTTTATTTTCTTGTACACTTGAAAAAGAATGCCCAACTTTTTAAAACAAATAATGAAAACACTCAAATTTTTGTCTTATAAATTATAAATAATTTATTTAAATACATTTAATAACGATTTAACTGTTCATAAAGGGAACGATAATTGATAATGTACAAGTATAAATATAATTTATTGTACTTTAAATGGAAAATTTTTTATGATTATAGAAAATTCAAGCAAAAATTATTTTGTCATTCAAACACAAGGAATAGTACAGAATATTAAATATGATACTAACTAGATAATTTAGTCATGAATGCAATTTTTTTATCAAAATATAAACCATTAATTATTAATACATTTAAAAATAAAGTGGACTTGATACACAATGCATTAAAATAGGAATAACATTTTTTAGTCAGTTTTATTATAAATGTTTATACTTTTTACTTAATTAACAAATAAGTATAATTTTGAACTAGTATTTTCTCCGATATAATTAAAATTCTCATTAAAATAATATGAAATAAACGTCTGTTTAAGAAAAAAAAAAAATAAATAAATATGTACACCTATGAACTAATAATGTATTGAACTAAAAATAGTTAAAATACACATTATTTTTAATATTTCAATAAAATTGATTAGTAGAAATAATTTTATTCAATAAAAATAAAAATGCTTTGTTCAAAATGTACTACATTTTTATTCATTTAAAATTATATATGAAAAAAATGATTATTGATTATTGATTAAATCAAAATAGCAATATTTGCAAATAATTTTGTACAGTAAATGAAATAACTTATTCTGAATTTATCACGTAGGTACATATAAACATTAAATTTTACATAACTTTTACCTAATTGATAAAATTTCATTATTATTAACCTAACCAGTCAATGTATATAATATTTGTTTAGGTCTAATATTTACTAAGACTATTCACTTTCAGTCAATTTATTTTCATCCTGTATCTGAGGTTCTTCAACAGTTGTATTAGGCTCTGATGTTGAGGTGTCTTCATTTTCTTTAACATTTTCTTGTGGTATGACATCAAGAATAATGTCATTTTCTGTCTTCTCTAATTCTACCTCCATATCTGTAGAAATTGAGTCTGTAGTAGGTACATCAACAGTAGATTCATCAGCGTGTTGTTTATCATTATGAATTTCTGTAGGTTTTGTACATTCCTCTTGTACATTATCAAAAATTACTTCTGATTCCATACTTTTGGATATGTCTTCAACTTGTACGTCCATACATTCAGGATCTTTGTCTGGTTTTTCCAATACGACTGCTGGTTGTGAAACCTCTAATTCTAGTTCTACTTTATTATCAGCATCTGGAGTTTGATGAATAATTGAACCTTCTACTCGATCTACATCTGTTGGTATTAATTCCAAGTTATCCAATTTATTACTTTCTACAATTGGTTCTTCAGTTTTCGGTTTGACAATTTCAAGCTCTATATCATGGGATAAATCCTTAAGTTCATCAACAGGTTCATTTACAATTTGTTCTTTTACTTCAACAGGTTGAATTTCAGAGACTTTAGAGCTTAGCTCTTTTGGTTGGTCAACTATAGATTCATTTTCAACAGCAACATTTTGTGAGACATCAATATCAACTGGTTCTACAGCTTCTGTCGAGTCTGTAATCTGTGTCTGAGGTATATCTTGAGTGATTAGTATTGGAGTATCTTGTTTAGGTTCGTCAGGTGTAATATTAGATTCTACTTCATCAGTAACTTGAGCAGCAAGATGATCTTTGTGTTCTGTCTTTGATTCGTCCAACTTAGTTTCAGGTGTTTTCATAGATTCCAGTTCATTCAAAAGACTTTCAACTGTATCATTACCATTTAAGACACTTACGTCTGCAATAACATTATTTTTATCAACCAAGTCCATATTGATATCGGACTCTTTTCCATTTTCCCATCGGTCTGGGACACCATTGACAATGGGCTCTTCTCGCTTAGGTCTCAACTCGCAAGTACTGACGACCAATATATTTTTTTCCACGGCGCGCATAAACTTGTCTACACGATTGTATTCCTTTCTTGGACAAGACAACAGTTCGCAAAGCCTTTGTATAGTAAATGGAGGACCGTTGAAAGTATCAAAACGTTCCAACAACATAGTCTTCATGGCCTCGTAGTTGAAAGGGTCAACATTTGGGTATGGTGGTATATCAGACAGCGCAGACTGTTCTGCAAACTCAGCAATGACGTTCATTATCTTTTCACGGATGAATGGCTTGACCAACGTCCACTGAAATAGTGTGTTGCCGGTCTTGGCGACATACCTTAAGTACTCTTCAAGTTCCACAGGAACCTGTTGTTTGTACATCTGGTACATCTCCAGCATTTGCATGACCAATTCAGCGTTCTCAATCATTGCAAAGTGCGAACACCGGATGGTAGTAACATTAAGCGTAGGATACCAACTTGTGCGTGTCCGTCCTCTCTTTTTATTTCCGTATCACGTAGGTCCGATTGTTTGTTGATGTACCATACAAAAACTCGAAACACAAAGCGAACGCTAAGCAATAATAATAATAATAATAATAACGTATAAATGTTATTATTTAAATGTAACAATAAAAAAACCGTAAACAACAATTCAGCCGCCGTCCGCTAGTACTATAGAAATGCTCGGAAGTCGAAACGAAAACAGATAAGGAAACTGCACAACTGGCGTAGCGCGCACGCGCCCGTGTCATGGAACAGTGTCGAGTCGAGTGTCAATTCAACAGTGTCGAACTATGATTTCTCGATAAAAAAACAAATAACAACAATTAATAGCCACGGTTAAAATGCTAAATACACACTGGTACGGTTTTAATTTGAATAAAATATCGTACAGTCGGCGTCGATATTGTTTTTTTTTATTATTAAATTTTAGAATTATGACGTAAATCTTTCAGCGTTTTACAGCGAAAAGACGGTATGACGTAACACACATGCGCAGAACCAAGTTGAAAACTTACCACTGTAATTTAGTCACAGCTGTAACAAATATTAAATAACAATGTATATTATAGATGTTGAATTGTTGAGTGTTGAGTGCGTCGAGTGCGTGGTGCTAACTTGACGCGCGGTTTGAATTTGAATTATTTCTGTTTGAATTATTTTTGCGCCTCACAATTTTGATTTATATACATTTATATTTTGATTCATACACAATTTACATTATGATGCCTTCATTAAAGTATATTTCATTAGCCTTTTATACTTTTATGTTTTTATAATCTTTTTGAATTCGTAAGATTTGCCAAATACCTATGCTTTCGTTTAATATTTGTGTATAATGATGACAATTCATACGTTAAATAAGTTCTATGTATTTGGTAATATTGCGACAAAATAATTATCATAGATTCATAAAAATTCGTACTTTTGGACTTTAAATTCCTCTTATAATTTAAAATAAGATACCACCAGGTATTCAAATATTTAATACGCGACCTCATTTTCATATCGCGTTACTAAACTATGTAAACAATTCAAATTGTAAAGACCTAATAAAAATGGAAAAGTTACAACATTTTATTTATTTAAAAATGGTTTATTATTTAAAAGATTAGCATAAGTCTAACACCAATTTATAATCTTAAACCTACTTGTATAAGATGATTGAGATGTGTGTATCCTGTAGGAGTAGGATGTATACAAGGTATTCATATTACCTAGGTTAGAGATTGAATTTTTTGAGGGGCAAGTTACTTTAGAGTACCTATTCTTTTTCAAAAATATTTAGCTATACTTTTTAATTATATTGTTATTAATAAAATATTTAAATTTTCAAGTAGGCAATTTTTTCTATACAAATAAAATTTTGAGCCTAGGTAAGCATTACATTTAAATTAGGTTAATAATTACTAGTAGATATTGAATATTATGGAATTATATTTCTTTGGTAATATTTATAATAATAAGTACCTATTTTATGAATGAAAATAAAACTATTTGAAAATTGTATATTTATTACTTGTTATATAGTTCAAATTAAAATGACACATTTCTTTTTTGTTTTTATTAAGGTATCACCAACCGAATTAGAAAATTTGATTTCGCAATTAAAGGGTGTCGCTGATGTGGCAGTAGTAGGTATACCAGATGTGCTGTCCGGAGAAATACCTAGAGCTTTTGTTGTAAAACGACCAGGTATGGATATTGATGAAAAAACCATATTAAGTCACGTTGAGAAGAATGTAGTAGCATACAAAAAATTAGCTGGAGGTGTAAAGTTTTTGGATATGATTCCACGTAATCCATCTGGCAAAGTATTGAGAAATGAACTTAAAGTATTTGGCAACAATCCAAGCGAACAACCACAGAACTGAATTTAAATGGTAAAACATAAAATTTTTAAAATTATATAAATATAATTATATATATATTTATTATTTATTACTGGTGTTTGCATATGTACATTTTATATATGTGGGAACTGATTTATATATACTATACAAAATCGGAATATTAGTGTATATTTTTGATAACTAATTATAGATAACATGTTCAAAATTAACCAAAAAATAAATATTTAGCTAACTTTGTTTTTAAACTCTTGTAATTATCTGATGGTGTATGAGCCATTGATCTTTAAATTACTTTAAAAAATAGAATATAGTTTGTTAATTTTATTATTTAGCACATTATATTTATTTTTTGGTTATATTTGTTATTTAAGTAATTGTTCAGAAAAAATGTTCCATCTTGATATGTAGTAATATTTATTACCTTTAATGATTGTTGAATATTGATTGTTATAACTGTACTTTACAAAATGTAATACCAAAAAAGAAAAAAAATGTAAAATAAATTTTAAATTTTACTTTGTATAATAAAAGCCTAAAGGTGTTGTTGAAGAATGCAAGATTTATTTTATAAAGATGATTATGATTTATGAAGTGTCTTATAGTTATTACTATAAATACTGATTACAATCTACATAGGAATCCATTTATCCCAGTTTTAAAATGTGCAACTACTTTCAAGCTCAGCAGTTATTTAAAAAGTATATGAATGGGAATTTGACTTAAGTAAAAAAAACTTGATTTTATAATATTTGTGTATATTTAAAGGCATTAGATAACTGTTTTGGAAGTCAGAAGCAAAAAAGTACTACGTGCTCTTGTTGTTAACTAGTAATCAATATATTACGGATAAGTTATTACTTATTTTTAATAACTGTATCTATAAAAAGGTCTTGAAACAATTTGATTTTTTAGTAAATTAAGAAACTAAAAAACAATGAATATTGTTTATATTTAGTTTTAATAGTCTATTTTTAATTTAAATGTATAAAAATAAAGTTTACAATTTGTTATACATTAATTTTACATAAAATAAAAGAATTAGAATTATAAAATGATAAGTTAGTATTAACTTTATTTATAACATTTATTTAAACAATAACTTAAAACTTAGCTCATCACAAATAGTCAAATATAATAATAATATACAAAAATATAAATTAGTATAAATATAGTATAATCAGTCTTGGGAATGTTGCCATATAATATTTTTACTCATTAATAAGTTGTAAATTTTCCTTGTTTTGTTAACATCAATTTTAACCAAACTTCTTGCAGTTTTTAAAATTATACCTTTTGATTTTTCACACTCATTAATAAGTAATTCTTTAAATTTTAAATATGATTCAGGTAGCATTTTAATCTGTGCACAAAGTTCTCTCTCGTCATAATCAAGTTTTTGGAAACCTGGAAGATTACAAACATTCATACGAGGCTTTGAGCTTTCAATAATTCTGAATGTTGATGATCCTAATGGCCTTATTTTTAAATATTTTTCTCTTTTGGCACTTAATTCTTTATAAATATTAATTTGAGCCATCCTAGTTAAACCGTTTTTACGATACTCAATAAGCTTATGAATTTTTGATAATAATTCATGTTCTTGTGTAAGATTAGTAACAAGGAAATCAAAAGCTAATGGTTTTATAAGGTGTAAATAACGAATTAACTTTTGCATCATTTCTGGACCCAATATTATCTAAAATTAAGTTAGATTTTATTAAAAAAAATTTGAGAAAAAATAAAATATCTATTTCTAAAATTATCTATACCTCTAAAGATTTAATCCATAGTTGATGTTTATTGAATGCAATAAGTCCATAGTCTTTAATAATTTGTCTTCTTCTATATCGTTCATTCAGCCTCTCATAAAAAATGTCTAAAATGGTTGTATTCAGCTGTTGGTATAATACATTTGATTCTAAAATAGTTTTAGACGTCTGATCAATCCATAACGGTTCATTCAATAATTGCAAAATACATTCAGCTTGATTATCATATTCTTCTTCAAATGATCCGCGTGCTGGTTGATAGCCAGCTAAACGAATAGCTAATTCATATTGATGATATGATTCTAAAAAATACAATTTAAGTTTAATTGGAGTTATGCAATTAATGATGAAAAATCAATGGGTACTTGAGTTTATTAAAAAATGGTTTATGGACAAAAACTATAAAATTAATTTTAATTGCTATGTATCAAATAACTTGATTTAAAAATAAATAAATACCTTCTGAATCCAGTGTATTGCCCAACACTTTGGTTTCATTTGTATTCACTTCATCAAATCTATCAAATTTAAATGCATTTTTGTTCACATCTTCTAAACCTTTAATTTTTGGATCAAATACATAATTCTCAAAATAATGGCATTCACATTCTTTAGGTGTTCTTCCTAGTTTTATAGCAACTTTTTCCCATGACATGGTATTCATGAACGTATCAAGTAATGTGATTTCTTCATGAGCTGCCCACAAGTGGTCATTAATTTCGATGGCATTACACAGAACTTGATAAGGATCGGTGTTCTTATGAACGCAATCTCCAGTACCAGCTGCAAAACATTGAAGGCAAAGACAAATTCCTAACTCAGTACAGACAGAAGCCGCACACTTGATGAAAGTATGCTCGAGCCAAAGGTCTGTAAAGCAAAATCTACAACACCGTTCCCTTTTTTTTGTGAACATTTTACAGTGACCGTGAAACGATTGAAATAAATATTGCCTATTGGTATTGATACTAGTTATTTTTAGAAAAGTAAATCATGAAAGCTAAAGCGTTTTCAAGCAAACGAATAACTACAATAAATAATAAATATTAAATTACAAAAAGTAAAAACAAATAATAATAATTATTGTTATATCAATATCGTTTGATAATAAATTGTATAGTAGTCGGTAGATACTAGATAATAAAATGTTCAGGATACTAGATAACATTAATAATGATAAAATTGCGTGATAAGGGGTTAACCTCAAAAACATATTATTCAACGAATCGATTCATACTTCAGTAGGTAAATTGTTTATGCGCGCTCGTGGATTTTACCGCGCTTTTCTGAAATACTGAGTGGGAATATAGAAGTTAAATTTTATTACTATTTATTATTCAAAATTTTTTTTTCGATCGTTTGAACTTTTAAGTCAATTATTGTGAAGTTTTACAATTCAAGTTAATTACTTTGAAATTATTGACAAAACAACTCGAATTTTCTTGGTATTTGCACAAAATGTGAGTATACTTGTAAAAAGAAACATCAATATTTTATCATTACCTTGTATTGTTATCTTAAACATTATTTAAACGGTCAGCAGCAATAAGCCTTTTGATAATTAACTGCAGCTTAATAATCGTCTTACATTGAGACTAAACATCGGTAGAAACTGTTTTATTTACTAAGTATAACATATATATACCTATATACATATATGCATCACTCATGGTTATTTTATATACAAAAGTCAACTGTATTTAATGATGTATGTACTTCGTATTTGGTTTTCAAAGTCTAAGTTCTGTAGCATTTCTTTGTATTTAGACCGATAATTCCGTCAAAACGAAACGATGTGTGCGCCCATTTGGATTTGGTCCTGCAACTTTCATGTTTTTCTGAACCGTTAAAAGACGACTAAGGAAAATGATTACTAGAGCATGATCACAATAAAATATTACTTAAAATATTTATAGGATACTGTATGTTTACAAATATGATACGAATTACGATGCGGGTAGCATATTTGAGCCTGATTTAGTAATAAAAATATAGGTGAAAGTGAGTTGTCGGAGTGCGCGCGATTTTCTCGTTAAATTCGGTTGTTGACCTAAAAGAGGGGGAAATTTTCTCACCACCGCGAAAATCAATTATACCAAAAGGGGATTTCTAAAATTTATTTTCAAAATTTTTTTTATTGAGAGGATTTTTTCTCCTCCCGAGGAACCCACAGGATTTTTCCCGCCCGTTCGCGAACGCCGCCAAACATTCGTTATCACTTGAATGCCAAGCGAGCAGCTTGATAACGTGCGTCGTCCCGTCGACATTTTTGTAGTGTTACTATTATTCTATACCAAACAATAATACCCGTTTGGTCTTAAGTGTTCATCAGACATTTCGTCCTTTATCCCTAAACTTGTTTGCGTCACTCGTGTTCTCACTGAGCCGCTATAAAGGCCGCCGGGCGGTGGTGCGTTATGTCTTCGTCGTCCTCTACATCTTCCTCGTACGTGGTCGTCAAACAGGAGAGCGAAACCACCAGTCAAGCAGTGCCTGTAGTCAACATGGCCCCTATACCAGCTTAGTAAGTATATTTCCTCGCGCTTCCACTTGATTAGTCTCGGACTAGAGCAGATCAGGACTTTCTTAAAACACGCGCAATTATGGTCTTCTGATCAAGCGTCCTTATGGAACTAAGTTCTGGTGGTCGCTCTGAGGCTTACTTTTAGGGTCGAACGATTTGTGTTCTACATGATTTTTCTAGTCGAGAATCTTGGTGGGTAATAATTTAGCAATAGACGTTGCCAATGCTCGAGTTTTATGAGTTTTACATCATGGCCCGTGCGATGGACAAACATATTGTTCGTCCACATATTGTACTCTTTCATATTCAAAAACAATGGTTAGTCAGAGGATTTTATTTTTTTTTATTCATTTCAAGACTTGATAACTTAATAAATGTATGCCTAAAATTAAGGTGGGGGCTCTGATCATGAGCTAAACAAACTCTGACTTAGGTACTTGATCTTATAGTTTAGATATTCAAAATATAAGTTTGAAAATTCTAATAAATTGATTCAGTGTTTTCTATAAAAATTATTAATATAAGTAATTCAGATAAAAATAAACATGTGATTCAAGTACGACTGGTTTTTACATTTTTTGCCTGCTAGTACCTATGATTTCATTTTTGCTTTTGTCTATGTGTTTACCAAGTTAAGTTATCAAAAAATACCAAATTTTATTCTGACTTGTTAACTGTAGACTTGTATTATTAAAAATTTCAAATCTTGTGTGATAAAAGTAATGGGAATGTTATTCCTATTATTTTGGAATTCGTCACCAGTTTTGTCTTACAAAATTTCAAAGTTTATATACATCTACATTCTAAATTATCTTTACTAGTATTAATAATTTTTACTTTTAGACAATATTTCAGGAATTATTTTATGTTTAATGAATTATAAAAATATTGGTAAATTTAACTTTTGAACGATGTTTATTTTTGAACAATGAAAGGTTTAATTTTAAAAGTTTTGAATAGTCATTTTTACTGTTACAAATACTCACTTCTTAAAACAATTTTTAGTTGATTGAGTCAAATAATAGGTAAATAATACATACATATATCTAAGATGTATACTTAAAGTTATTGTAATTACCTTATATTTATTAACTATAAATTAAATATGTAGGTATTAAAAACATACTTTTGTTGATTAAATAAAGTTTTGATATAGGTTATGGTTCTTTTTTATTATTATAAGTATTTTTTAAAAATGAACTAGCTAAATAACTTGTAAAACGATATAAATTAATGTTTACCAATTATGGGTAATTTTATTTTTAAATAAATATGTGTGGTATATCTATTATCTTTTAAATTTATAATTTATGGTTATTGACATTAATGTTTGATTGTTTAGATGATTGTTATCTATTGTCTGTGTAAATTTGAATTTAATATCCTTAGTTTCCCATATGTATTAACTTCCAAGTTTTTCCTCTTATGTTACTAATTGAGTTATAACTTATAACATTATATTAGAAAATTGAACTTTTTTTTTAACTTAATGTAAGACAGCCTTTTTAACATAAAGCTCAAATTATGTAATAATGACTTTAAATTTTAGCTTCTTACTTATTTTGACAATTTTGATTTTTGAGATATTATTTTCTTTTTTATTGAATTTTAAATTATTTTATAATTTTGTAACCTAAATAAATTAAGTATTTATATTTTTATTTAATTTTAAAAATAATTAAAAAAATGTCTTCTATTAGAGTGTATAGCAATTACATTCTTGTTTTTATTAAATCAAGGAAATTTTTTTAAAATTGTTCAAAAAATGATTAAACTAAAAAAAAAATTTAAAAAAAATATTTGATTTTTATATGACAACTAGTTAATTAAAATTATAAATTAACTAGGAAAATCTAAGTTATAAATTTGTTGTGGATAATTTATTAGTCTAGTTAAAAAGCAACTAACTAGTTAACTATTTTGATTTAAAATATTAATCATTGTTATGTAAATTGAAGTTAATTAAGAAAATACCAATATTAAGAACTAACTTTTATTTATATAATTATAAATACAATTTGTTAAATTAATTGAGGAAAATCTGTGTATCTTTATCCTTATGGTAAAGTTACTAATGTTTATAAATAGTATAAGTTTTTACAATTTTTGATAAACAAAGTTTGTATAGATGTACTGTTTCCTACTAAAAATATATGCACTGAACTCTGTCAAACTAGAATTTTTGGGACCATAAATAAATATATTAAAAGTATATTATTTACTGATTACTGTAAAACTAAAAAATATTATATGCATTTATTAAAAAAAGATAATATTAGCACTAGTATAAAATAGTTTCTATGGATTTTTGAAAAATTGTTTAAAAGATTATTACATAAAAAAGTATATTATTACTATAATAATATAAAAAAATAATAATAGAGGTTAAAATAAATATTTTTTGTTCATGACAACAAATTATTATATTTATATTACCTCTTTTAAGGATAGCTTTATAATAAGTAAATTGTTTGTTTTTTTTAGAAAAAATTTTGGTTTTCCTAAGTTTAAATACTTTTTAATTTAACCCATAGTTATTTTTATAATTTTGCTACTTATTGAATTGTGAAATCGCTGGAATATATTTTGTAAAGCCTTATTTGTTTTACTCTCATCTCTTAAATTTAACAATACTTATTTTTAACTGAGCAATAACTATGAAATTTGAATTAAGTTATAAGGTTTCAAACTAGGGTTTATTAATTTAAAGTAATAGACTTATGAAAATTCCATGTCTCCATTGCTTTATTTTAATAAATATTTATAGATTAAGTGTACACATAAAAAAAACAGTATAGTTTCAAACATAGATCATTTTTAATGGATATTTATTTTTCATTTAAATTTAACTTAAAGTATTTATAATAAAAAATATTTTAATCTTTTTAGTAAGCGAAGACGAAATGAAAAACCTGGAAAAGGTTTACGTCATTTTGCTATGCGTGTATGTGAAAAAGTACGCAGTAAAATGGTAACTACTTATAATGAAGTAGCAGATGAACTTGTTGCTGAGTATCCAGAGGGTAGTAATGCTGAACAAGTAAGTTTCAAAACTTAATATTTATAAGTTAAAAATGTTATGTATGAAAAGTATTATATTAAATAAATATTTAGGTTTTAAATTAGTTAATTAATGTTCTTTTGAAATGTTTAATCTTGATTAATATATGTTAAATAAGCACTGTTGAAAATTAAAGAAAATTAAAAATCAAGTTAGGTACCTTATAAATGATCAATGAAGTAAATTTTTTTAATATCATAAAATTGTGTACTTAAAAGTATGCCACATTTGAACGTATTGTCTCTATCTTATAAACATATAACATACCAAAATTTTCATTGCAATAATCCACTTTACCTAACAATTATGATTGTTTTAATATTTACAATTTAAAAAAGTTTATAACTGTAATTAAATTTCCAATAAAAACTTTCGAGGTACCATAAATAATAATTTAATTTTTATATTTTATAATTGGTCAATTCATTCTAATTCTAAATAAAACAGAGTAAAATAAATTATTTTGAACATACAACTTGCTATGTTGTACTTTTGTAAGATGTCGACAACACATGTGGATATTGTGTGCTCTTAACTGTAACTATAAATAAAAAACAAAACTATTATTTATTATAAGTTAAGTTACCAAATTTACTGATTATATAAAAAAATATTATAGATAGTAAATAAACTTTTGTTAAATAAAAAAAAAAATAAACTATTAATTGGGTACCTAGCTTTTATTATATAAAATTTAAGATCTCATGTCATCTTATATTTTTTATTTATTAGTATGATCAAAAAAATGTGAGAAGACGAGTGTATGATGCTTTAAATGTTTTAATGGCCATGAATATTATATCAAAAGAAAAGAAGGAAATCAAATGGATAGGATTACCAGTAACTTCATATCAGGAGTCTACAACATTAACTCGAGAACGAGAGGATTTAATGGCACGGCTCAATGAAAAACAAGCATTTTTGCATGAATTAATTGTTCAAGTATGTACTATTGTAATTAAATAACGTCTTTAGCTAATATCATTGCATATTTGAATATTTCTAATATTATTTTATTTAGTACCTACATATATTTTACTATTTATTATAAAATTGAATTTATTTATATTTAACAGCAAGTTACATTTAAACAACTTGTTGAAAAAAATAAAAAGTATGAGCAGATACATGGAAGACCGTCTTCTGCATCAGTTCTTAGTTTGCCATTCATTGCCATTAAAGCTGACCCTGGGACTGTAATTGATTGCAGTATTTCTCAAGACAAGTTAGATATTTTATAAATAAAATTATATTTTAACTGCTAATAATATTCATTGTATATAAATGTTTTTATTTATTGTTTTTTTCAGAAAGGAATATTTATTTGGATTTAGTAACAGTTATGAAATTGTAGAAGATATGGATTTATTAAAAAGCATGAACCTTTCATTAGGTATTTTTTTAAATATTTGTAGTATAATCAAACCATAAACATTGTTAATATATTTATTTAAATAGGTCTTAATACGGGCACAAGTACTGCAGAGCAATTAGAACAAGCAAAAACATGTGTACCAAAGAAATTACATGAATTTTTATCACGTATGTATTAAAAATAAAATTGAAATTAATTTATTAAAATGTATTATTTTAACTGTAATTGTATGTTCTAGGAATAGCAGTTGAATCATCAGCTTTAGATGTAGTAGAAGAACAGCCAAAAAAAAAGTTCAAATCTAGCTAAAGTGAGATGACTTTTGCATTGATCAATGCGTAATAATTATCAGAAATTTAATTAAAAATCACTCTATTTTTACAAAATATAATTTTAAGTTATGAGTAATGTAAGTTAGGTCACATTGCTTGTTGATGCATGAACAATTTTGGTGTTATTGGTACAGTCTAAATATATTTTTATTTTTACCAATAATGATATATAGTATGATGGGTAATTTTCTCTCTGTACAATTCTTGTAATTATTTGTCTATTGATTAGGGTTATGAAATTAAAAATATTGTTATACGGTTATTATTTGTTATCAAGCAATATCAAATTAATGACATGATATAAAACATTTACATCTACATTAATGTAGATGAAAGAATATTGTATATTTAGAATATTTAATTATAATAATTAAAATACTTACATCTCCATTAATGTGGATGAAAGAAATTTGTATATTTAGAATATTTAATTATAATTTATAATACTTATATGTACAAATATTTAAGTATAAAATAAAATATTGTATTATAATTTGTGTGAGAGAGAAAGAATGAGAGATAGAGTATTTGTGCCATAACAAGGACTGTATAATGTTATGGTATACAAGTATTTTTGTTGATTATTTTGATGTACTCATTTATCACGCCTGAATTTACCATGCTTTGTATCGATAATACCACTGTGTCTTTAAAGAAAGTATTAAGTTAACACATTACATGTATCATGTATATTCATACAAACATTGAAATATATTATGTAATGCATTTCATGTTGTATAAATTTAGTATTTTTATATTATTCCTTTTGTTTATACTTAAAAATTGATAATAAAATTAAATAGTATACAAATTAATATTGTCAATTTTTAAAATCTATGATAATTCAATGTCCATAAATTAGTACTTGAAGTATTTCTGATTCCAACCTTTATTTTCTTGAAGATATTTATTTTTTAGTCACTCCTTTAAGATTTATGGTTAATTTGTATTATTATATGCAAATAATGTATTAATTATTTTAATTAATCATGTTGGACCTTAAAAAAATTAATTTTATGGGTCTATAAATAAAAATCCATTTCCTTTTACAGAATTTAGCAAATAAACATGAAACTGTTATGTTATAGTGTTAGGTATTGTCCTCTTGAAAGGCCATTCTAGGCCATTGTAGAATATTTTTTATGTTAGCAGAATTTATGATTCTTGTGGAAACTGTTAGTTTTAAATTTGAGCAAAAATTAAATATACAATGACTTACAGTGTGTTTAAAGATAAAAATAAATTTTAATTCAGTTTGAATTATTTGTGTTAATGTGAACTTCGTATAAAAAAGAATTATCTGCATAGGTTTTTGAAGTGATTGTAAACTTGATTTATTCTTTACAATATTATAATGACTTATTATTTACTAGAGTAATAGAGTAATCATTTATAATATCTACTTATCTAACATTTATATTAATAAATTATAGAATATAGATGATTATTGATTAGTGTTAGTTCATTTTTAGTAACTTTTTAAAGATGCTTAAAAAAAAATATTGTATTTTAGGATTATAGAAGATAGTAAAATACTGTATAATATTACTCTACCTATATTATATAGTTCTTATCTTAAAATTAAATAGAGGTAGGAAGGTATATTGAAAATCATTTTTTCCATTTTTAATATGTATTGGATAGTTTTATATCCTTAGCTTTAATTTAACTTTAAGTATTTGTTTTGAAAGTGTTAGAATGTTGAGATCAAACGTCAATCATGAATTGTGTATAGCGGACTATAACCTAGTCGTATACGACTATAATTTATAAACTGATTGCAGTAATATGCAAATAAAGAAATATTAAAATACTGCAGTATCAATTATCAATTTAACTAATTTTAATAATAAGAATAGACTCGGGCCACTTTAGGTGCTACGTTGATTTAAAATGACAAATAATACTCGTGCAATCGTAAAATTGAGAATTGAGATAAGCATTAGGGTTGATAAAGGCGTATAATGGACCAAATAGGTTGATCCTACAAAATTATAAAACAAAGTCCATATTGCGGAGCTCTCGGACTACTGTTTACTTGGAGTTGATAATTTAATATTAGAACATGAAGATCTTAACGCTAGTCGTCATAATAATTTGTTATTTAATATGTAAGATTATTTTCATCTGAATATTTTATTTACCCATTTATTTCAATCGATAATGAAATGACGTGGATTAAGTAATTAATAGTAAACAGTTTTAACTATTGAATTGTTAATAATAATGATAATGATGATGTGTTTGTTCACTCGAATATGGTCTTTTGGCTTTATTCATTATTGCTACCCGGTTAATAGTTAATACCTACCACAGACCAGGCAGCTTGCTAGTGTAAACGGGCGTAATACTATTCTAATATGAGAGGGAGGCCTAACTCAATGTCTAATGCAATGCATTATCATATATAATACCTAATATCTATCGTTATAATATTATTTAAATTGTTTGATCCGAAACTATTAAATTCTGAAAAAAAGTTTTTGTGGCTTTTATTTCTAAATGCCCACCTTTGCTTAAAGAAAACAAACCTCAGTACCACTTTGACTCATTATAATATAATTCTAAAGTACACAAGTGTTTTTTTTTTTTAACTATGCTCGTGATTGTCTAAGGATTTTGAAATTTAATTTGTAGTAAGTTCATTTTTTGAACATTACATGCTTTATGTTATTCCTTGCGTCCACTTATCGAAAATTTTTAAAATATCGTCTGATGAATGCCCATTTCATATTTTGAAATTATCACCGATTCTAAAAAACAATTCTTCACATTAAGTATAAAGTAAATATTGATATCGAATGAAAAGTTAAGTCTGTTCCTATTTTTGTACCTTGCAGGCGATAACTTTCATAATTTTGGACTATCACAGCCAGCAATGTATAGACGTATAGACATACATTTTATCACTTTGATCTGAGTACCTTCGTTTAGGTATAGCAAGTAAGTAAGTACTACCTAATACACTTAGATAATTATTTTTATTTTTAATTAATTCCGATCTTTTTCGATTTTAATTAATAAAAATATTTATTGAATTTTGTTGTTGAAATAGAAATTGACATGCGTTGTAATATCAACTTATTTTATCAGGGTAGAATGACTAGGACGGCTAAGTAGATACTAACAATATAAGTAGTTTAATGTATTTTCGAGCTCTGTAATGTGTCTACAATTGTAAAAGTTAGTCGTCCATTGGATATAGTGGGTACTTATACAATATAAATCGCGATAACCGAAAAATTTGTTAGATATTTTTTACGCATGTATGGTATACTTAATATTTCTAAACTTGCACTCGTACTAACAACTTGCTTAATATACTTTCAATATCTATTTTTCTGTGCGCTGAGTGTAGTGAAATTTTAAACTTTGACCCTATTTCAATATTTTGCTACGCAAAAATTATCAATATTATTTACCAGTAGTATATATTACGGTAGGTAATATTCTAAGTATAGTTGTAAATGTATTAACAAATATTTGATTTTTACAATATTGCCTATATTGCCTGTTTATGTAGAAGAAATGTGTTTTTTTTTTATTGATAATTTTTGAGGACATAGTTGAACTTTTTAGTACTTCTATTTATGAATATCTAAGTTGGTGTTTGGTTGGATATTAGATTGAAATCTATGCTTTAGTTGCGAATTTTGATACGAAATATTAGTACTAATGCTGGTGGTAATATAATAAATATTTAAACATTTAAATATTTAAATATTTAATGAAATCAATAAAAAGCTAATAATAGGTAGTATTCTACCTTAAATATTATCTGGTGACCCACGTTTGGTCTACTAAGTATAGGTATTCTATAACCAATGATATTATACTAATGCGTATTGAATGCTGATATTGAAGTGACGGCTGTCTATTGGTTATTGTTATTTGTTTAAGCATATTGATTCTTCAAAATTATTGCATAACAATTTATATTATAACATATATATTTTAAGATATTATTCTATTTTGAAAAATAATCTTATTTACACAACACATAAACAAAGTAAATCTATTATAAAGATTATTATAATTTATCAACCTACGCTTTCGAGATTATCAACAAAAAACTAATAACGTTAATTCAGCTCATGTACATAAAACGTTTGTTGTTTGTTTATAAATAATGAATATTTATTTTGAAAGTGTAAATAATATTAATTTTGAGACTAAAATTCTCTGTAAAAAATTATTTTAATGATAAATTATGTAATATTATTCCATCAGAAAGTGTTACATTAAATTATTACAGTAAGCAAAGTGATTCTTCTTCTTTTATAAAAAACACTATATAATATATTTCTCTACTCCACAAATTTAATAATTTAAGTAGTTTCATTAAATAATTATTATGGTAATTGGCTACTGCATATTGTAGAGTTATCGTGTTATTTTTTTCGTAACGCGCGATGTATTACGGATTATTCAGTTAAGATTAAATTTAAATCCATATTATACAATCCAATTTAAGAATTTGTACAAAGTATAAAGATAGTAATAAAGATTATACTAATGGATTTTTTTTTTTTAATTTTTGTGTGAACAATATTGATTCATGAGTATATAATAGACAAACGTGTAATGATTTAGTACTTTAGCAGTGTGTAAATTCAACTATGTAGACTACTTATTTAATAGTCTAAGGTTTTGACACGAAACAAGAAGAGTGATGTTGTTCATTCTTGCGCATAATAGGTACTTGATAGTTGATACATACAAGTGGAAGTTCAGACATTCCTTTCGTATTGAAAAGTTAAATTTCTTAAATAATACCATCATTTCCTTAAATTCTCAGTGAGATTCGTATTTGTTATAGCAATAAATATATTTATGTTACTTATAAGTAACAGGAACAAAGTTTTGCGGAAGTTGGATTATTTAGTGTGTGTAAATATGACTGTTTATTAATTATACGTTGCATTTTGAAAATCCGGATTGAGTGGAAATTTTAAGAGAAATCAATTGAAAATATTATGCTTGATAAGACATATCGCAGTAATGTGTGTATTATATTTTGTTTAAAATATTAATAATTTTTAATGTTTATATTATTTTTCATCCATAATTTTATACTAGAATTATAACTCTTACTTCTTAAAAAAAATTTAAGAGAGGTTGGTTAGTAATGTGAACAGGAAGTCCCTTTGATACCTACCTGAAATTTTAACATTTTACACCTCGTCTCACCTCTCTATTCGTTTAGGGCCATCTTCAGTATGGTGCAGCCAAGATTCTGTAAAGAAGATTTAAATTTAAAATTTAACTATAATTTTTATAATTAATAATTGTTAATTTTATTGTATTATTATTTTAATATTTTTATGTACATAATGTGTTAGAAGTAATATAAGTATAATTATAAACTTTTTCAATATAAATAAGGGCTATCAATTTATTTTATCATATCTCATACATATAATTTGTATATAATAAAATCTAAACAAAATACTCAGTAATCAATTGTTAATTTTTAAATTATAAATTATAATTTTAATATCATAAATCAATAATCATAATATAAAACAGAAACGTAGTAAAGTACTTTTCTAAAATTTCGTATACATAATACTATCGGCCATTATTATACGGACAGTACCTACCTATACCTATTCTAAAATTTGGTTAAAAGAGGTAAATTTACATCACATATTTACCCTCAACATTTCTAGTGTATTATACAATATTTTTTAACTGTCTGGTTGGGTTTAGCTTACACTGTAAGTGTTTCGGGAGTTTATAGCCGTCAAACGCTTTAATGGACCAAGGAGAACAAAATGGATGACGAGATTAATTGGCAATCGTCGAGTGATCAAAATCGAAAAATTTGAAGAATAAATTTAAACGTTTTTCAAAACGTAGCAAACCATCAAAGCATTTGGATTGTTTGTTCTTTGTGAACCGTTGATTTGATTTTAACAAGTTTATTCACTTGCACGTTTAAGGATAATTCGTGAGCTTATATTATTATTGTTATTACATCACGGATGGGAGGAGCTCGTACTCTGCATGGCGGTTCTTAATGGAAAACATAATATGTTCGGTATAGCATAAATATTAAGTTATTTTGTCGCCGTGTATAAAAATGTAGTATGCACTAGCGTGTCGCATCCGATGACGTGTCACGCAGGTTCACGACTTATTTTCGTATATTATGATATCCATATTACAAAACACCGTGACATCGTGTATTTAATAATATATAATTGTATTTATTCATCGTCGTTTTCGTCTTCGTTATTTGGACATCATAAAATAATAATAGATATTTTATTGTACATATACGTGCGCGCGCACCGCGTCCACGCGCAACACTAGTACGGTTTCGTCGGGAGGAACAAAATAATGAGTCAACAGCAATCTACGGAAGAGGAGAAACTTGCTCGTCGACCGTCGACGCGAGCGTACTCGTGTATGTACCTGCTATTAAACTATATTTGGTTTATATTTTAATATAATTTGTTTGTCGCATCCCAACTTTTGGTACAATTATTGATATTGGACAATTATCGGACCATAAGATATTTCTGCGGCATGTACCGGTTAGTAGCTGGTGCGGCGTCGCGTCAACATTCGCGTATCGTCGTTGCCGCTGCCCGACGTGAGTCCGGTTCCACGACCGCGGAGTCGAGAGTACCCTACGACCGACTTGGAGTGGGCGTGCCGAAAGAGACTTGGCCCGGAGAGAAGAGGTAAACTAATATACATCATATACAAAATAATAAATATATAACACGTGCACAGTTACCCATATCGTCGACCCGCCGATCCGCAGCGGTTCAACGACCGTTTTTTGTTATGTTTTCGATTAATTTCTAGAGTGGCCCTAGTACCGAATTCCGTGGAACTCTTGACGAAACTTGGCTGGAACGTAAGAGTCGAACGAGACGCTGGCATCGAGGCAAAGTTTAGAGATGGAGATTATGAACTCGCTGGAGCCGAGATCGTTTCAAAAGAAAACGCATTCGATTCAGGTAAGCCGTTAAGTTACAAATCACGTCTTTGAAATGTGTGTTTTGAAAAATGTTTATTTTTGTATATTATTTAATTCTAGACTTCGAGTATACTATTATATTGTCTAAATTATTTATGTGTTAGATTACAAGATATTATATCAGTATACATTTAAAGATTGGATAGAGGAATTTACATTACCTACCCTGCAAGGGCGGATTTAAAAATTTGCCGCCCCTGTGTCAAAAACAAAAAAATTACCGCCCTTATTTAAAAAAAAAATCACCTCTGTACTACAAAATTTCCTTACGTGATAATATTTTCTATGTATTATGCAATTATTTTTTTCATTCAACTAAAATTCAATAAAAAACGTTTTGATTCAAATATAGTATATTATCTTTATTCTTATTATACAAGAAAAAAATAATAAATTTATTAAATAATTATTTGGTTATAAAAGTAGTTTTAATGTTAATTATTTATTTTTAAATTGAAAAATTTAAGAAAAAAATTAAGTATTTTTCTATAAGTAGGTACAAGAATAAAATAAATATTAAATACAATTTTACTGCATATAAAAAGCCGCCTTCCATAAATTTGTCGCTGCATAGTTCGCAGTGCCTAAAATCCGCCTCTGTACCTACCTAATACCTACTTACTTATTTCAATTACTTAAACTTGAACATGAACATCGAAGGGTTCCCATGTCGCTGTACTCGCTTAATTTAAATTCGTATAAAGTAATATTATTAAGTATCATAAACTTCACTTTAAAATTATTGAAGTCCGCAATTTAAAACTTTAATTTAGGTATACATATGATCTTTAATTTAGAGATTATTATCTAGATATTTACAATTTACCATAATCTAGATAATACATATATGTATAGGTGTAGTTGGGGGGTTTGAGGAGGCTTAGCCCCAGCTTGGAAAATAACCTCCCTAAATGCAGACGAAGCCCTCCACGAGTCAGAATATGCCTACCCTTAGGAAGGCTACAGCCTCCCAAAAAAATTGACCACCCTACGCCTATGCATATATGTAGTTTTACTGAATTTGGCAATTTGTATTTTTATGACAAAATTTAATATAACGAATTTAAAATTTTGAACTGAAAATCAGTAAACAATCAATCCAATTGTATTATTAATTGTGCAAATTATAAATCATAAATATTAGTTTTATTCATTAAACAAAATATAATAATGCAATAACCATTTGTAAATATATTATATTGATGTATTATAAATTATTATGTTTCTATTAATTATTATTTATTATTGTTAATTCCAACCATTCTAAAACTGACAAAAACTAGTAGAAAAAAAGTATTCTTATAGAAATTGAAAACTTTTTTAAATATTTGAATATGTATTCTGAATGCTTCACTTATTCAAATACGTATTTATAATACAAAATAAAAGTGTTCTTTACAAGACTGTTTTTGGGTAAGCATTAAGTACCTATTTTTTTTTATTTTTAATCTCAATAATTGACAGTAATAATGATAACCAAATTAACATTTATGATTTAATATTGACTGTTTAATTTTAAATTATACATAATACCTAAAACTATCTTATCGCCTTTTTCATATTTACGCTACAGTTGGTAGTTTTTAAGAGTGATATTATCATTCTTGAACCCGAATTGACCCTGTCTTTGTAATAACATTTTTGATTAATTCCAATAAACGCTATTCTCCTATGCAAATTTTTTTTCTTTAATTTTGAGGAGTACGTTTTTTGACCTACTCAGATCTCTTTACAAATTTATAGGTAGGTACATGTTTTAGATTTATTTTTACCAATAAATATAATTATATTACTATATTGTCAAGTTGAAGTTTTACACATTTTATAAAGTTCCACTCATCAAATAAATACTTTAATTATTTCTATCAAAATTACTTAATAATTAACATTTAGATCAATAAGTCACTAATAACTGATATCGTTTACGATATAGGTAACCCAACAATTTTTAAAATTTTAATGAATGAAAATATTATGAAGTTTGGTAAAAGGTTATTTGCGATTTGGTAATTTGGTATACTCAGTATAATTCGTGTCTATAAATGTCTTAACATAGGTCATTCTTGATGTCAATATTCATCTATTATCTTATTATTAAACATATGCTATACATTTTGTAAATACAAAATGTTATTACTTATTACAATCATTTTTAAGTATATACACATTTTATAGATAATATATTTTATGATTTATAAAATTTACACGTTAACCTTTATTAATATTGTTTGATATTTTCGTATAATATATGTTATTATGTCAAATATATAAATAGGTAATAGAAAATAGATAATTTATTATTTAAATCATTATCTTAGTTAGTTAAAAATCGAAGTTTATAGTGTTTTTTAAATATAATTGTAATAAGTTAATAACCATTAATATAAAATATTATTTTAATTTTTGGTTTTTATTGAAAATTTTAGTTTATTTTCATCAATATTAATTATTATTATACCTTTTATAATCTGTATGTATACAAATGTATTAAACCCTATTTATATAAGTTTTATTGTTTAATCTATCCTTAAATTATTTATGTTTTATATTTAAAAACGGCGTATTGTAAATCAATTAAGGCGCATTAATTAAGAATCATTTCTATAATCTTTTTATTAAAATTATTTTAAACGTTGATAAGTATAAGACTTTATCTATACAAACCTATATAAATCAACAGGTTTTTTTTAAAATTTATCAGTGATTTATTTTATTTAGTTCAATATACTTTAGTTTAGGTATACTGTACTCGTAATAAATTAATATAAAAACTTTTTTTTAAATGTCTGAAGGAGTTTGAGTTCAAGGGTTTTGTTTTAAATTATGTAAGAGATTAGCGAGTACAATATCTATTTACTGTGCTATGATAGCTTTAACTACTTAATTAGAATTAATTATAATTATTAATCAGCATTCAGCAATATGTTTTAGTACATATATATTATGTTGCTATAATGTATTATTATTATTATTTACATCATTGAGGTTTAGGTACCTACGCAATATAATTTTATGACGTATTTTACGCTTATTTATTGTGTATTTATTATCAATTATTATCTTATTGTTGTAGATACCTCGTAATTGTTATGTGTCACAAAAACGATTGATATTAGGATTAAACTTAGTTGGAAATAGCACGAGCTTTAGTCTTTAATAAACACTAAAAAAAAGGTTATCTTAATTCACACTAAATGATTTATATGTAAAATGTAATTTGTAATTTAATGTATATAAATAATAAATAAATATCTACTATATATTATGAAACACTTTTTTATTAATACACAATTTTTTAGCGTTACCATTTATTATAGCACTTATCAACACACATGTATAAATTGTATATGCTAGTATTTAAATCTTAACATGCTTTTGACTTATTACGGAAAACAATAAAGATATTGCTACTTGCTAGTATCTATATAATTTAATATACTTTATTAATTATAGAGATAATACTATGAATATTATGAAATTGTGCCAGTGGCGTATTTACAGGGGAAATTAGGAAGATATATCTTCTCTCCTTAAATCTTTTACTTTTTTAAATTTATATTTATGTGATTATAGTTGTGTTTTTTCTGTTTATAATTTTCATATATAATATGATAAAATGCTGAGATGTTTGACATTGAATATTTTGGGTATACTTCCTAGGTACCTCAAAAAAAATCTTAGATACGCCTTAAGATTGTACAGTTGATATAATCATGTATATAGAACAATAATTTAATAATTGTATAAACTTTAAAATATTTATTAAAATATCATGGTTTTGATTAATATTTAAATTGATTTTTAACATCGTATAGTTTAAACAGTTTGTTAAAATTTTCAGATGTTATACTTAAGGTCAGACATCCCATTCCAACCGAGGTGCCTCTGTTTAAAAACGAATCCACATTGATATCATATTTTTATCCAGCGAAAAATCATGATTTAATTAAATCACTGGCAGTAAAAAAAATGAATGTTTTTGGTAAGCTATATATGTTCTTATACCTAATAGTTATGATTGTCGCGTGCATAACTTAAATACATTTTTGTATGGGGGAGCAAACTTTATTTTATGTCAGTATAATACTAAAACCACCGATAAGCTTTACTTAATCTGTAGTATAACGAATTGGTAATTTATCTAATAGATATCTGAATATATCATATCATATTATAAATATATGATACGTACCCATATAAAAAAACAAAAATCAACTATTAAAATACCTAGCCCAAGCTACTTTTTGTTTACATATCAAATGATTCACCATTCACCAAACATGCTCACTTAATTTTTTCATATGTTAAAAATGTATTTATAAAGATCGTATTTTCAAATACTTTAATTTTCTTGTTCTATTTAAAGAATGTCATTAACTATGGTGAACAATTTTATTTTTTTAAATGAAAATTTATTTATTTTACTGTAAATAATGAAGAAATGTTCACATTTTATTAAAATAAAATTATTATCTAAATAAAAATTTTAACAAATAGTTTAGTTTTTGAGTTATTAAAATATATATTATTTACTAAGTACTAAGTACTTAAAATTTAAAAAAATATAAATTTGATGTAATATTTATAATCTAGTACTTTTATATTCAAACAATGAAAAATATTATAATAAAATAGATTTATATTATTTTAATTATTATATAATATTTAACAAATCAGCTTCATATCTTTACAAATTTATATTAAATAATATTTTTCAACTCTCTTTAATTCGAATTACTTATTTCTTATTTTCCCTCAATAATTCAAACTTATTTCATAGAAAACCTGTATAAATCGAATTTTAAACTTGATATCCTGAATTCCAAATAACCGAGTCTACTGTACATAGTTCGAATTTTAATTTTGATAAATACCTATATCAATATTTTCAAAAAAAAAATCATCTGCTTAACAATTTACAAAAAAATGGCGATTCTAATTTTTTTTTATATATAAACTAAAACATTTTTTTTACTTATCCGTTTAAAATATAATGTGTTTTTAGAAAGAACTCCTAAAAATCTAAAATATGTTTTCAATAATATTTAATTAATCATTTTCAGTTTTAAGGGCATTTGATCGTTAAATTTTTAAAGGCGGTTACTCTCCTATAATTTACGTCTTTGATGATTATTATAAAATGTGCTATTTATTTTTTAATTTAAATTTAATTTCCAGCAATGGATTGTATGCCTAGAATATCCAGAGCCCAAGTTTTTGATGTATTAAGTTCCATGTCAAACGTGGCTGGTTACAGAGCTGTCATTGAAGCTGCAAATCACTACCCAAGATTTTTAGCTGGTTTAAAATTAATATTTGTTTATAAATCCCATACATAATATTTGAACATATTGTTTTATAAATTATAATTATATTTCAGGACAAATAACTGCGGCTGGGAAGTTACCACCAGCTAAAGTATTTGTGATTGGTGGAGGTGTAGCTGGTTTGGCCGCTATTGCACAGGCTAAAAATATGGGAGCCATTGTCAGAGCGTTTGATACACGGTCTGCTGTCAAAGAACAAGTTGAATCCTTAGGAGCGCAATTTTTGACTGTTTCTATTCAGGTATGTAGTGTATACAATCTCTTAATAATTAGTAAGCGTGATTGGTAATTTAATTCTGTTTTTGATCAAGTTGGTTTTTTTTTTTTTTTAGGAAGAAGGATCAACTTCTGGGGGTTACAGTAAAGAAATGTCTAAAGAATTTATAAAAGAAGAAATGGAGTTGTTTTCTAAGCAACTAAAAGATGTAGACATTGTTATATCAACTGCATTAATTCCAGGAAAACCGGCACCCAAGTTGATTTTAAAAGTATATATACTTTATGCTTAATATTTTGCCATATTTAAATTAGTGTGAAATATTCTAAAATGTAGATAACTTTTAGGAACATATTAAAAACATGAAACCTGGAAGTGTTGTAGTTGACCTAGCTGCTGAAGCGGGCGGGAATATTGAAACAACTCGTATTGGCGAAATTTACACTTATAATGACGTTGTGCATATAGGAATAACTGACTTGCCATCTAAACTGCCATCACAAAGTTCTTCTTTGTACTCAAATAATATATCAAAATTTTTACTAACTATAGGCAGTGATAAACAGTTTTGGATAAATTTAGATGATGAAGTTATAAGGGGAAGCATTGTTTTGAAATCAGGAGTGTTATTGTGGCCACCACCGCCACCTCCACAACTTGAAGTACCAAAAGAGAGTAAAGTGGTTTCAAAACAAATTGATATTATCCCTGTTGATCATCTTAGAAAACATTTGAAAGATTCGTTGGCAGTTACTACAGGCCTTGGAGGTTTATTGGCACTTGGAGCTTTATCTCCTAATCATCATTTCTCTATTATGGCATCTACATTTTCATTAGCTAGTATTGCTGGTTATTATACAGTTTGGGGTAAGTGTCAAGTGTTATTATACGTTAATTATTTCTATTTTTTATCATCATGAAGTATTACGAAAACATTTTTTTATTTATATTATTTAGATGTGACTCCTGCGTTGCATTCACCATTAATGTCCGTTACTAATGCTATATCGGGAATAACAGCAGTTGGGGGTTTATTATTAATGGGTGGATCATATTATCCTACAGACGCGGTACAGGTAATAACTATCCTTCACACTTTCATTCAATATTGATTTAAAATAATAATAATCATTTTTAGGGATTAGCTGCAACAGCTGCACTTTTATCGTTTATTAATGTATTTGGTGGATTTGTAGTGACTCAGCGTATGTTACAAATGTTCAAAAGGTAAATCATTGTTATGCTCATTTAAATTTATGCTTTCTCCTTTTATAATAAATTATTCTAAATAAAAAAAAAATATGTTATTAATTATTATATTTAGACCAGACGACCCACCAGAATACAATGCATTATATTTGATACCGGCTTCTGTATTTTTTTGTGGTTATACATGGGGTATTATGAATAGCTTACCAGAGATACATAATTTTGCAGCACTGGGGTCTTCTTTATGTTGTATTGGTGCAATTGCTTCTTTGAGTTCACAAAAAACAGCTCGCTTTGGAAATAATTTAGGAATAGTCAGTATTTTAAAATATATTATTTTAATTATAATATATACCTTGTGAATTTTTAATTTAATTTAATTATAGATTGGAGTCAGTGGTGGAATTGCTTCAACACTTGGTTACATTGCACCATCCGCAGAAGTTTTATCTCAAATGATAGCGTGTACTGGCCTTGGAGGTGCAATTGGTTCGATTGTAGCAAAACGAATACAAATTACTGATCTACCTCAACTTGTTGCAGGATTTCATAGGTATACACTAGGAAATAATCAATTTTCTCAATTTAATATAGTTTTTATTTTTAGTCTTGTTGGTTTAGCCGCAGTGTTTACTTGTTTAGCAACATTCATGCACGATTTCCCATTATTTGAAACTGACCCAACTGCAACTGTTATTAAGACATCATTATTCTTAGGTTCATCAATTGGTGGAATCACATTTAGTGGGTCGTTAATCGCTTATGGAAAACTACAAGGAATTTTGGCTTCAACGCCATTATTGCTTCCAGGAAGACACACAATAAATATGGGCCTTCTTGCCGGAAACTTAGCTTCTTTGGCATATTTTTTCTTTGACTCATCAATGTTTGGAGGCTTAGCATCATTGTCATCTGCTACTGCTTTTTCGGCAGCTCTAGGATTATCGCTAACCTCATCTATCGGTGGTAACTATTTTACTAATACATTTATATATTTTTTTGAAATATTAACAAAAACCTTATGCTATTATATTTCAATAATTAAAAGATACAACAAAAATTAAAGGATAATAATGAACATGAAGGTATCAAAAAATGAAAAAGATAAGAAAATTAAATTTATTGGGTGAAATTTGGAGTTTAATAATAATGATAGGTTTAAAAATAAATTGAACTACATTAATGACTTAAATTTATATCTATTATATAATTGTATGAATAATTATTTTATTAATTGAATAATAAATGTTTTAGGTGCTGACATGCCAGTCGTAATCACAGTGTTAAACAGTTATTCAGGATGGGCATTGTGTGCTGAAGGGTTTATGTTAAATAATAACTTGATGACAATTGTAGGGGCTCTAATTGGATCCTCTGGTGCTATCTTGTCTTACATCATGTGCAAGGTTAGGAATAAGTTATTTTGCATAGTAGTAATTTTGGAGTTTAAATTATACAACTATTGTGTACCTATTTAAAAACTGATTAAAATAAAAATATGTTTAATATCTTGTTTCAAGGCAATGAATCGTTCATTGACTAGTGTTATACTTGGTGGCTTTGGTAATAAACCCGTTAAGTCCACTAAACAAGCAGAAATAGCTGGAACATACATAGAAACAAGTGTTGACCAGGTAGCTGAACTCATGATCAATTCAAAAAATATTATAATCACACCAGGTGAGATGAAAAAATATTTGTTCGATGTCTCATACTTAACTTTTATTATTATTTAATAATTTGATATTTTTTAACTTAGCTCTTAAGTTTAATTAAAATGTCTTATAGTAATAGAATGTGCTTTATTTTTATATTTATTGGGAAACTATATGTTTAATTATTCATACCATATAATAGATTATAAATGGAAGTAAAGAAGCTTTTGGTTTTATAAATTTAAAAATTAAAAATTTTTTTATTAAGTATAAAATCTAACCATAATCATTTTTAAAATTGTATTAGCTCTTTTGAATTTAAAATAATAACATCCATATTAGTGAGTAAATTCCAGTAATTAACCAATTTACAATGAATAACAACTTTTAATTTATCCGTTCAATTTTTTTTTACAAAATAATTATAATTAAATATTTCACAGGTTATGGTTTATGTGTTGCTAAAGCACAATATGGACTGGCTGAAATGGTTTCAATTTTAAAAAAAACTGGAAAAACTGTCCGTTTTGGTATTCACCCTGTAGCAGGTATTTTGTTTGCTTAGCTTTATCAGATGATAGTTTTTACTCCCTATAAAAATTGTATGCATATAATTGAATATATTTATCTTAGGTCGCATGCCAGGTCAGTTAAATGTTTTGTTGGCAGAAGCTGGAATCCCCTATGAAGATATGTTAGAAATGGACGAAATCAATGATGATTTTAATAAAACTGATTTAGTGTTAGTGGTTGGTGCTAACGATATAGTGAATTCTGCTGCTGAAGATGACCCAGATTCTGTCATTGCTGGAATGCCAGTTTTAAAAGTCTGGAATGCAAATCAGGTAAAATTAAATGATAAAAAATTAACCAGTATTTAGTAGGTGTCTAATTATTTTTGTAATTTAGGTTATTGTTATGAAGCGATCCTTAGGTTTTGGATATGCAGCTGTTGAAAATCCAATATTTTACAAGCCAAATACCAATATGTTATTAGGAGATGCTAAAACAACATGTGATCAGTTATTGGCTAAAATTAAAGCTAATCAATTAATAAATTAAGTGTATTATTTATGATTGTAATTATAATGTTAATTTTGTATGCTAATATAATGTTTTTATACTGAAATTGTTGTATTATTTGTCTAAAAGTTAATTTAAATCTTTTAATTATTAGAATTTAATAAATAGTTTGAAAACAATAAATTAGGAATGTAAATAGTATACATTTTTTATTGTACTATTTTTATTAGAATTAAATTATAATTTTATAAACTTACCTACATTAATTCTATTTTATGTTTTTAAATTAGTTTTTTCTAAGAACCTTATAATTTAAGACATGGTTTATAGATATGGAAAGCTACTACCTAAATCATGCATAATTGTAATGGATAACGCTTTCTATCATTTTATGCTTTTAAACAATTACTCTAAAAGTAATGCTCAAAAAGCTGATGTACAGGATTGGATGAGAAATCAAAGCATTAATTTTTCAACACTTGAAACATTAGCTGAACTGTTAGATTAGTATTAACCTAGGTAACCTAACCTAACCTTAGTTAGATTAAGTTGCGAATTCAACAGGCCATGAAGTAATCCGTCAGTCACCATACCTTGTCAATATAATCCTATTGAACTCATATGGACACAGATCAAAGTAGAATTAGCAAAATAAATAAAAATAATACTTTTTAAATGGAAGACGTTGAAAGATTGATATACTAGGAACGATTAAATATTTAAAAGTGACTAGGAAAAATGTGTCGAACATGTTGAAAAAATTCAAGATGAATATAATAAGAAAGAGAAATTAAGAGTTAGCCTGTTGGAGCCAATTATTTTAATATTCGCATCTAATGACAGTGATTTTGGCGAGTGAAGATGACGTCGAAACACTTAAAAATTATTTTTTTATTATTATTATTTTATGATATTATGCTTGTATGTAATTAAGTTTTTCCATCAAAATAATATTTGTAAATTGTTTTTATATTAAACATTATGTACATGGTTTATAAAATAAACAGATCATTAAAATATCGCTCTATTCTATTGCAAAAATTATACTCATAGGTATTATAAATAATTTGATGTTTAAAAAAACGCGGGTTATATGTTTGATGATTTGACAACCACTATCACAAAACTGCCGCTTGGCGCAGACGGTCGGCGTATATTTTCCGTGTTTCCTACTATGATCCGTGACTATAATAGATAAGACAGGTTGATAGATATATTTCGATAAACGTTATCAGACATCAAAACATTCGAAACACGTGTATTCATCTTTATGTTTTACTTATTATAAAATCTGAGAACAATACTTTAATTTCAGTACACAAATACCTGAGTAGTAAGTACACAACAGACAGCAATAATTAGTGTTACAGTATCATAAACTCGGTGGTTACAGTTCAAGGCGTTCGATATTGGATACTTTACAGACTTCTAATAATAAGTAGAATTATTTTAATTAACTCAACAGTTTTACAATATGGGTTCCAAACGTAAATCTACCGTTAAGAAAAATGTAAGTATTTCATTATTTGCATCTATGTATGATTTGTTTAGCGTTTGAAAACATAATTATATCCTAGAATAAATTAGCTATGTGCCTATGTATGTAATATAGTTTCAAACTTGTGTTATATTTTCATCTTAAGGAAAATTTAATAGTTACTTTATTAAAAATTTATAACAGAGTTTAAATTTAAATTTTAAAGTTTTAGACATTAATTGATGTTTCATTTATTTGTTTATTTTATCATTTATTCGATGAAAACAGAAACGGTTGAAGAAATTAAAGAAAACTGTGTATGAAGAACCAGAAGAATTGAAAAGAGCTCCACATTCATTTGTTATCCACCGAGGACAAATTGGTAAAAGTCTGTTACAATTGGTCAAAGATTTTCGAAAAGTTATGGAACCATTTACTGCTTCTTCATTACAAGTAATTCAGAAATATAATTATTAATTTAAAGTGCAGTACCTCATACTCAAGTATATGATTCATTATTTAACCTTCTTCCTTTGAACAGGTTTACAAAAAAAACACAATTAAAGATTTTGTCGCCTTAGCGGGTCCAATGCATGTTTCACATTTGTGCGTATTCACAAGCTCAGAAACTGGGGTTAATTTTCGTGTGGCCAGATTACCTCAGGGTCCTACAATGACATTTAAACTACATAACTATGCTTTAAGCAAAGATGTTGTGTCATCTTTGCGCAAACAAATGGTAAATCCAAAATTGTTCAGTCATGCCCCGTTGATTGTTATGAATAATTTTACTGGTGAAGGACTACATATCAACCTAATGGCTACTATGTTTCAAAATATGTTCCCAACCATCAACGTCACAAAAGTAAAGACAATACTGATCATATTATAAAACTAAATATTAATTTTATTTTTTCCTATATTAAAACTAGGTAAATTTGAATGATATTAAAAGATGTGTTTTAATGAACTACAACACTGAAACAAAATTGATTGATTTTAGACATTATGCTATTAAAACTGTTCCAGTTGGCTTATCTAAAGGTGTAAAAAAAATTGTTCAAAGTAAAGTACCTGATTTATCAAACTTTGATGACATTGATGAATTTTTGTTAAAGTAAATAGTCAATATGCAATCTATCTCTATGCGTTTAAATTTATTATTCTAAAATGACATTTAATATTTTGTAGACCAGAATTATTGTCTGATAGCGAATTTGAAGAATCTACGAATTCTAATGTTGTTGTTCCACAAAAATTAGTGAGTCGAGGCAACATAGTAGGAACTCAGTCTTCCATAAGGTTGAGTGAACTTGGTCCAAGACTCACATTACAGGTAAAATCATAGAATAACAAGTTTTATTTTTTTTATGAACCATGGTTAATCAAAACTATTAATATGTTAAAAATGGTATAGTTGATTAAAGTTGAAGATGGACTTATGACTGGCGATGTGATGTTCCATGAATTTATCAAAAAACCAGACGATAAAACAAAAGCGGAAGAGGAGGATTAACTATAAAAATTCATAACTTTTATATATTTATCATAATTATATAAAAAATGAAATAATGTATGTATCATGTTTTTTGTTTATAATACAATTATCAGTTTTTAGTGATTGTTTTGAGATGTTTATTTCGTAAATATCATGATAGAAATGATTAGATATAATCATGTAGCACTGATACATTTGTAATGTTGATGTCAAGTGCATCTTAAGATAGATTGAGTTTCCCAATTTAAACGTCGTACAGTTAACATTTTCTACAGAAGACTATTAAATTCCATGGTGTACAAAATATACATTAAGTCCATAGTTTTGATGTGATAATTCTTGGTTAATTTAATTATAGTAAGTATAAACTTAAGCTATAATCATATTTAAAATGTACATAGGAGGTGATACAATGGATGAGATAGGAACATATCCCTAAAAATTAGTCCTTAACTAAAAAGTTATATATTCTTACTTTTTTGTTTAAATAGATATACTTGTATATTAAAAGAAAATTAATTTGAAGAAACATTTTTTATACAAATTCTAGGTAAAATTTAATTTTGATCTTTTATCCTCAAATTTATACTATTTAAGTAAATTAAAATTGATGTTTAATGCTTGGAATAAATACAGAAAAAACAAATTAATCTTAAGTAATTCCCTTACGTAATTTAGTAATTAATAATTAAATTATTATAATACTGGATATTTAAAATATTTAATATTTTAAAATTAATTAGGTGAAGTTTTTTCAGCAGTTAATTTGTGGCAGATTGCCCAACCAGGTATCAATTTATATTGGATGATGACTGATTGATAGACACTAAATTATTCTTGTTGGTATGTATGTATTTATTTATTTTTTTATTTTTAAAATAGCAACAGGACCTAACCAACAAGGACTTTGAAAATCACTTTCTTGTAGATGACCAATTTTTAGACATCTAAAATCACTACTGACCAAATTTCTAGTGAAATGGTTTTCATTTTTTCAACTTAAAGGCAGCTTGCTATTACTAGAATCAATGTTCACCAGTCCCTAGTCAATTTAATAAAATTTGAAAATTCTTGTTATTTGTTTTGCAGATAAATATGTATATTTTATTAAACATTTTTATTTTAAAATTACTGTCTAAGTACTGTGATTTTAAATACTAATAAAGACTGCAAGAGGATCCTTAACTTAGTACATTACTTTTGTACCTTAAACACTAAACACAATGTTCAGATTTTGAAAATGATATTAATAGTTTGATAGTATACAGTGCTTCTCAGTATTAGTCTTGAAATTTAGCTATTAAATACTAATAGTAATAATAATAATAATAATAATACAAATAGTTTTTTATAGTAATAAAACACTATACATAGTACATTGCAATAAAATTATAATTATATCACTTTGATTGAGTAAAAATAAAATGTTTTTTTAAATCAATTTCATTATAAGCATAGCTTTAGATAGTATTTAAAGCCATGTTAATAAGTACTTTTGATTTGATGGTGTATATAAATGTTATAACATTTATCATCATAAATATATAAATGGTGACAATTATAATAACGCAATACTAATATATTGTCATTCAATTAAAATATTAATAGTTTTAAAAATTAAACCTATTCGTAAATAAATTAAATGTATTAAAAGTTTAAAGATACTATCTAAGTAAAATTATCTCTGAGCAGACTTAGCTATTTGCTCTTTCAAAACAAGTATGCTTTGTCGTTGTTCTGCAGGCAATTTTGATATTTGTTCCTCAGTTAATTGTAACACTTGCATGATTAATGCCGCCTAAAATATAACACAAATTAATAAAAGTATTTTATTTTATGTATCATGTTGATAAAGAAATTAGAATAATTACCTTTTCTGTATCTGTAGAAGAACCGGGTTTAGGCAGTTGTACCTGTGGTCGAGTAGGTTGCTGAACAGCCTGAGGAGGTATTTGTGGTGGTGTTGCAGCAGCATTACTAGTGTTTGCTCTAGGATCTCTAATTGTATAAGTTCGAATATCTGAATCCATCGATACTGGTGCTCGAGGGTCTCTTGATACCCTACAATATTGCATAATAATAAGTTAAAAATAATTTAATTATTTTAATAAGAATTACGGTAATGGTGGTGGAATAGACGATTCAACTGGTATTGATGACAATGGTTGAGTGATTGGCATTTGAATTGGTGGTTGTCTTAAATCTTGATCCATGACCCGGCCACGATTTACTTGTCTTAAATCCATGTCTTCTACTAATCATAAAAAAAAAAAAACAAAATACAAAATAATTAATTTAATATTTATTATAGCAGCATTTATCATATTTCATACCATGAGACTGGATCATTGGAGGAATTGAAGGCTTGGGTTGTGACCACACATTATTATCATTATTGGGCATATGAGGCATTGGATTGACGGTTGTTGTTGCAGTAACAGAATTATTGGGTATTGGAGTAGGTGGAACTTGATTAGAAGATTGCAACATACTCTGTCAAATAATATAATTTGAATACAATTAACTTAAATACTTAATTTTAATAGGCAAAACTCAGGAAGAGTTATCTAAAAAATTAATATATTTTAATTTCATCTAGTAATATTGATAAAAATCTTTTATTTTTTATAATTACAGCTGCGACTTGAGGATCCACTATTTTCATTATAATTTGTGCTTGTAATAATGCGTATCCAAGTTGAGGATTTTGTAGTAACATGTTTCTAGCTTCAGTTGGATTATTCTATACATGTACAAAGAGTTATAAGTTTTATAGTTATTATTTTTACTACAAATTAAAAGTAATTTTGTTAGTAATACTTGAATGCAGGCTTTCATTTGTTTCATGAGCTCATACATTTGTTCTGGGGGTAAAGATGCGACTGCAGTACTTATGGCTTCTGGAGCTTTTTCAGCACTTACGGCTTCACCATAATGATTTTCCGAAGAAGGCATTCCCATCATTAAAGCTAAAATACAAAGTAAATTTTAAATTTTGATATTTAAAATTAATTAATTTACTAAATAGTTACACTGCATTTCAAGTCTGGATTTTTCTGTACAAGCGTTGTCAACACGTAGAGTACGTCCACCAATTTCATATCCATTAAGATTTCGCATAGCGCTAAGCGCAGTTTCTTGATCTTTGTACTCACAAAATCCATAACCTTTGGGTTTACCTGTTTCTCGGTCATATACTAGTCTATAATGGTTAGGTAAATAAAGTTAATTGTGATAAGTAACTAAAGAAAGATTTTTTTTAATGTATTTTACTTGAATGATATTACAGGTCCCACTTCACTGAAAATATCTTTTAATTTTTCTTCGGTGGCTTCATATGGAATGTTTCCCACTAAAACGAAAAAAAAATATTAAATACATCAGTGAAATAGGTTACATATTATAGAAGTATATGAATACCAAAAATACATACCGAAAACACTCCTCATAGATTTATCTAAAATGTTTTGGTCAGTCATGTTGGATGATTTACTATTGGGAATTTTTGAAGTTAAATTATTATTTTATCCGATGTACGATGTATCTATCGGTAAAATTTAAAATTCAAATTCAAATTTCAAAGTAATACCTACACGAAAAACTGAAAACTGAAAGAAGAAAACACATTGTTATCAGTTTATATGTTTCTAAGTAGATAATAATTTAAACAATTTGTTTACACTGAGCTTTTACAGTGTGACAGTTGTGCATTTTATAGAAATCTAAATACACATTTTTTCAAGCAATAATATTTTTAAAGCCGAGTAAGTTTAATTTTTGATTGTAGAGTTTGTTTGATTTCTGTTATAGAATTTAGTTCTATAATTATAATTTATTGTTTATGAACACCAACCACGTGAGAAGTCAAAATGTCCACAATCCATGTTTTGGAGGGATTTATATTTTACAAACTCAGGAACACTGATTAACAACGTGATATTTTGACCGATATGTATAATATTGAACAATTTAAAAACTATTATACCTTATAAAATTACGAAATAAGAATATTCAAAAAGATACTTAATTATGATTTGAACATTTTGAACACGGTTTAAATAATATTATACATCTTAATCAATATATAACATATTCACGATCATAGCTAAATAACAATTACACCAACATGTTTATTACGTACCTATCATTAGTATTTTTATTTTATTTAGCTATGGATTAAACAAGACTGAGTCATGAAGTTGAAGCTCACTGAAGAATTAAATACATGACATATTTAGTTAAGCGCCTATGTCAGCCGCTGACTGATGGATTTTTAAACTTCTTAAACTATTTTTATAAAATATTTAACTCTTATAGGAATATTGATATATTGAAGGTAGATATTTGTGTACAATGGTTTAATTGACGCTCGTCCAGAAATTATTTCCTCATCACTTGACTAATTTCCTCGTACCTATAATCGCTATTACAATCGCATTATGTTATGTGCCTTTGTTGTGAAATTCAATATTTTTCAGAGTCTAGGACCTACGGATGACTTAATCCGGCCTTGCAGGGCATACCACTCAAATCTGCACATCTTAACTTTAATTACTTACATAGATCACTTGGTATGTCTAAAGTATTTTTATAATTTATTATTATTACTTCATTAATATTTATTTCTTGTATAATATCTGTAGTCTATACTTACTACATAAACGTGTTGGTAGTTTGGACGTTTTGTATATATATGAGTACACTGATTAGTCAAGTTAAAATATTTATTAACTGTAACCTACTATGATTAAATTTATCATAAATGACCCAGTCGAATTATATACGCATTTAAAATACATCACTTTATACTATAATTATTGTTAATCATATACATTGAAGTGTTTTATCGGTTCAATTTATTATAATTGCATTTTGTAGTACAGTACACACGCATGCTTTGTGCGATGTTATAAATTGTAATCATTGCGTTTCTGTTGGATTTATGTTGATTTCTTAAACAAATAAGTACATTTTGTTTTTTTATAAATAGAAATGACGACTTCGCAACGTAAAAAAGTGGCCATTGTCGGTGCGGGTATTGTCGGTGTTAATTCGGCACTGGAAGTTCAGAGGAGATATCCGAATTACGACGTGACTCTGATTGCGGATAAGTTTAATGGAGAAACCCTTAGTGACGGCGCAGCTGGACTGTTGCGGCCTGACACGTACGTTTTTGGGCCCAGCCTCGAAATCTCTCAGTGAGTTTATCTTATTACTATATTATCTTTTATAAAAAAAATCAAATGCCTATTTTAAATTTTGACGTTTATTATATAAATCTACAGTTTTTGAGTTTTGACTAATTGGCATTACATTTTGCAAGAATATTCTTTGGGCTATAAGGATTGGTTGAAGGTTACTTATCGTGGAATTCGGAATTAAACTTTTAATTGTTAGCTGAAACATGAATTTTGATTCAGCCATAAAACTATACATAGGGTTAGCATTAGTTAAAAAAAAAAATAGTTAGCATTCGCAATAATGATTTATAAATCCCTTGAACAATATCTAAAAAAGGTAGGGATTTATCTTGAAAGTTTTACTTTTTTAATCGCAAATTATATGTAGCTTTTTCTAAAGTAAGGTTACCTAAAAATTTGGATTTATGTTTTTCTACTATATCAACGTGTCAAAAAATACTGTTTACCCAATAGTTTTAAAAAATTGATTCTTTTATAGTTATATACAATCTTATTTTTGTATTATTATAATTTTTATTTATTGCGTGTATTACAAATGTGACGTATTATAATTTTAAACATATATGATTAAGTATATTTAACATAGTACATAAAATACATCCAGATAAATATGATACAATTCGTATTTTTCTGCAATATTTAATCATTTTTAAATTTTAATATTTTATATACTCATAACTTGCATGAATATTGAAATATCGTAGAATAGCTAACGCAATACTATAGATAATGTTTAGGTTTGATAATACTCACTCTAATACTTAAACTAACAGCACAGGTAATGCTGTACAAATTTTCTATTTTGTGCATGCGTTAGAGAGAGAAAGAGAGAGAGAGAGAGAGAAGACAAATGGTACGCTGATATCCTCTTAAGTGTTTAATAATAAGTTAGCGATAGCTATTTAAGTTAGGTACTGCTATGTTTCTTTTATTATAATATTTTTTGAAGTTTAGATTGTTTTTAATTATTTTATAAATGAAATTGGAAACTTCTTACAATTTGACTCAACTATTGCATTTTTTTTTATAGGCGTTGGGTTAACGATTCTTATAGTTTTTATAAAAATCTATTACAAAATAAGGATGAACCATGCGGCATAAATGAAGTTTCTGGTTACATATTTTCGACTAAGAATCCAGATATTATAAATGTAAGTAATAATAATGCATTATTATATTTCAATAACATGATTCATTTATTTATCTATAAAACATAAAGGTTAAGTTTAAAATTTAATAAACATATATTTCATATGTATGTACATATATTATATCTATTTAATTATTTAATGTATGCATTAATTTTAGAACCATTACATGAAAAATTGTTCACCAGACTTTAGAGAAGTTACCGATGAAGAACTAAAAGCTTATTCGTCTGTTGAAAGTCAACATATATTGAAATATGGTAGCTTTTTTACGTCGATTGTCATTGAATGTAAACTTTTTTTACCGTGGGCTTTAAAAAAGTATATATAATTATTCCATTTTATAAGTATGTCAGTTATACAATTTTAATTTTTAAAGTTTGAAGTTTTATTTTTAGTTATTTATTATTATTTGAATATAAAATCGCTTTATTTTTTTTTAGGATTAGTAATAACGGGGCAACTATTATTAAGCGAAAAATCGAATCTCTTGAAGAATTGTGTGGTGAATATGATATTGTTTTTAACTGCACTGGCTTTAGAGCCGGAAAATTATGTAATGATGTGAATGTGTTGCCTATTCGTGGACAAGTAATACGGGTAAAATATTTTTTTACAATTTTACAATATTTAAAGTTTATATTAATAAAAGCTCAGTATAAATTTATCAAATAACTTATTAATATATTTATGAAGTGACATATTAATAATTGTTACTTTATCTACAATAGTTTTAATCAGGGGATGGATTTATATGTTATACATGTATGTATTAGAATGAGTTTTTCGAAATTTGATGAGAATTTTTCCTGACTTAAACCATTGTTATTAAAATAACAATAATTTATTTTACATATTTTGTATATTTCAACGTTTTTACCTTATTTTGCATATAAATGTATAATGTATATTTGACATTTGTAGTTTTATTATAATGCATATTTTTATTTTCAGCATGTATATTGGTTTTATCTTATATTTTTATGTTCATATAGCCACATATAATATCGGTGTACTATCAATTTATCGTAAGTAATTGACTGCAACAATTGATCACAAACAATTGATCGCAAGCCAATTGATTTCAATTACAATTTATCGTACAGCAATTGATCGAAAATTAAAATTTACAGTAATAATTTTTAATATGAATAAATTTGGCACAACTCTAGTTACATGTATGGTTAAAAATATATTTTTTCATTTTAGATTAAAAATGTTTAAGACAATGTTGTAAGATATATAAACATGAAACAAATTAAACTTAGAATTTAAAATTATAATTGATCGCAAATATAGTTATATACTTGTAGGTAATTTCAGGGTTATTTTAAGGCAAATAGTATTTTTTCGTAACACTATTCGATCATTAATGATTAAGTCTTATCTAACATTAATCTTGTATCCTATTTTATCAAACCCCTAAAGAAAAATTTACCGAGATAAAGCAGCTGCAATAAAAAAAAAAAATTGTACCAATTATAATAATAATACAAATATTGAAGATTTTCTTCGTGGTATTGCATATAATTTTCAATTGCAAGCTTAATATATTTTAGTGTTTTTAATTATTATATACCTATCTTTATGATTTATTATTATTTTTTTTATATTAAATTAAATGTAAAAAATGTATCTATTTATTTAAAAAAATATTGAATATTATAATTTTAAATTGTAAGTTTAATTTGTTTCATTTTTATTTACCTAAAAAATTTTTTTTAATCATTTTTAATCTAAAATGAAAAAATATATTTTTTACCATACATGTTTTAAGTGCATATTTTGTAACATATTATAGCATTTTTAGAAGCATATTTTGAGGCTTTTTGTGCAGATAAATCCGTTCCCTAGTTATAATAATAATATTTTTTCCAATTACCTATTTACTTTTTAATATATTCTTAAATGTGTTATAATAAAGTATTTAAATATTATATGATACTTAATTCAAAATTTTAATATTATGTTTTAGGTCAAAGCTCCATGGGTTGACAAATTTTACTATTGCGATTCCGACACCTATATAATTCCATCAATAAGCGATGGGACTATTGTACTTGGTGGTTGTAGACATTTTGGTAGTCATAACGAGCAGGTAAATGAACGCAACACAGAAGAAATAATAGAAAATTGTGTAAGATTATTACCATCATTGAAAGAAGCATTAAAAACAGACTTTACGGTTTGGGTTGGTCTTAGACCTTACAGGAGCAAAATACGAGTAGAAACTGAATGTATAAATGATACTGTGGTAAGCATTCAAATTTAAAATACAGATATTTTTTATAGAGATTGGTAATTTTTTTCTTGATATCTACCATATTACTATATTAGATTTCAGTTATTAACTAACTAATATGTAAATTTTACATACAATAATAAAGAATAACTTATATTTAATTATTTAGATTGTACACAATTATGGTCATGGAGGATACGGAGTAACATTAGCGCCCGGAACAGTAAAATATGCAGTTGATTTATTGACTTCAGTTAACAATTGATTTGATAACATAAACAACGTAATTGAATTTGGCTATAGTAGTTTATTAGATAATAGTTTAAACTTAATAATATACTTGATATAAGTTTCATATTAAATATTATGATAATCGTTTTGTAATTGTTTCGATTAGTTTAATGGTCCGATTTAATTACGGTTATATTCTTGTAATTAAATAAAACATATTTCATTATTTATTTTAAAAATTTGATATTCTTTTAATAGATTTATTTAATAATAGTTGATTATTTAAATACAATTATGTTATTGTGTTTAGTATTAAAATTATTTATTAATAGTAAATTAAAATATTTTATATTCGTAATAAATACTGTTTAATAACATAACTGGACTTAAGGAAAAAATTAAGGTAATAATTTGTTATAACTGTATAACAAATAATTATTATCGAATTTAATGATAAAATTTTTAAAATTATCTGTTGTTTTTATTGAAATTTTTAATAAATTTTTCTGTATCTCTAAATAATATTGCTAAAAGTAAAAACGAGATTTAACAACATAAATAGTGTACATAATAATATGTGCGTTACATATAATTTCTTTTATTTGTTACATCTATTTTTGTAAACACCATGGCAACAAACAATTCTTTGACGATTACAATTATTTTCCTCAAAATATTATGAAAGTAGACATCGTATGTCTTTAGAAAATAATCAATACGCTCAAATCAAATTTAAAGTAATGCCTATCATCGTGAAAGATTTTTCTTGGTGGCAAACTGAAAGTAAATTGTTTTTACAAATAAAAATTCCACATATCTCTCAGAAAAATGCTGATATTCTTACATCTAATAAATATTTAAAAGTAAGTGTAACTGCAGTATTTATATAACTATTAGATAAAGTCGTATGTAATTACCTACACTGAATTTTAGTATATGTTTGTATGTATAATGATATACAGTACGTAACAAAAATAGTTGACAATATGACAACATTTGTTTTAATAACAATTAAATATTTTAGAAAGGTCAAACTTAAAAATTCTTTTACTTATTTGTATAATTTGAAAAAACAAACAAAAAATTAAGGAAAAACGGGAATTTTTATACAAACTCAATTTTTGAAAAATTATTTTTTTTTTTTTTTTGATGCAACTCAAAAGCGAATAACTGTAGATACCTACCTGAAATTTTCATCAAATGTAGATTTCATAATTTTCTATTTACTATAAAATTTTCAAAATATTTTTGAGCTGTTTAAAGACATAATAATTTTTTTTTTTTTTTTTAGTTTTATTTTTTATAAAATATGTCGATTCATTGGTTAGATAGAAATGCTTGAAAAGTTAATATATAGTTCCTCAAAGGTTTTTAATTTTTCAATTAAAAAATATTGTAAATCTATAGTAATAACATTTTTTATAAGCTTGGTGAAGTTAGAAGTTCGATAAAATCCATAAAAATTAATTTGTAAAAATAAGTAAACTATTTTGCAATTAGAAATTGATAAAAATATTTATTTTTATATTTAATATCTAAAAATTTAATTTAAGGTTCTTTATTATTATTTTGATCTGTACATATAAAAAAAAATTCTATCGGAAACCAAGATTAATTTTTCATGAGTATTTCAAGTTAAAATATTTACATTACAACATTCAATATTCACGCGTAAAATAATTATTTTTCTACAAACAGTAAAGTTATTTATATTATATTGTACTTCAAAAAAAAAAAAAAAACAACAATACTCATGATTTTTCCTAAATGTTTATATTACCATTTTCATTATATACTTAGATTTTCAAATTTGGTTAACACTTTTCGAGTTATTTATAAGCATGAAAAATTTTAGGTTTTATTTCTATACATTTTGATTAAAAAAATTTTTGTTGGGTCGAAATTGAAAATTTAATAAAAAGTTCAAAAAGGATTTTTTTATATCTATATAAAAATATTAAAAATACATGGGTTTTATTTTATTTTTTAAAAATATTTACAATCTGTTATATTAAGTCCATTAAGATCAAAAGTATGTTACAAGTTTATATATTTTACATCACATACTTAACTTGTGGATGAACATTGTTCACTAATTATACTTATCTCATAGTATTTATTTTAATTTTTGTTATTTAATTTTTCCTTTTGTTTATAATTATGTGTGTATTAAAGCAAATTTTTATACTAAAAATACAATTAAATACAATTTTTATTTTATCTACCTATCTGAAGTTAAAGTTTTGATAAAATTCGTTAAAGTTATTATAAGTTACAAACTATTTTGTAATTAAAAATTCATAAGAAACTTTTTTTTTTGTATTTAAGTTTTGGAAATTGAATAAAAGTTTCTTCATAATTAGTTTAAACTGAAACCATAAAATCTAAAAATATGTAAAGGCATTTTAAGTTCCAATTTGAACGAAATTACTTATTTAAATGATGAATAATGATGTGTTAATTATTTTGTTATAATTTAAAAACATTATTTTTAAGAATTTAAATTATGTAATTACCTGATGTATTTTATATTATTATGAATTATACTATACGCAATAACAATTTCGATTTATTTTAAAACATTATTTATTTATAGGTACTATAAATCATTTAAAAAAAAAATAAAAATTTATAAATGATTATAAAAAGTATTTTTTATTTACTTAAAAATTTAAATTAATAATAATAATTAAAAATTAAAATAAATGAGTATATTTTTTTCACAATTTAAAAATTAGTTTAAGATAATATATAGAAGAAACAAAATATTCTATAACTCTTGAAATTTTCTCAAATATGTAAAAAACATTCCTCTGTTGTTTTCATTTCTTATTCCCATCAAACTGCAGATAGGGATTCAAAAATATTAATATCCGGAGCTCTACTAAAAAATAATGTATTACTCGTTTTAAATCCTATTTCTAAGAATATGAGAGTACTGTATAAAATTAAAAATATATGTTCTCGTTGAAAATTTTAGAATATTATACTGATAAAATTTTAAAAATATAATTTTTTTCAAAAATATTTTGTATTTACTTCAAAAAACATAAAGAAATATAACTTAAAATTTTAATAATTTTTGAGATAATTTTTTATTGTCAAAGATTATTGTATCATTAAACATTATGTTTATTTGTTATGCACGAAGATTAGCTGTTTACCGCATATTTTTGAAGCAATTTTTTGGGATGAAATTAATGAAGAATGTAGTAAGTGCACTTTTGATGATGGATGTGTTTTATTTGAGTTACAAAAGAAGAACAGCGTTAATTGGGAAAATTTAACGCTCAAGAAATCAAAAGAGGAGCTAAAAAAGTTAAAATGTGAAATTTTAAATAACATCATTGAAGAACAACAGAATAAATATCAAAAAAAGTCTAGTATGTATGTCTTGTAAAATGAATTGTTATATAAATTTGGTAGACGTTATATGTTAATTATTTAAATAATATAAAGTTCATTTTAATATTTTTCTTATTAAATATTACATACTGCAAAGATAATTAATAATTAAACCAGCTGTGTATACTGCTATTACTGTTAAGATACCTATTAAACAAATTAAGAATAAAAGGTTAAACTTAAATTTTTATGCACTCGAAAATAAATTCAAACTTGATTTTTCTAAAACTGTTTGAGATAAAATTTAAGTTTAAATTTATTTTTAATTGAACTTAAAATTTGATTTATTAGTCTATTTTAATTTTAAACAAAACTTTACCTTGCTTTTACTGATAAGGGGCATTATGGAAATATAGGAAATAAAAATAGTGCTCTAGAGTGAGAATGGTTAAGTTAGGTAACTTATAGGTTTACTTAATCATTGAATTTTTTCCTTTTATATAAAAAACACAAAAATGATTTACTTATTTATTTTGTTTTGTAATAACTCAAAAAAGGAAAATAAAAGTTAAAATATAAAAAACTTATTAAAATAAAAATAAATGGGTATAAGTTATGAGTATGGTGTGGCCGGACTGACACAAGGGACACAAGCCTTGTATGTAAGTCCGGTACTAATAAATATTGAATGTACTTGTTCTTGCGTTATTACCTTCCTCCTGTTCTTCGGAGGGTTCTCGAGATCGTGATTCGAGAATATGATCAAATACACCGTATGTAAATTAAATGGTAAAAGATTTCGTACTAACAATAAGTATTTAGGGCATACACCTTACCTGGTTCGCCGCGGTGAATACCTGTAGTACAACCCTCAGAGAAAGATGTAAGATAATACAAGTTGCGATACGATTTAAGGAAAATTTAAGTTTAAATAAGAAAAACAACACTGATTTATCTTAGAAAAAGAAAGAAGTCCAGCTGTCGCTCGCAGAGTCTTGTGTTGTGGGGTGTGTGATAGGTTTTGGGAAGAGCTCCTGCTCGCTTGTCTGGTGCGCCTGCACTTGTAATTTTTGTCGGTGCTCATGCACTCGATGGTTTGGCTGGTGCTCATGCATTGACTAGAGAAGACGACGTGGTCAAGACAGCCAGGGTCCCCGACGACGGAGAGCCTCATTGGACCATCCCTTGTTTTTGGCGGCACACGAAAATAGGTCAAACGCTTTGTGCCATATGGTCGCAATAGCGTTTGAGTTCCTACGTGGCCAAACAATGTAGATCGTCTCTCTCGTCAGTGATCAATAGGGATTATTGGTTTTTATTGAAGGCTATCTGCGTGCGACAACTTGACCGTTACTTTATTTAACGAAATGATAAAATATACAATAAATTATGATGTGTGAGCATATCATTACAGTTTATTTTCATATTGCCTTTTTAAATTATTATCATTATTTTTATTTGTTTTTAAACAAACAAAATTATTACAGATAGTAGAGTACCAAAGTTAAAAGAAAAAAAACAAATTATTTAATCTTTGACTTGTTGTTTGCAATATTTATTAATTATTGATGTTTTTATGATGTGTTAGTTCTAAAAACAGAACGAGACCGATTAGCTGTCAAGGAACAAATAAATTTCGAAAACAAAGAACATCAACTTATTCAAAGTATTCGTGACGAAGAGAAAAAAAAAGTTTTGAAAGAGTTGAGTACGTGGAAATCAAAAACAGAAATTATACATGATCAAAGTAAGAAAATTATATTTATTATAAATAATTATAGTTTAATAATAATTACATAGTATGAAAATTGTAAACAGTATTGACAGTAAGTTACGGCTGATAAAACACTTTCGTAAAAAAGAAAGAAAAAACCATATATCATTAAACATTTAATATTTATTTATACGAAAACGGAAGTACGAGGCTGTTGGTCACATATCGTCAGTCATTACTTTCCTATTCGTCAGTGCGATAGCCCGCGAATATTCTAGACTGTTCTTGTAAGTTCCAACAGTATAATGCAAGAAGGGTCATTTTTTTGTTTAAGATCTACTAAATATTTAAAATATATTATTATCTTGAGGGTTTATAAAATACATAAGATTATTGTTAAAGCAATCAATGAGATTTATAAGATACGTTATAAAATGTATATAACGATAAATCCTTATGAACAAGGATTGGCTTTTAAATCTTCTGTGATCGATTATTTGGTCATCCCTTGATATACTATATTAACATTGTGATGAGAATATGATATGACAGTGGTAAAATTATTTTTTGGTTGCATCAACAGATCAATGGGTATTTTTTATGTTAAAAATATTTATTAATTTTGCAATGAATACAACTCAAATAAATAATAATTACGTATATAAGTGAATGGACTATTATTAAATATTTACAATTAAAAAAAAAAGGCAGTAATAAACAATAAGATTTTAAACAGCAATAGAACATAGTATTAAGATTTTTAATATTTATTTAATGTACCTATTTAATAACTATTTGTTTTGTTTATTTTATAGAAAAAAATGAGAAAATTAAAAAAGATATTTTTTCAACCGATGAAACGATTAAGATCTACGAGATAGAAAACGATCCAAATGAATTTATAAATCAATTGCCAAGTCCTAGAAAATTTAAAACAATCGAGATTAATTTCACTCCGAGACACTTTACTACTCCGAGTAGAGAATCGACTAAAGCTGACGAACAAGAGGTAAAATTTTATTTATAGATGTATAGTTATAGTATAGATAGTATAACTGAATTATTACAATTGTAATGTACGATCAATTATAAAATCGGTTGTGTCAATACACTATAGTGGTTAAAAAAGCAGACTGCTGCCAGAAGGGCTGCAGGGTTTGTGGAAGAAGACTTAAGACCAGAAGAACATGATCCGGAATGGTGTTTACAAAAAGGAAAGTAAGTAACTTATTTTTAGTGATTTAAGGTTAGTTGGGAAGTTGAATATGGCAGAGACATTGAAAATCGTCGTTTGATATATATATATATATTTTAATTTTAATAACTATAATAACATATGAAAAGATACAATTTTTTATTTACCACTTTTTATTTTTTTAATACGTACATACTTTTGTTTTGTCGACAAAATATAAATGATTGATACCGAAGTTATTTTTAAATTAAATTGAAGATTATTACCACTTAATAGTTACTACTCACATGTAAAATGTAAAACAAAAAGTTTTTAAATGCAAAATATAAGTTATTTTTTAATGACGATCTCGAAATATAGTATAATCGATGTCACTAAATTTATATATATTTTATAATATAGATATTATTATTTAATTTGTATATTTCTAATAGTTAGTTAATTTATTTTTTCTGTAGTACATTTATGACAGAACTAAATTACATCGGAGCCGTGAGTGCTTATTCGCATGGGATTAAGTTGAGCCCAAAAATGGCTATATTGTATTTGAACAGATCTAAAGCGCAATTTCAAATGAAAAACTATCACAAAGCTGTCGAAGATGCAACGACTGTAAGTAAAGAATATGTTATAAATTTAGTTTTAAAAAAGATCAGATAATATACATGAATAATATAGTGGCTTTATAGCGGTTTTTGTCGTAGTTTCATAATTTTATAGATAGGTGCTTTAAAGTGTATTTTAAGTAATTATGACTAAAGCTTTTGGATTTGAATGTGAATCAACATTTATATGATCACGTGTTTTTTGTTCACGTGTATTTAAATTTAGAAATCTGTGAATTTAATTCACGTGTATTTATAACATAGTATTTATTAAACTTATTAAATCATAATATAATATTTAAAAAAATACGTTAATAATTGCCGTAAAAACCTAATAACTAACAACATTTTTAATTACTGTTCTAAAAATAAATGTTTCATAAACGTGTTGTCGTAAAAAGACAGGACGAATCAAGCAAATGCTTTAGGTTCAAAATAAATAACTGATTATCGATCACTGCTAGAAACTAGAAACCATTGGAATGAATGTGTTACGGTTAAAGTACGAATACCGGTTAAACCTAGAATTTACCGGTAAATCCTAGGCGGAGCTAGAAGGGAACTGGAGAGCCTAAACCCTAAGTTCGATAGCCCTCCCAAATATTTACCGTATTTATGTACCAAATATTTTGTATTATGATTCACAAATATACTAAGCAATACGTAACA